>NC_133024.1:25180000-25484615 GCF_048771995.1 Taeniopygia guttata
CCTAATGCATCTTCTATATTTCAGAGCAATAGAAGCTATTTCCACTCATCTGATTGCACTCTGAATCGTAGTCACAGGAAAAAAATAAAAGAGTTAAAGTCAAGCTCTGGTAGATAATAGCATTTTTTTCAGGAAATACTTGTTATCACAGGAATGGAAAGGTGGGTAGGAATGAAATTTCACCATTGAGGCTCACAAGAAAGACCAGCTGGAACAGGCTTGCTTCTGAGACTTTACTTATGTGAAAGTTTTTGTGTTGGGCAGCAATCACATCAAGTTTTTGAGTGAAAATTGAGTGTTGCAGGAAAGGTACTTGCAAGGACCCCAGAGAGGTTGTTTGGGTTGATGATTCTGATGCCTTTTGTGTAAGGTCCACTGAGAGGAGATGAGCTAAGATGAAGTCCAGAGAAGCAATTACCATTTTTGGTTTTTAATGTGAAGAATGGACTTCATTCATCCCACAGTATGGCTAAAGTTACAGAAAAACTTCACTGATTTCTTTGCTTCCCTGTTTTTTAATTATTTCAATACCAGCTAAATCAGTTTTTGAAATGTCTCACTTTTCATTAGTGGAAAAATAGGTATAAGCATTGCAATGCTTTTGGAAATGCTATGAACATATTTACATGCTGACACAGTGGTTGCTCTAACACCTTTCAGCTGCTAGGGATCCTTGTTGGGAGCTTGGGTACACAACAGTTCCTGTTTTGATGCCAGGCTTGGCTCAGCAGGGAAGTAGCACATAGATTTTCTGAGGTTAATGAAGTTTTGGTTGGGATGGACTCTACTCTTTGCATGGTAAGCTAATTCACCCCATGAATTGCTCCTTAGTACATGCCAGTCAAAATGAGATGGGATAACACACTGCTCTATAAAGTGTGTATGTTCATCTGCTCAGCCTTTCACTTCAGTGGGTCAGAGGATGAACATGCAGTTGGCTCAGATGGCAGAGCTGAAGGGACAATGATCCTGCCAGAGTGACTGGGACAGAAACTTCTTCCATGAACTCAACTGGACCAACAGAGTCCATTAGTTGCAGCTTGCTTTCCTTTCTGTACTCTTAGATCATGGTGTTCCTGGAGATGAGCCACTCTTCTTTAACGCTGAGGAAACTTCTTTCCTGCAAATCCCCTTGGAACTAACTCTCCTTAACACTCAGCACTTGCAGTGATGTAGCAGTTAGCCTTTTCTGTGTGACTGCTCTACACAACAGACTATAAATTCTGGCATTGTCTCCTGTGCAAGTGCATCTCCAGAAATAAACTTTACAGATACCCCACAAAACATTCTGAATGACTGGCAGTGGTAAGTGTGATCTGGCATGGGTCTGATCTTAGGTTCTCTGAAGGAAGAAGAGCATCTTCAGATTGGGAGTGTTCATCTGGTCCTCTCCAATCTGCAGTGATCTCCTTGTAGTATACCATTAGAAATGTTAGGTTGCACCACTTGTCTAGCTTTATTTTCAAGAACCTAATCCTAGGGTTTAAGAGGACCCACAAATGAAAAAAAAAAAAAAAAAAAAAAAGCATGATAATTGAGTGTAAAGTTAAGAACATTGTTCTTTCATCTTCCTGTTCTACTTCCCTAGGATAGACTTATATAGATTTAGGCTTTTGTTACAGTCTTCATGTGTTATTGAGGAGAAAGTGTTAAGACAGAGCAATAGAGCTGCAAGGTCCTAGACAGCCTCTTGCTTGGTTTGTAGAAAAGGACCTTTTTATCTATATTTTCTTCTCTTGTTGTCTTTTCACAGGTAAAGTGACAGTGCTGGAGAGCTTCAGCTCAGTGGTCCGGGTGGCTGTGGAGACGTCAGAATCCCAGGTTGAGGTGGAGCTGGTCCCTGCTGTGGAGATTCCAACGTGCTGGCCCGAGAAAGCCCGGTGGCCTCGCTGCCTTAAGCGTTGGCCTTCTCAGGAAAAAGTGCAATGCATCAAGGTAAACAGTGTAAAAACACCCTTAACTCTGGCATGGAATTTACCTCTCAGGTGTCCGACAGTGTTTTTCCAAAGGAAGAACTGTATGGTGATGGCAGTAGGGTTAGAAGATGTATTCTCTAAAGAGAGAAGCAGTGTTTCGAAATATTCTGTCAGAATTTATTTGGATTTTGTTTCCCCCCTTACAATGGTGAATTCTATAGAAAAATCTGAATTAACTTTTTATTGTGTGAGTCTCTAGCAAACAGTTCTGCCTGCATCACACAGCTCTGACGTGCATCATTCTTGCTCTGCTTCATGTAAGACTTCAGCAAATAGGCTGGTGTCTTGCAGTTTTCCCTCCAGCTCAATCCCATCTTTCCCTACAACACTTATGGCTGAATTCTGGCACTTCAGCTCAGCCCCAGCTGCCAAGTTCCTGCAGGTCCCATTCTACCTTCCAGTCCTGCTCCCCTCTTATGCACAACCTCCTGCTGCACAGCAAAGTGCCTGCAGAGCTGTACCTCTGCTTTAGTGGCACTGCTGGTACTGTGCCTGATGGCTGTAGAACAGGATCTCCCTGCAGTAATTGATACCAGCACACAAGGAAACAATGCAAAATGTGTGTTTATTCAACTAAGAATTAAGAAGGGAGTGCACCTCATGTTTGCTATCTCTGCTAACATGCTTTTGTAACCTGTGTCTGCATTGCTGGGAGAAGTTTGCCTCTGATCTGCTGTCACACTTCCCCTGTCGTTCCACAGTCGCTGGGTTTCGACCTCCTGGCCCGCTCCAATTACCACTGGCAGCTGTGCTTCTCCCGTGCTGAGCGCATCCTCATGGAGGGACTGGATGAAGATGGTGGTTGTCGCATGAAATGCTTCAGGGTCATGAGGCAGATGAAGGAAGATGTCTGGTGTGCTGGGAATAAGCCTGTCATCACAGCTTATCACCTCCAGGTAGGCATCACCCTGATACCTACATACAGTGACGGGATCTGTTGCAGTGGCTTCCATCCGGTAATGTCAGAATGTTGTGGTGTAAGTCACTGTAGTGTCTGTGTAACTTCTAAGGTAACTGTCAAAACTGCTGTACCTTTTCATTGCTTTATGGTGGCAAGGGTTCACTGAATATGTGTTCCAAACTTCAATAAGGAACTAAGGCCTGGAGGAACATTATGATTGCAGCAACATAAATAGAGTTGAGGCCCTTCCTCTGTTTTGACTTCACGTTGTACCGTTGTCTGTAATTGCACACTTACTTCCTGCTTCTTGTCTATCCCAGCCATCTATATCCATCTGTCTCTCTGAGGGAAGATGGTGCTTTTTTTCTTTGTGGATATGCACCAAACAAAACTGTCTTAGGTGAGCATTATTAATGAATTAGGTGAAAACTACAGTTCTGGTGGTGTTTCGCTTGGGGTAGGAAGGGAAGAAGGAGTTAAAGATGTGGTGGCATCCTCCCTGCACCTATTTCAGGGTTCAAGATGGCTTCAAACAAGATTTGTGAAGAAGAGAGACAAGACCCTGCTATTACTGTGTCCCCACATGTGACAGCTGCAGACACCATTGTGCCACAGGCAGCACCATGTGTTAGATTATAGATTAAAGATCCTGTTTTCTGGGACTTCTTCCTCCTGGAGTTGTCAGGGAGAGGCTGTACTTTTCCCACCTTGAAGCCTCAAGCCATTAGATTCATGCAGTAGTTACTGATCTTTTGGTGTCCAAAACCAGATGCAATGCTAAGATTCCTCCTAAAGAAAAAGCTGGTGACCATCAAATGCTGTTACAGTCATGGCACTACTCTAAGTCAAGATGGAATTAAAAAATAATTAGTGAGGCTGATTAGAGCTTAGCTGAATGCAAAACTCCTCAGTGCCTCTAAGAACTACCTAGTGGGAAAACTGTCATATGTAAGACAAAGTGGAAAAATATTTAACCATTAGGAACAATGTTTTTCCCTGGCTGAAGGAGCAGATGTGCAGGAAGTGCTGTTGCATGGACTCTTGATCAAAGTAGGAAACTATTTAGAAGCTCTTAAATTCTTTACTGTAACTATAGTTCCGGCTTTTACAGTGAGAGAGGATTGGTTTACCAGACAGAAAGAATTTTTCAAAGTTACTCACATTAGAAAGAAAAACAGTAAAAAATGAAAAGAAAAATGAGAGAAACAGTCGGTGGTTAAACCAGCAGTTGAGCAGAGGCTTAATGTTAAGTTTCTTCACATTCTCATGTTCCCCCTGTTTCTTCACAAATTCTCAGGTTGCCCCTGTCAGAGGTATCCACCAATTAGGATTATACAAGATCCTCTGTGACAGAGGAAATCTGCCTACCAGGAGCTCTGAAAGCCAGAGAGGACCATGTAGCTGCCCTTCTTTTTCTTACCTGCATAGGAATGAAGCTTGAGATCTGGAATTTCAAAAAGATCTAGGTACATTCTGAAAGCAAACTCTATGCTGTTGGTAGAGAGCTGGAAGTTAGGGACATGAATACTGGGGATAAATCACTTGTTTGGGCTCCTGACTGAAAAAGCATCACTGTTTTCCTTGCCTCCAGAAACTTCATTGCAACTGCTGCCTTCTGAAGTAGTTTCAGTGTGTCAGAAGGTAACTACTCTGCAAGTCTTCAAGGAGCAGCTCTCAGAGAGTTACAGCTTTAATTCCTCACTGTCTTTGTTCCCTGGTGACATTCAAGAAAAGGCTTTGTGGTTATTGCAGCTGTGAACAAAAAAAAATTTCACATTTGAAAAACTGTTTGAGAATAAATTTGTCAGCAGTACAACTATAGATTAAATTCTACCTCTGTAGAAACAGACATTGTTGAAGGCTGTGGTTCTGCCACCTCTCAAAATGTCTGTGAGTCTCTTTTTGGGTAGCTGAATTTGCAAAATAAAATTGGGATTCAGAGGACAGTTAAGGAACTTAGCAGAATTATTGAACACTGAATGGGTGATTTTGTACTTTAAAATGTTATTTCAGGCTGACCAAGGCAGTCAGTACAGATTTTTTGATAAAGTAAGTCTAAGGTCCGTGAGAAAATTCTCAGTCATGGAAAAGTCAGAAAATGCAACATAGGCAGTGTAAAAATAATATTATAAGAGCAACGATCATATGCATTTTGTTATTTTAACTATGTATTTCTCAAATGTTAAATTGCATAAAATAATTTTGGAGGAATAGAACATAGAACATGAAGTAAAGTATCACATGTCAGAAAAAAACAGGCAGCATTTGAGCAGAAAGCAAGCCTTGCACCTGCAATAGCTTCTTGGAATCTCAGTCTGTTCAGGATGCAATCTTCGTGTATCTTCAGCACAAATACAGCTGAAGCTAACAAATAATTATGTTGATCTCATTATGCTCTGTCCCTCTTTGCATCTACTGGCTTCTACCCTTGCATAATAGGCCATTTTCTACAGCTTAAAATGCCTGGCATTTCTACAGAACCTCCTGCTGGAGGATGGCAAATAGGCCAAGATTCTTTTAGTGACATCATATTCCTTGGGCTCCTGGCTCAGTCAGTGGAGAGTGGCTCCTCTGGGGAGAACCAGGCACCTCTGAGCTGCTCTTCCTGGTCATTTGGGATCCCTCCATTGCAGAAACGTTACCACAGGGAGGTAGCAGCATGTGTCTGTGTGATTTCCAAGGCTGTCAGCCATTTACCAGCACTAAAAGTGCCTTAGTAAGCTGTGCGAGCCCTCGACAGAACCTCTAACACATCTTCTCTCCCATCTGCTTCTTGCAGACAGTGCTATTCTGGACGTGTGAAAAATACCCACGCACCAAGGATTGGCGCTGCTTCCCTGAAGCCTTTCTGAGGCTGGTACAGAAGCTGCACAAGTGTGTAAGCCAGCACTTCCTCAAGCATTACTTTCTCAAGAACACCAATCTGCTCAAATATGCCAACACCAGTGACCTGGACCTGGTGGCCAGCAAGCTGGCAGTCTTCTTGGAGAACCCTGTTTTCTGCCTGGACTAAGGCAGGCAAAGGTCTTGCCCCAAGCCTGAGTAGATCCCCCAGCTCCTCTCCCCACCTGTGGTTACCCCCCGTGTCCTTCCAGTAGATGTTGCAGCTGGCTCTGTGAGAGAGTTGGCACATGCAGCGCTAAAGAGAAGTGTCGAGCTGGCAGCGGTGGGCGCTGAAAACTGATGGGAGGTATCACTTGATGCCCAGCTGATCTAATTTGCTTTCAACAGTGACAGCCTGCCTGGAAGCTACAGCCAGTGAAACCCAACTTTGTGTGTCAGTCAGAGCAGGCAACTGCCTTGTTCTGTGTTTCCAGTCTTGTGGCACCTAAGCTGAAAGGCAGCACAAATGAGTCTCGCTCTGCTGCCTCTGTAACCTAGCCCATGTATTGTTGCTGCAGTCACCTTTCTCACAAGGACAGCGGGTTTAATTGCCTGCTTACCTCACAGGCCAGCTCTGCAGAGGGGCAGAGGAACATTTCTGAGGTATTCTGAAGCTGGAAGCTTTCTCAGAGGAAATTCAGTTCAGTGAGATCCTGCTCCAGTAGGAATCTAGTAGGAATTTAACCATGCTGCTAGTGTTGAAGAGATCAATGGAAGCAAGAAGAGGAGCAGTGGGTTTTGCCTCTTCTTTTTTCTCTCCTCCACTTATATTTTTCTTCCAATTGCTTCAAATATGTCTTTTTCATGTTTGCCTTTGCCAGTTGTGTTAGTGCCATACAATCAGGGGGCTTTGGCAGAGCAGATTTCACTCCCATCCCCAGCTCTATCCAGCAGGCTGGACAAAGAGCAGGTCTTTCCCTAGTTGTTAACACCCACCTATTTTTAGGTGCAGTGCAGAAGGAGAATATTCTTCAAAGGCTTTTAGCTCCAAGAACCCCAGTGCTTTTAATTTTGTGGATGTTTCAAAAGAAAATGGATTTTAGTATTTCAAAAGAACAAAGCTTTAGAATTAATATAAAGAATGCTGGGTTTAATGTTATTAAATCGCTGAAACTAAACCAAGACAGGGCGGGGATTTGGGTTTGGTTTGGTGGGGTTTTTTTGTCACATCTGTGCAGGAAAGTAAACAAGTCCTTTGCCAAGGTGGGATTTGCATCCCACGCTCCAGGAAGCTGCACAAGGCGCATCTGCGGCGTGGTGTCTCCCCGTCGTGGCAGACTGCGGTACAGCCACGCGTCTCCAGCGCAGCCGCTGCCTCTGGAGCAGGCTGACTCCTACAGTTTCTTCAGCAGAGTGAATATGGGTCAGGAAGGATCCCAGCTGTGTGGTCCTGGTCTGGTCGTGTCTCCTGCATCAGACTCACCATGTATAGACCTGATCCCACCATGTAAACTGGCACCCGCGTTGCTCCGATCCTCAGAATAACCTCCAAGTCGCTTTTCCACATGGGTAACTGTGTTGTGTGGAACTGTTTCAAGCAGTTAACTTCTCTTGCTAAACCTTTGTTCTCCAGGCTCCCTAAATGGGACACAAGTGTCAGTTTCATGATGACACCTCCTGTTCAAGTGTGGCTTTTCTGTTTCCTGTAAGTTGAGCTGTTTCATTAAAGCACAAGGAAATGCCAATCTGCCAGGCAGAGTCAGACAGCTGTGGCAATGAAGTAATGTCTCCTGTTTCATCTTGATTTTGTCTT
Organism: Taeniopygia guttata; assembly: GCF_048771995.1. Taxonomy (NCBI): domain Eukaryota; kingdom Metazoa; phylum Chordata; class Aves; order Passeriformes; family Estrildidae; genus Taeniopygia; species Taeniopygia guttata. Next base: position 25,187,514 of record NC_133024.1, read on the forward strand.
GTGGTTGAAAGGCTGGCTTCTGAAGTTTGGAGGGCAAAAACAATTCAAACTGTTCGAGGATAGTGCAAAACATTCAGAGCTGTTAATCCCAAATTTAATATTTTACTGCTCTGATGTATGGTTCTTGTGGGATTTAGTTTTGGCTGTTGAAGAATTTATTTCCCTTTATAGCTGGGTGGGAAAAAAAGTTTCAATGGTGATAGCTCAACTTGGATGCAGCTGTGTATCAGTCCTCAGCTGTTGGGCTTCACAGCCTGCTGTGAAGCAAAACCATGGGCATGCACCGTGTGCTGCGCAGCCGTGACGTGGAGTGTTCCACTGCTCTGCCAGGGTGGCAGCCTCTTACAGCCAGGAATGAGTCAGCAAAGCCAGGAAATAAGCACAGAACCATGGACCCCTGCTTTGAGCCAAGTCTGATCAGTTTTTGCTCTGTTTTCTTCTTTTTTACACAAGCAAATGCATCAGGTAGCATATGCTGCTGCAGAAAGTATCCTTGTCACCACTTAAACATGGAAGGTACATTACTACTGACCACAAAGACACAGGAACAGTCCTACAGCTTTTTCTCCAGAACAGCAAGATGTGATACAGCTCACCCCTGGCAAAGGGAACAGGCTTTGAGGAAAGGACTAATGTGTTTGTGGAAGCAGTTGAATACAAGAATTAATTCTTTCAGAGACATCTTTGAGATACTATCTTACATCACCTCATGCAGGTCTGCTTGGGTGTGTGGGGTTTTGTTGTGAGGCAATTTTTTGTGATTGTGGGAGAGTTGTGCAGGAGGTCTCTTACTAAAAAAAACCAAACTTGCCAAATATATTTATCACATTTCTTACCACAGTAAACTTTCTGCAAATAGCTTTTCACTTCTACACCAAACCTGACTGCAAATCATGGCCGCATCCCAAGATTTTCCTCCAAAAAAAGATACCACATTGTGTTTTGGCTACAGAATAAGTTTTATGTTTCATATTTATAATTTTTCTTTTTTTTAAAGTGAGCATCTGGAGTAATATAGACTTTCTTGAAGTAAGTTTAATCAAAAGTTCTTGGTTCAGAACATCTGGAAGGAATCTGATGACCATTTTCTCTCCCTCTCTTTTTCATTGCTTTCATGAGTTTTTGCTGCATTCTCAGCACTCGCCACAGTCAGCGTAGCTCTGTCTGTTAGAAATTTCAATTGAATGTGTTGCTCTGACATACAAAACTGTACAAAACTCATTATGTTTTGTCTTTTTACACAGCCTGCCTTCTAGTCACTAGAGGGCAATATCTCTCTGAAACACAGACACCGATCCAGGATCTTGCTCTTAAAATCAGTATCTTGTTATTATCATCGAGCTGAGACAAATGAGCTCGATTCATTTAATGCTGAATTCTGTTGCCAAAAAGGAGAGAAGAGACCATGGGGGAGCTTTCTAATAAATAGCAAGACTTGAGTAAAAAGTCTCTGAATTCTGGAAGCCACTTTAAGAGCCAGAGTATGGATTTATTGTTTCTGATAGTCTTGCAGTAATTCCCAACAGCCTTCGATTGGGAAAGCACCAACAAGCAAAGTGCAGGCAGGGCTCTGGGAAGGAGGGAACTTGCAAGAATAGCCACTGCCCTGCTCCATTAGGGTCCTGCCCTCTCTCCATGGGGCTAGGCCATGACTCTCATGTGTGCCTACCCCTTAGGCTCCTCTGCCTCCCTCTTGTTTTCTCCCTCCTCCAGAAAAAAAAATGAATTCTTGGAACAAGTTTTCTGATGCCACCCCTTTGGGTCTGGTGGGAATGGTTATTTTTCACATCAACTCTCTTTTAGTTCATGGGACCCAGGTGTACACAAAGGCCATTACAGACCATCTACTCACCATCACTTACACTCCATCTTTAGTTTGAAATGGTGCCCAGTAATGAAGTTAAATCACCTTGCAAGCTATGTTCCCAGTGGGAACAGCCTGGCCTCTCTGAGCAAAGCTGGGACATGGATGATGATAGGCAGGATAATTCTGCCTTCGCACTAAATATTTTTCTGTTTACCAATGCTAGGATTTCTGGTTTTGAGGAGAAACATATTTTTTTATTATTATACCTCACCCCCAACACTCATCTGAGGGCCTTACAATGTCACATGAGATAGTGACACAGCTGCCAGTGCTCAAATCATGGTAAGAGATCCCACTCACCCTATCAGGCCAATCTGTGCCATTGCTGTAGGAGGCTGTGGTGCCCTTGTCCTCCTTGGCATCTGACTTCTCTGGCTGGAATAATATGCACAATTTCAAAGGAAATTAAACAGCTCCAGGTAACAAATGTGTTTTTAGTCTGTTCTGACCCAAACCATTTTAGCACACAGAAATGGACAACACTTTCATCATGTTACAGGTACTTGTCAGTTCTGCTTCAAGCAGCATCTTTGAACTGAAAGAAAGGACAAGATCAGCACCTGGCTTTGAAAGCATCTCCTGGATGGGTGATGAAGAATGCACAGATGCCACCAGAGACCAAGCTTATGGAGAGTACAGAGTGTATTTTTCACAGGAAAGATTGTCTAATTTACCATTAGCATCTTCACAAAAAGAAATTACAAGGAAATGCATTAAGAAAAAAACTAATCAAATTGAAAGGCTTTATAGTGATTAGAAAAAAGAATGGCATCTTCCTAGGCTCCCCTGGGTGGTGGTAATTACCAGCTGCAAAACTGTGGCTTGTGCCACTTAAAGATTTCTGGACTAAAAATCTTAATATCTTTTTGTTTCCATTCTTAGAAAAGCCACGCTTGGAATCCGGCAGCAACACAGACCAGCAGCTCCGAGAAGCATGAACTGAGCCTGCTTCAGCCTGGGAGGGCACCACTTTACATTCAGGGTGGTCCAGAGCCTGATCCCAAGCCGTGGCTCGGTTGCATCTGGCCCAGCACACTTTTCCTGTTGCCTTGGAGGAGATGGGTACCATTTGTTATCCAGCAACTTGAACAGCCAAACCTCTTCTGCCACAACTGCAGGCAGCCTTACACCCTGTGCTCCTGCAGCACATCCCAGCAGCAGGGGGCAGGCCACAGCCCCTTCTGGTGACAGTATTGTCACCAACACAGCTGGGGGACCTGAAGAGTAGGGCTGCATGCACTGCAACTCCAGGAGGCTAGCTAATACATTCCAGGGGAAAAATTTGGTTAATTCATGAGACCTTAAAAAAGTCCGGTTTCAAGTTAGTAGTGAACCAAAACAAAAATGCAGCTCAGAGGGCATTCTTTAAAATCCATGGTAAAAATTACTAAGGAAATGAACATCAGTGTTGAATTCCTGGGATCCCATTTTAAAAGGGTGAGGACTGGGAGAAATGTCATCAGTTACCAAATCCATCTGCTGCTCTTCCTGGTCCTTTCCCCCAGATGAACCAAGAGCAGTTTCAAAGGTAGGCAGATACTTTGCCCGTGGCTCCCGAGGCAGGCAGATTATTTCAGACCCACACAGATGATTAGGAGCTTTCTTTGAACTTTCAGCCTAGATGTGTCCACAGCCAGTGCAGTCTGGTTTGTACCAGTACAGATCAAGCTGCTGCTCTCCCTCCATGGGGTTTGCTGTCTGTACAACCATCACAAGGATAATCATAAACTCCCTTGCCTTCAGCTGAGCATGACTAGATGTGCCAGACTCTGTGGTCTTTTTCTCTGTGATAAAACCTCTGTTCCAGTCTTGCTCTACACTGAGTGTAATTCATCTCTGCACAGATAAACAGGCTGGTTTGCAGCCTTCCAGATGGAGTCTCATCAGTATCTCCAGTAATGGCACGTCACATTGATAATACTAATCCATGCAGTATATCCCCTGTACTGAAGAGGAAAGGACACACAGAGGTCAAGTTAAACAACTTAAAAAACAACTGCAACTTGAAAGGAAGAGCAACTGTCATCAATTATTTCCTTGGCAAACCAGGTGAGGCTGGTTGAAAGACTTGCTGTGTTCTGGTTGACTTGGAAGTGAACCACATTGCCGAGGCATGGGCCAACAGCTTCATCATCTCCATAAGACCTGAGCTCAGGCCAGAATCAATGAGTCTGCTCCAGCCTGTTCCTCACTGCCTTCCCCAGGCTACAATCAGCTCTGGCCTATAATTCTCCCACACTTCTTCCCCTTGAGTTGGTGGTAGACACCATTCCTCTTTGTAGCACATATCCAGTTTTTACCACTAAGTGAAGAGTTTGGCTGTTTTCTAGCTGTGTCATTAAAATGCCATAGACTGGAGAGGCAACAGATCGGTGACCAGAGCCAATAGCAGCAAAAAAGGATTAAATAAATAATGGATCTTGAGCATAATTTATGAATGCCGTTAGCCACTGAGAGGGAATTATGTTTTGGCTGCAGTTCTGAGGGGGAAGGGTGGGTCTTATCTAGGCAGGAAGGAAAAAAGCGTCTGATTGCATTTAGATTAACAAACAACTATATTGATTTGCTATGTGATGCGTCTTGGGCTTTTGTGTTTGGATCAGATGTAATAACATCTGACCAAAGACAAACTGTATTTTCTCTTTCTTGTATTCAGACCCTCATGGCCAGACAACATTGTGGTCATATCTCACAGCTGCCAGTCATGGAGCATCTGCCACCCTGCCTGATAGAGCACAGTTCTCCATCAAAACTCTTGCAGAAGGGCAGGTCTTTTCCCCTTACAGAAGAAACACCACATGAGTTGCAGGAGTGTTTCCTTGTAGCCCATGCCCCACGTCCTGGGGATGGGACTGAGCAAGCAATGCCTTTGTCTGCAGTGTCTCTTCTGCCTTTTGTTTGATAACTGACACAGTATCTCATTAAACGGCTTAGCTTGGCAGCTGGGGCCATTTGTTAGAGTGTGATATGAAGGATCATAATCAGATTAAACCTCAGGGTCATATTGTGGAGACAGAGATTAGACTGGAGAATAAAGAGTAAGTTTAATTTTGTGTGACAGTGCAGAGTTGCCTCTGCTTAGGGTGGTAAGGAGGGTTAAAAGTGATTGAGGGGGCTCAGCCTGAGAGGGTTTGTTTCCTATCTCCCTGCTCAGTTTTGAGCAGAAGTGTTTTAGCACCCACTTTGAAATAGGGAGTAACTCTGCAGCCACCAGCCCCTCATTGCTTTTCTTTCCCAAATGAGGGCCTGAAGAGGGGGCTTGCATGGGAAAGGAAAGCTCAGCAGGTGTAAATGGTGCCAGAGGCCAAAGCTGCACGTACACTGAAGTGTGGTACTTCTGGGAGGAGGTTGCCCTTGGCAATAGCCACTTAGTTATTATCTCTGTGCTGGAGGTCCAGGTCCTTGACTTGAGCTGCTGTTCCCTGGGTCCTTCTGTTCCAGTGCATTCAGCACAGCATCCTATGAGTCCTCCAACAATCTGGGGACAGGAGGCACCCTCCAAAAGTCAGTAGGAGCCCCAGAGTGAGAATATACATCTAGGAGGTCTTCTTGTGATCACCTCTGAGCTGGTTTGGTTAGTGTTAGAAGTAGCAGTAAGAGAAAAGCTGGCATGTTGGGAAAGGCAGCATACAGATGGATTTCAGGCATCTGTGCCGCCAGAGAGAAATGACCACAGGTCAGAGCAGCTCGGTCCCTGTTGTGGGCCCATTTAACAGACAAGCCTCAGGAAAGACCCCAACTACCACCAGCTTTAGAATCCAACTTAGACCTCTGCAGCTCTCTCCATGGACATTATCTACTCACATGATAACATGCACATCCCATCATGAACAGTGAAAACAGTGGGAACATATAAATACACTCATTTTCAAAAATGGTGGGTAGGCCTACTCCTATCCCAAATGAAGTAAACAGATGTCAAAAAAAAAAAAAAAAAAAAAAAAGAAAAAAAGAGGAGATAAAAATGGGTATATACATTTTTTACAACTGTACCTAAGGCCATTGTAAGTTTTGTTCCTGCACTCCCTCTGTTACTTGTTCTGGAGACTTACTTAGTGAATAATATATTCTCCCACTGGCTTGGTCTTTTGCACTGATATAGTACCGTCTTTCTTCTCTTTTGTCTGCCCTCTAGTCCCTGAAGACTTAAGTACTTCAGGGCAGGAGCCTGGCATACAAAGATCTTTTTTTGTTGGTACTCTCTGAAACTTAACACAATGCAAACCCTTAGCAACACCTCAGAGTAACAAAGGAGATGCTGATTTGAACAGTGAAAAGACAACAGAACCTTTCCAGCCACCCAAGGTAACTCCTGGAGTGATAAGGAGGTACCTGGAGAGGAGCAGATGGATGAGTGCTCCTTGCAGTGCCACAGCCATGCAGATCGCTAATGACATCCCCTGGTTTAGGATGATGAATTGGCAGCATTCAGGGGATGGCAGTGCCAGATGCTCGGTGTACGGCTCCGGGGAACTCACACTCGATATTAACAACCAAAAAACGAGGGCAGCAGACTGCCTTCCCCTCCCGGTGCCTGACAGAGACTGCAGAGGGGCCCTTGCACATAGGGTAAGCACACACCTAGCTGTGACACTCCTCAGCCTTGCAGCAGGGTGGAGTGATTCTCTCTGCTTCCTCCGGGCCATTCATAGTCCTGGGCTGTTCCCAGGACTTCTGCACAGCATGGTGACTTTGGACAAGAGCCTGGACCCGTGAGGAGCCAGGGAATCTGCTCAGGAGGCAGAGCCTTTTGAAGACACTTGGGAGGATTTCTGCTCAGCCTACAGCCATGGTGGGAGTGGAGCAGGGGCAGAAATCTTACTCCAGCTGGCCAAGCCCACCTTGGGTGTAGTGGCAGCTTGAAACAGTGTTGTACAGGATGGCAGCAGCTGTGTGCCCCCAGAAGCTGCTCCCCCTCTGGCTCCACACACTCCCAAAAGCATCCCTGATGATGAAAGAGGCTGCTTCCAGCAATGGCACCTTGAGTCTTGATGAAGATTTTAATAAGTGGTGATGATCATATGCAATATGCATACAACAGATACTCTATGACGTATGCACCAATCTAGCCAGACTTGGGCTGTATTTTCCTGCATCACTCTCTAGAAGTATGTGAGCACCATCAGTCTGGGACAGAGCCCAAGCACTCTCTGCCTGTGCCTCCAGCTAGAACTGAAGACAGCAGCCTCTGTAAGTTCAGTGCAAAATCAGCTGCCCAGAGGAGAAGATTGGTCAAATGTTGTCCTGTCACCCTGGTGACTCTGTCAGCTAAGGCAGCCTGTGTTCAGGCGCTGTGCTTGTGCTAAAGGCTCCTCAATGCAGCAATCCTCCTCGAGGCCCCATGCAGGGAGGCTCTGGTCCTTATTGTGCCTCTTGGAGCTGCTCTAACATAAGAACTGATTTGGAAGTGTTTTCAATTAGGTTCCTCCAGGCACTGGGAGAGGGGAATCTGAAGCACAGTGGTGAGACATCAGAACTGATAAAGTCAAACCATGTGATACTCATGAATTTGGGACCTATAGCAAAAGAGCACCTAAAAACATGGGTACCAACCCTCTGGCATATTGAAATACTTCAAGAGCTGTTGAAGAAACCTCCAAACATGATCAAAGACCTAAGATGATCACTGTTCTTCCTTCCTGCTGTTTGTGAAACAGCCACATGGCAAACTGGACTGATGGAGGTTGGGATGTGGGGATGGCTGGGATTGGAGGTGGCAGCAGCCTCATCATACAGCCTGGGCAAAGCCTCTTAATGTGATCCCAGTATAGAGAGGCTGTAGCAACTGACTGGTTTCATTTGCTAGGATTTAACAAGAGGAAAGTTTTTCTATTCAAAGTGGAGAGCCATTTCCCTTTTTGTATTCCAGTACTTAGCATTCCCCTTTTGCTTAGGAAACCACAGCAAAAGCTACTTTTGGTGTTCTAAAATTTAATCTTTTTGAACCTTCAACCTACAGTCAAAACAAGAAAATAGAAAACAACATTTCAACAAATAATCACTGTTTGCATCCAAAATATTTGTAATTATTAAAAACATGCTAGCATCCAAACCCAGTGCTTCTTTCCTGAGCTCTGTGTAGCACCTGGTTAGTGAATTGGAGGGCACTGGGGGCTTGGGGTGTCTTTCTAAACAGGAAACATGTTAGAAAACAAATAGAAGTTTTGGCAATACTCAGTAGTTGTTGAAATACAGCCTAATACAGTCTGGGAGAGCCCTAATGCTCATTTCTGTTTTACCCAGGGTACTTCAGGCATAGCTCCTTGGGAGGCTGGTCAGGTATCCACAAACTTGCTGTGCTAAATCTTCACTGAAATTTCACACAAAACTCATGGGTGTGAGCAGGGGCATCCCTTAGTTCACACAGAGACTGATCTGATGTGATCTGTAACCAGTAATAAGGGAAAAATGTAATATGTGCCCAAGTCTGGGGCTTAGCAGGGAGAAGCACCAATGTCAGCCCAGCAGTCATCTTGTAATGCTGACAGCAGGGCTGTGTGGGAACAATACAATGGCTCCTACCTACATACTCTGGACAACAGCTCAATCTAAACCTCATTCTATCAGAGGCTGCAGTTCAAGCTTAGCTTTTATTGTTTTGTTTTGTTTTGTTTTGTTTTGTTTTGTTTTGTTTTGTTTTGTTTTTGTTTTGTTTTGTTTTGTTTTTTTCCAGTGGTCTGCTCTTACAAGCTGGGAAAGCATGGTCAAATGAAGTGCAGGTGCTGGGGTCTCATTTGAGACCCTTGTAAGACGGACACGTGGTACTTTGAAAGATGACGATTAAAATCAACAGGACTCCCTCTTTTTCTTCCTTCAATTTATGCCTACATCCTCAAAAGTATCTTCAGGCCCTCTCCCTGGCCTACAGGACATGAACCCACATCGGCCCATCTTGAGAACCTGGGACAACTGGGTAAAACTTGAGCTGGATTTAGCAGGATTTTTAAGGTGAGAGATCTGAAGTTTTTCCTTCCAAGTATGACATTTGGGCACCATTTTGGGAAGAGGGAGGGAGGTGTGATTGTGGTGCTGCATATTCCAGGCTTCTCCTTACTTGTATTGGTGCACAGGGCAAAAAGACAGCCTGTGACTTGTCCAAGGTAGTGCAGCAGAGGGTGACAGACAGACCTGGACCCAGCTCTCCCAGCCTTTTGGCCTGACTCCTTAACCTGTGCTGAGCTGTGAAAGAAATCTGTGACTGCCTGGTTGCTCTGTAGGTGGAAAAGCTGCTGCTACTAGTGAGGCTGTGTTGTTTTTCCCTCTGTTGATATTTGATATCATTAATGGTATGGTTTCCTTTCTGTTTGTTTGCTTGTTTAAATCCTTCTTGGTGATTATGGAGCCATCTCTTGCCAAATTGCAGTGCTCCATCTGCACATTTTTTTGAATCTTGGCTGTAAATATAATTTACAATGGTTTCTGTCTGTAAATGCAGGATTTGTCATAAGGAGAGCATTTTTTATGCCACTGCCTTGGCCTCTGTTTCAAAAATGGTCCCTGCAACAAGGCAGGACTGATTGGCAAGGTCGTATTCCTCAGACTGACCAGAAATAGCAGAATTTGCAGTAATTCTGTTCCTCTGGCTTGGGCAGGAAGCTGTACAAGTATTTGGACTACTGTCAGTGTCTGCCCAGAAACACAGGGGCAGGGTGTGAGTGGATGCTATTGCACTATCGTGCTGCAGGAAGGCAACACTTCTCCACCCTCCTTTCTGCTGCCTGATCCAGCCAGCTCAGGTGGGAGCCCTGCCATAGGTTGTCTGTGCCTCAGCTCCACAGAAACTCCAGCTGTATTTGGGAACAGTTTCTGCACTGCAGCTGTACCTCCAGGTGAAGGGGGCATTTATTTCACCCCCAACAGGGGCAGGGCATCACTCTGCCAGCACCTGCTGCTGGCAGCTGGGTGCTCTGGTGCTCATCAGGGTGACAGTGGGAGCTCAGCTTCCAGCTCTGTTCACAGCCTTCCAGGGAGGGCCCTTCTTGCTCTCCTCCCCTGCTCCTGAGCTTGTAGGGTCTGCTGTGTGTGAGCTGGCAAGGGTGCAGCTCATGCCCCACATCCAGTGCATGCCAGCTGGTTCCTTCTAGAGTGTCACAGTGCCATCCCCCTGCTTCTTCCCCTGGAAGAGCTGCAAGCACTGGGGAGAAGGGGCCGGGAGGCTCCAGGTTGCCTTGGTTGTGTTCTCCTTTGTGCCCTGTGTGTCTTTGGTGTGCTAGGGAAGAAGGTGCTGCCAAGGGTCCTGCTCTGTTTACTTATTTCACTTGTGAGTTCCTGTATCTGCTGGAAGCAGCCCCCAGCTCCCCAAACCAAGCCACAGTCCTTGTGCAATCTTTCCTCTGGCTGCAGTGTTGCTGGAGGAAGACTGGGACGGAGGGGAAGCAGGATAACGAGGGGCACTAAAGTGGCTGTAAATACTAAAATAATCTTTGTGACAGAGAGGCGCTGGGGAGGGCTGGGAGCTGTTGCAGCGAGAAGGCTGAGGATGGTCAGGGATGTAGAGGGAGCCCGAGGGATGCCTTTCCCCACCAGATGCCGCTTGCGGAGCTCGGCGGCCGCTGGAGTGCAGTGCAGCCCCGCCATCCCGCACCGCCTGCTCCCCACTCGGTCCCGGCTCGGATCCCGCTCCGAGGCCATCGAGGTGGCCGAGGGCTGCTTGACAGTAGCAGTGCGGTACATAAAAGCCTCCTCCTTTCCCCCAAACACCTGATGTGGGAAGCGTGGTGCTCTGTGAAGCATGCCTCAGGAACAAGCCCCACTGGTGGCAGTGGCAGAGGGAGCTGGGGCAGGCAGAGCTAATCCTCCAACATTTTAAATCCAGCATCAGAACCATCCCTGGCAAGACACTATTTGCCCTTCCTGGGCAGAAGCCAGGGGTGATCATGTCCGTACTCCTGGGCAGAGTTTGTTCTCACAGTCAGGTAGTGCACAGCACTGCTTCAGACATGGGCACCTCGTTATAAATATTCCTAAAAAGTTTCTCTTGCAATTTAATTTCATCTGAAGGTGCACAGGTTTGGGGTTTTTGTTCTCACCTGTTCTGATCCTAGCCTAAATTTTGCTCTGCATTACCTATGCCAGCATGACTGAGCAGGCCTTCCCTGGGCAGCAAATGTGCCCATTGACCTATGCCTGCCCCGTGTCCTGCCTTGGCCCTAGCTTGGGCCAAGAACATTATGAACCTGCTGGTGGGTGGTGCTTGTCTGTGACTCTGCTGCACTGTTATGTTCCTCAAGCCAACACCAAAAGTTGTCCATTTTCATTTCTTTTTTTTTTTTTCCTTTTAAATGAATGCACTAGATTTATTGAGTAATGGAAACTTTCCATTCCAAATGACTCAAGTTACACTGGGAACTGAAATATTTAAATATTTCTCATCAGCCCTTTACACAGCTACACAGCTCCCTCATGTTCCTTCTCTCTGGAAGCTGGAAGAGCTTTTAAACCCACAGATGAACTGAGACCACTCACTGCCCCTGCTTCACCAGACCATGGTGCAGACTCCAGGCTGCTGAGCACAGCAGCCCCCCTTGCTGGGATGGAAGTGCCCTCAGGTAGCATGGAGTCCACATATAGCCAGGCACTTTGGATGCAGTTCTAGTCCTAAAGCCAGACTTTCAGCCTGTGAAGATTGCATGTGCCTCCTTAACAGTGCTGCCAATCAGATCCACTGGGTCCAAATTCCTTCCCACCTGCTATGATACCAGCTCAGGAAGGCAGTGGGTGCTGTGCCAGCCTGAAGGAAAGTCCAGGTATGTGGGTAGCTGGTGTGGGGGATGGGGGTGCCCTTTAATTGTTTAGTATGATGCTTCTACCCTCCTGCTGTGATTTGGGGCACCTCATGGCTCCTCTGGTCACATACAGCAGTCCAAGAAAGTCAGGATGATGCTGTGTGGAAACTGTAAGCAGTACCTTGGATCTGCTTTGAGCTTCATGCATCTCAAAAAGCTCATCTCTAAATGAAGTTATTTCAGAGTAGAGGAAAAGTACTCACACTTCATACTATCCATGATGTTACTTAGGCAGAGTATTATCATGCAAATACTGCTTGCATCCAAATGAATTGCTGGGCAAGGGCATGCCCTGTGTCAGCAAGTCAGCCCTTCCCCATATTATGTGGTTTTTCAAGACAGTGTTTCCTGGGACAAGCAGCCAGGGCACAAAGAGCATTGGGCTGCTGGTGTGACTCCCTGCTGGCACTCAGCACAGCTTGGCTCAGCCCTGGGGACAGCACCTGTGCCCTGTCAGCGCTCCCCCTCCCTGCCACTATCCCCAAACCTGCAGCAGCCCGTGGGTGCAGCTGGAAAGGGGTGGTCCCAGCAGGGATACCTCTCCTCCTGTGCTCCCTCACAGCGCAGCAGCCAGCTCTGCCCAGTGTGTAACGGGATGGGGTGTGGGAAATAGGATGCCAAGGGGCCTGGCCCCTCCATGTGCCTCCCAGAGAAAAAAGTCACAGTAAAAATCATGCTCCCCTGCTCTGGAGAGAACCTCTTGTGAGCATGATGGTCATGCCCTGGTACGTCTTCTGTCCCACAAAGCATATTTCCAGTACCTAAAGGGGACCTACAGGAAAGAGGAAGAGAACTATTTGCAAGGGCACATAGTGATAGTACAAGGGGCAGCAGCTTTGAACTGAAACAGGGTAGGCTGAGATTAGCTATTAGGAAGAAATTCTTTACTTTTATGGTGGTGGGGCACTGGAATAGGTTGCCCAGAAAAATTGTGGATGCTCCCGTCCCTGGAGATGTTCAAGGCTGGACAGGGTTTTGAGCAAACTGTTCTAGTGGAAGGTGTCCCTGGCCATGGCAGGGAGCCTGGAACAAGATGACCTTCAGGGTGCCTTTCAGCACAAACCATTCTATGAGTCCATGTGTCCCCATGTCATGGACAGGTGCTTTTGGCTGCAGCCCTGAGGACTACAGAGGATAAGCATGGCCCATTGCAGCCAGCAGGCTGAAGATGGTCCTGCAGCTGAGCCAGCTGGGGGGACCCCAGAGTGCTTGGCCTTGTCCTGGTGTGACCAGATGACTCATGTCACCCTGGTTTTCTGAAGAATAACAGGCAGCATTGGGCAGCCAGGGTGAGGCTGAATCATTGTGGGCAGAGCAGCTGCATGCAAAGTGCAGCAGGCTGTCGGGACTGTTGGCAGGGGAGCGCTGCTGCGGTCAAATCCCTCCGGCCGCGGGCTGGCTGGGAGCAGGAGCAGGGCTGGAGCTGTGCCGCAGCAGGAGCAGCACTGGAGCAGCGTTGCTGCCTGTTGCAGCGCGGCTGGAGACTTGGCTCTGCCCGAGAGGTTAAAACAATCCCTCCCTGTCCTTCGGGGGGGTTGGATTTCCACTGTGAGAAACGTCGGCTTGGACAGGAGATTTCTGACCGAAGTGCTGCTTTGCTGCAGTTCCATAGGCGATGGAGACAGCCAGTCATGGTGATTTATTTCCTAGCCCCCCTTCTAAGCCCAGGCTCTGTGCATACCATTTGCTGACTTCCCCTTACTCTGCACCCAGACCTTCTTCTGCATCCTGCTGGGGTTTTATTTGCATTGCCTACAGGGCAGCGTTTAAATCTGAGTAGTTTCTCTCTTGATAGTAATAGTTAAAAAAGACAAAACAACCCTAAAGTCTTCAATTTCAGCTGTTTAGTACATCAAACTGGTATCAACCATCACAGTTATTTGTAAATCACTTCTCGGGTTTTCATAATAAATATTACCTCTCAAAGCCTGAAAGAGAGGATGAGAGACCCTACTCTTCATCTTAAATGTAATAGAAACCTTGATTTTTCTGCGCGGGTGGCTGCACTGGGCAGCACTGAAGAACACCCACAGTTGCTAGTTATTCCAGTAAAGCTCCATATTTTCATTTAAAAATAATAAAGTAACTTTCCAGGCCTGGGCTGTGTGTGGGGGGAAGTGTGAAAAAATGAGCCTACAAGCCTCACATTTTTCATACTAAGCAGCAAATAAACCCCCTACAGATTAATTTTAAAATAAAATCTCAGCTGTTTTTTTTTAATCCACCTTCATGACACTTCAAAACTTCACATATGGTGTGTTTTTATTAGTTATTTTCCTCCTTCCTGCCTCCACCCCGCCCCGAAAGCTGGGGAGCTGGCAATAAAAAGGCAGCCATTAATCCACCCATCAAGTGGTTCTGAAAATGTGACCTGTGGCCATGTAGCTGAGATGGATGGTGGTGCCTGGCTGGCTGTGTACATAGCCAGGGAGGAGCCTTCTATATTTAAAAGGTTCATATGGTGGTCAGAGCAGAAAACAAGACAAGTGAGTCTGTTAATTAGGAATAGAAAGCCTCAGTCCCTGTAGCTCTGGTACACATCACACTTTCCTCTGGCCCTTGACTCCCTCTCCACCCTGGTTATTCCACCTTTCTTGTTTGTCTTATATTTGATTGTGAGGTCTTGGAGCAAAGGCTTCCTTGTTGCAGCAGAGCAGAGTCAGCTGTAATGGCCTCTTCTACTCCTCAAGTCACCTAAAGAATTACTCAGTGCTTGATTCCTGACTCACGTGTATGGAGAGCTAAGAACAGTGTCCTGAAAGCTCTGGTCAGCTCCTCTGTCCCTAAGGGCAGCTTTCCTGGGGATCTCGTCCATTAATTTTTTAAACATATAGAAGTTCACTCTGATCCCTACAAGACCCATGTTCCTCAAGATCATGGACCCAATCCAGGGCCTGGCTGCTACAGTCCAGACAGCCTCCACTAAACTTCTCTGATGAGCTCATCAGCACATGTGAGCACCAGGTCCAGCAACACTTCTTTGGCAGCTTTGTCCAATACCTAGACCAGTAGGTTGTCCTCTAGGTACTCTAGGAGTCTCCTGGATTGCTCTCAGCCTGCTGTACTGCTTTCCCAGCAGATGTCTGGATGGTTGAAAGCCTCCATCTGGATGAGATCGTGTGGGTGTGAGGCTTCTGCTGCTGAAACAAGAAGCCTTATCAACCAGTCAGGTACCTGGAGCAGACCCCACCCACAAGCTGTCCTTTGGTGGTCCCATCCTCGATTTTCATCCACAAGTTCTCAGCCTGTTTCTCAGAGGCAATTCTCCACAATCCGTCCATTCCTTAACCTAAAGCACAACAACCCTCCTGCCTTCCCAGCCTGTCTCTTCTGGAAAACTTGTAGCCCTCAATTGTAGTGTTCCAGTCATGCCACTCATCCCACTGTGTTTCTCGGATAGCAATTAGGTAATAGTTTTCTAATTGCACCATGGTTTCCAGCTCCTCTTGCTTGTTTCCCATGCTGTGTGCATTGGTGTACAGACACTTCAGCTGGGCTATCACCCTCCTTACCATTTGGGAAGAACCTGTCCAACTCCTTTGGGATGATTGGCAGGTATTTCCCTGCTGCTTCCTAAAGTATTGGTACTTCATGGTTCCTCTCTGATACTCTAAATAAACAAATTTTGTAATTTGTGGCTCCATGTGAGACTTTTTTAAAGAGTCATATTAAAATCTGAGACAGCAAGCATTGCTGTGTTTGGCCTGCTATTCAAACAGAGAGTGCCTGAGGTCTCAGGAACCCAGTTTCCACAAATCCAGCCTAATTTTGGCAAAATCTAGATGCTTGGAAACAACAGCCAGCTTTTACATGACCTTAATGACATGTGAGTGTGCGCTGATGAGACAGGGAAAGGCTGTTTTGGGCTCATCCAGAAAAAGCAAAGGCTGGATTGTGAATGTTCTCAGAGAACAGGGTGGGAGGGAGTACCTCTCCATCACAGGCTCTCTGTAATACTCCAAAAGGCTGCAAAGGACTACTAAACCCAGTCATCCCCTGGGGCAATCATGGTCTGTACCACACTCACCCCAGCTGCTTGTGTTTGCTCCACAGCTGAGAAACCATTCTGTGGCAATCAGGTGGTTTCCCATTAGAGATCCATTACATTTAATATCATCCATCCATAAAGCTCTCTGCTTCACCTGCAGCCTTAAGAGATCTCCTTAATAATTCAGTGCCTTTAGATACACACAGTAACAATTTGGCTCCTTTCAGTGGGGATTTTACCTCCCAAGCAGCAAGCAGAGGTCTCTCAATGTGCTAATGCTGCCCTTTTCTCTCTGGGATTGGCTTCCCTCAGCAGATACTGGCGGCAGAAATGCAGCTTTCGCTTGGTGCTGGAGAACTGCCATGCCCATCTGCCTTCCTGGAAAAGCCAATTTTAGCAAAGCTGAAGCCCTCCAAAATTGCTGTCCTGCTGTGATTGCTGGTGGATTCCAACGTGGGACATCCCAAGGCTTCCCAACAATGGCTGATGTGGGGCTTGCTATGGCTGGTGGTGCTGAGCTGATTTATCAGCTGTTGTTCCCTCTGTCCCACAGCTGCTCCTGGCTCTGCCAGGGCCTGGAGTGAAAGAGCCTGTTGTTCCCACAAGGGGTACAGTCTTGCCAGGTATATCATGTCCTCATTAAGGGAGGGCTGCTTATCTCCTAACCTGCTGTGGCACTGCAGTGTTCCCTTTGTTACCTCTCCATTACACAGCAGCCAGGGACAGAGCTTGGACACAGGGAGCGTGGGGGTGCACACAGCCCCACTGCTTCCCTGCAGCTGGCCAAGGACTGGGAGACCAGACTGGCACAACCCCCCTCCAGCAGCCTTCTGCCCTGAAACATGGTCATCTGAGGAAATCTAATTAGATAGCCAGGAACAAGCGGAAGGCAAGGGGAGTTAAATGGGTAGTTGAAGGAATGAAAAGTAATGAGTTTTTTCTTTTTTTTTTTAGCTTTCTCTCATGGGCAGTGAAGATGTTCCCTCCTGCTGCTGTACCTGAGAGTGCTGGCAGCTGCAGGCATTCCTTGCCAGACCTTTAGCTGTGGTTACACTGATTTTTTATAAATTTCTCTTAAATTAACTGTTATCCACATGCCCTGCCCCAGCAGAAGGAAGCCAAGAGGACCAGAGGGACTAGAGTTGTCTCTGCACAAGGGCTTGTAGCTCTTGTTTCCAAGGAAACTTGGAGTTAGACCACCTGGCCCAGAAAACATCGCACCCCTATGTCAGGGACGCCCACCTGCAGTCCCCATTTTCATTTCAATTACAGTTTTGGAGGGGAGTCTCCTTGTCAAGAGCATTCCTGGGAGCTCTCTTCTGCAGATGGGGTTTGCTCTTGGTGTGGTGGCCAGGCCTCGCTGAGCTGGGTGGTGAGGATGGAGGCTGGGCTTGCTGGCTGGGTGATGTGGCTCTGGTGGCTGTGACATCATGGAGGATGGCTCACAGTGGGAGAAGTCACCAGAAGCATCAGGAGGCAGCCCCAGCTCCACCACAGCTGCTCTCATGTAGGACTTAGGTGTTGGTGAGTGCTCGTGCAGGGAGAAGGCTGGGCTGGATGGAGGATAGGGCAGATGTCAGGGGGTTCTGAAACAGAGAGAGAGCTGAGCCCCTCAGGATAGGGCACTAGCACCCTTGGGTCTGGGGGCAGAGAGGCTCAGGGCTCCCAGAGATGGCCTAGAGCGGCTTTGGGAACATTCTGGGTACCCCCAGCTCCCTACTCCCTCCACACAGACCTGATGAGCCCCCTTTCCTCCCACCTCCTCCAGGCCATGGCTGCAGCAAATGCTCTCCTCCTAGCTTTGGTGGCCAGAGAGATCATCCAGCCTGGCCAGAAGAAGTGTCACCACATCAGCAAAGCCATGGCCAAACAGATGCTGGAGCGTGAGGTGTATCTGCACAAGGAGTTGATTCATTTGCTGCAGGAGATTGAGAAGATTGCAGAGGAAGGCCAGTTCTTTTCTGGGTGGCTGTTTTGGACTGCTGCAATTGCCCTGGTCCTGCTTGCCGTCATCTGCTGGCTGGCCAGGCGAAAAAGGAAGCGTCAGGCGTCTCCTCAATCGATTAGAGTCTTCTGTCCTGATCTCCCAGAAGACATTGATGAGATTGAAATTGGATTAAGTGTTCATGACCACAATCGCACAAGGCGCAACAACTTGACCTTGACCAGATCTTAAGTTAGTCCAGGTTATCTGGATGGCATCCCTTGCTTCCATCATGTCAACTGCTTCACTAAGGTTTCTTTGGTTCCATATAGGACTAAAGGAGTCATATTAAAATTTGGGAAAGCAAGCCACTACTGTGTTGGTTTTGGCCCGGTATTCAAAGCAGGAATTGTGCTGGTAACTTCTGCTGCAGTAGTTTTCCATTGAGGCTGGGTATTTTCCAGAAAGTGAGACAGAAATGTTGACAGCTTCCAGGACCCCCCCAGTCATCAGCTGGTACAGCTGACTCATCTTGTGCCTGCCTCTGTGCCTCTTCCTGTCTCCCCACCCCTGCATCTATCTCCCTGCACATGTGTACACTGCTGGCATTGCCGGTGGTCCAGGGTGGCTCTGACCACTTGTGTGGCATGTGCCATGCAAGAAGCAAGAGCCAACATGCTCCATCCCTCCTCCCAGCTATGTCTCCAGAAGCCTTGCCAGTCCCTCCTCTTCCAGGGTTTCTCACCTGACCTCTCTGCTTCTTGTAATTTGGCCCATCAGGGTCCTCTGCACTCTTCAAAGCCCACAGCAACCACAGTTCCCCTGCCCTTCGCAAACTTTTTTGGAAAGTCTCAACATGCCCTTGCTGCAGCATCCTCCCCCCTCACCACCACACCTGTGGGCACAGCACAGAAGCTTCTCGTGCAGGTGGCAGTTCATTTGGTGTGTGATGTGGTTGCCACTGTGTAGGGAACAAATTTTTAAGCAAGGCTCTGAGCAGGTTTTTCCAAGCTATGTCATGCAGGGCCAGCTGCCCTTTCTCTGAGGGAGAGGTGCAATGTTATCCCTAACAGCCTTAATTGCACAACCTGCATTTTTCTGAAATTGGAGGATTTTTGCCTTGAGTCTGCCTTTTCCAGCCTTGCAGCCCTCCCCTTTTGCCTGAGCTCTGATGAGCATCTGTGCCCCTCACCCTTGACCCCCGTTAGCCCAAGAGGCAGCTGCCTTGGTTCATACTCGTCCCTCCTTGTCTTGGAGGATGAAGGAGAGCTTCTCTTCACCTCCAGCTTGGTGGCTTGCAGGCACTAGGTCATTGCCATAGTGAGCAGCCTTATCTGAAGATCTTTTCCATGAGAGCAATGCAAGGCAGCAAGAAGCTGGGTTGTCCCCTAGGCCTTTTCCAATAGCCCTTTCACTCCCCTTCACGTTCCCCATCCCTTCTCCTCTTCCCTGTCCTTTGTCTTGGCTCTGAGCCGGTGCAATTCCAGCCAGCTTGGGTGCACGGGGCTTCGGTGCACGTGCCTGTCCTGTTCACCAGGATAAAAAGGGCCAGTGGAAGGAGATGGAAGCAGAGACACAGGCAGGCGCTGGAAGGCGGGCGCAGGGAGAAGCACACGAGTGTAACTGAGCAGAAAAACACAGATGGACATGGATGTGCAGGCAGCCCCGGGCAACCTGAGCCTTTACTGAGAGCAAGGCAGCAGACAGGGCTGCACTGCAGGCAGGCACATGGGGAAGGGATGCTGGCACACGCCGAGGAGGAGACAGATGAGCAGGCAAGCAGAGAAATAGCAGGCAGGTAATGAGGGACCAGGACAGGAGGAGCTGTGGTGAGGGGAAGCAGCAGGAGCTGCTGTGCAGGGTGTGTGCCCTGGTGTGTGCCACAGCCCCTCTTCCCTGGAGAAGGGGTGAGCAGCTGGATGAGTCTGGCCTTCTCTCTCCTCTCTTCCCTCTGGCTGGATCCAGACCTTAGACATCAGCTGCTTTCAGTGCTGGGACCCCACCCGGAGCAGTTGCCCTCATTTATACACAGTTTCCTGCCCTTGGCTGCCTCACAAACTTGTAGGGAAAATTACAGTGAAGGAAGTTTCTTGAATGTTGAATGCTGACCTGCACAAGGCCAAACTCAACAGCCCAGAAATGTGGGCTCATTAATGCCACCGTGCATAATGAGCAGAGAAAGTAAAATCCTTTCTCAGTCAGGAAATTTTGAGACTGTCTCCTGGCTGGAATACTTGCTTGGCAGCTCCAGCTGCTTGCTATAGACTTGACATGAATAATCCTTTTCCTCTTGGCTCCTTGATCTCCCTGATCTGTCTCCCCTCCCTCCACCAAGGAGAACAATGAAGTCCCAGTCTTTAACAAGACTGTTTATGAAGCCCCCTTGTAGCAGGGCTCCAGACAATGTGAGAAGTGCAAGGGGAGCTGCCCAGAGGTGTCCTGCCCAGAGCCTGCCCAGCCTCACACACCTCCTCCTCCTTCTCTTGCTGCTCTGGCACTGCAGATGGGAAACCAAATCCCTGTCACTCTCTCTGAGACACCAGAGTCTGCTGCAGGTCACTTCCTGGAGACAATGGCTTTATTCCTTGGACCACTGGACGGCTTTTGGCACAGGAGCCAAATCAGTGAATGGAAATCTCCTCCCTGCAAGCTGCAGTGACATCCTGCTATTGTTGGCATCCCTTGGCAGGTTTGTTCAGCTGCTTTGTACCAGTTGACATCTCCGGGCTTTCATCAGTGCATCAGCATCACCCTAAGGCACATGGGCTTCCTGACCCAGTGCCCAAGGAGAACCCTCTTCTTCTGTTTACGGTCAGGATGCGAAAGTAAAGGAAGCTGAAATGCTACTCAGGAATCCACTCCAGGCTTTAATCACCACTGTCACTGCTAGAAGACGTGGGGAATGTTGAAAAATAATCACCATGCTGTGTAATAGGATGCAGATGTTCAGGTTGTGATCTGTGCAGACACTGTGACCTCCTGGCTACTGGAAGACAAGCCCTAATCAAAACTCTGGAACTAAAAAAATTTTTCCTGCAAGCTTCCAAGAAATCTGGAAGACCTCTGTGTGTGATCAGTAGATGTACAATGGCTCTGAACACAACTTTGTTTAGGCTAGGACAGGTCTCTCTGCTGACAGCACAAGAGAGCAGAATAGGGCAGACAGAGTTAACTGTGTCTGGAGCTGGCTTGGAAAGACCCTTGCCAGACAAGAAAATTAAAATATACGAGTGCCTTGGAAACTGCAGGGTATTAAGGTACATACACACGTGTATGCAGACAATATGCATGCACTCACACCTCTCTGGGGAGGACTGTGGGCTGATTAAGTCCTTTCCTTTCTGTTCCTGGCTAGCCACGTTTGGCCCTTGCTGCTCTTTCCCACAGAGGAACAGGCTATCTGGGAGTTGCCAGGGCAGTTTTGGGAAGAGCAGAGGAAGTAAACTGTCTTCTCTTATGGAGCATCACAGTCCCATCATGCCCCTGGGAGGCAAAATTGTGCAGACCTCCTTCAGCTGTCATGAAGAATTTTCCTGGAGCCACAAGAGTGCTGGAATGGGAGAAGAGGTCCCACTGCAGCCAGTTGTGCCATCCATCCCAGTCTCCTTCTCCCCTCTCCTCCATCCCTTGGCACACCCAGAGGCATCTATGCTGGGGACTGCTGAGCCACTGTGGGCATCAATGCTCTCAGAAGAGGAAGAGGAGGCAGAGAGATGAGGGGATCAGAACTGCATCTTCCTGCGGTACCCAGGTTCCCAGAAATGAGCTCTGCACTGGCCAAAAATATCAGCCAAGCAGCATAGACGCTCTCCCTTCCACACACACCTCATTGGTGCAGACAGTTACGACAAATCCCAAAATAGCAGAGTTAGATAAATACAGAGAAAAGAGTTTACAAATTTCCGAGATGGTGACAAACAGCAGTGCTCGCTAAGGAGGGAGCTCTTTTTAACTCAAGGGCTTTTTCTTCCTGAAGATCCTTTCTCCACATAGAATAAAAAATAAGGTACTTTTCAAGCAAAATGCCCTATAACTTGATGACTGACTGATAGGAAGTGATGCTGGGGGCTGCACTGAAGCAGAGAGGAAGTTTTTGGCAAATAAATGCCCACAAGACAGAGAATAGCCTGAACATCAGGTTTACTTTTTACAGCTCCAATGCTTTCTGCCTGCTTAAAGCCTGAGAGAGTAGCTATTTAGGAAGCATGTAGGAAAAGAAGTATGTAACTGGATCTGGGAACCAAGCTGCCTGCTTTTTCACCCAGCTCTGCTGAATGCTTCCTGCATTGCCTAGCTTCAATGTCCTTGCATGGATACAGATCGTGGTACCAATTTCACTCAAGTCAGTGAAGCACATTCAGCTGCCATTTCAAGGCATCAGCTCATGGAAAACCTTCCCACAGTGCAAATGACCTACTTTAAAATCAGAACTTTTGATCATATCTGCTCCTCATGCCATACCTGTTGAGGATGAGGAGAACACATGGCTCTATGTTGCTTGCTGGGGATGCACCATCCTCTGCCAGCGCTCCCAGAAGGCACAGGGGTGCCACTGAGGTTGGGGTGAGGGGTGAAATGGACTGGCCACCATCCTCATTTTACTGTCAAATAGGCACCATGAGAGGATGAGAGGATGGTGCCTATATGAACACCCCAGCAGAGAAACCGACACTTCTTCCTGAGCTCCTGCACTTCCCGTGGCGGGGGTGCTGGGACAGCACAGCTGCTGCAACGTGTAGAGGGCAGCCCAGGGGATGCTCGCCAGGCTGAGCTGCAGCTGGGCTTTCAAACCAGACTGGGAGCACTGGGAGTAACGGAGACCCTGCCGGTGCCCCTTTGTGAAAGGAGTATTGTTATTCCACGGAAATGACCTCTGGAGTCCAAATGTCTTTATTTAAAATGAAACAAAACCAACCCTAACTGCTCTTTAGGCAAAAACAAATTAGCTGTTATTGCTGCACAGCTTTAAATACACTGTGGTGATCTTCCACACTTCTCTGTGCCTGCCTGGTCAGTGAATACACGGTGGTGCCTTAACTCCCAGCTCCTGGCGCTCCCACGCAGGTGAGAATGTCAGGAAAACCTGCAGGTCTCCTCCCGCGCCTCGTATTTAATTTCACCTCAGTGAAAAGATCTTAAAATGACCAGAAAAAGAGGAAAGCAGTTGGGTTGGCTTAAAACTGTTGATCAGGAAGCAAAAACCACTGCAAGTCTGAAGTATATTATTTTATATTTTAAAAAAACCACTGTTGGTTCACCAGGGCTCTCTTCTTTCTTCTGTCCCTGCCAGGAATTGATGGCTTTTTTCAAGCATCTCCCTTTGCTGTCACTTCAACAGAAGTTTGAAGGAGCTCTCCTTCATCTGCCTCTTGGCTGAATGGTGAAAATGAGCTGTAAAAACCAAATTTGGAAATCAGTTCCTCTGGTTGCCTGACTAGTTTGTTTTCTTTTAAAAGTACCAAACTTTCTTGGACCTTTATGTTCAGAGGGAGTGAAGTAGAGAGTTTCCCGGCCAAGTTTTTGGTAGCAAAAATGGTGTGTACTCATATTCTTCCTCCACCTCCCTCCTCTTTTACAGCCCCAGCCAAACATGGCTTGTGCTAAAAGTTTGTGACCCTTGCATGGTATTTTCTGAGCCTTTTCAAGCCAAACCCAGAGACTGTTTCCAAACAAACTTAAATTTTCCATTGGGAGCTAGATAATCGCAGTGCAGAGGAGGACACTAAAACCAGAGCTTGTGCTCTGGATTTGCATATTTCCATAGCATCCTTCATCCAGGAAAATTCCAGAAGCCTACTGAAGGGTGCTAGCTGTGAGAGGTGAGCAGTCAAGTAACCTGTTTGCCTGGAGGACATTGGGATTTGATCAGCTGGTTTAGGAGGCAGGAGGGAGCTGCCCAGGGAAGGGGGCCTGGTATGACTGTGCCACCGCAGTGCAAGCACAAAGCAACCCAGACATCTCGTGCCAGCCCTGGGGAGCAAAGCCCCTGCACCTCGGAGCCACAGGTACTGCCAGTCTGCCCCTGGGGCTTCTGCCCCCTCGGGTGCTGGGTGCCAGCTGAAGGGGAGGGGCACAGAGCAGGCAGGGGCTCCCTGCCCCAGCCCCTGCACGACCCTGCATCCATGGCAGGAGGCTTCCCAGCCTGGGCAGACACGCTGTCTCCTCTCTCTAATTGCAGCCTTGTGCCTGTCCCAGAGTGGGAGCTGGCTCCTTCCCCTCCATCGCATTGTCTCTTCCCACAGCCCAGCTCCCACGGGGCTCCCGGCTTTTCCTCTCCGGCTCGCAGCCCAGCTCTGTCTCACTGGCTCTTCTTGCCCCTCACATCTCAGCGTCATCTGCTCTCCCTTCCCCCTCCTATTCATTCAGATTTTCCTTTTTTTTAGCCACCACCTTACTGTGCTCGCTTGTATTGTCTTTTGCACCAAAGTCCAAAAAGCAGTGGGGCTGCACTGTGGAGACATAAAGGTGGGCAGTCTGCTCCAGAGGCTTCCCTCCATCCCCTTTACCTTGTTGTCTGTGCTGCTGGGCTGCAGAGGTCCTGGCTGTGCCTGCATCCTGGTGGGGATGAGAGGGCCCAGAGCCCAGCTGGACAATGGCAGCACTGTGCTGGAGAAAGCAGCTCTGTCCGGCTGCCACCGCGCTCTGCGTCCACTGAGCACAGGGCAGGGGAAGGGTGTCCCTCCGTGCCCCTGCATGCCCCTCCCTGGGCAGAATCAGAGAGAAGATGGAGGGACTCATGCCTGAGAGCAGCATCACCCCACTCCCCCACACACTGTGAAGGCTGATGCAGGGACTAGGGTGGCTCTGCTTCCACCAGGCACTGGCTGGGTCACACCGAGCTTGGACCTTTGCTCTGCTGCAGATTCCCAGGGGAACCTTGGGCAGCTCCCCTGGGCTATGCTGGTGCTTTGTGATCCATGCAGGGCACGGAGGCTGCCTGGGCCAGCTGCACAGCTGGGTCGCTGCACCTCCACACTGGAGGTGTGGGCTGGGAGCCCACGTATGGAGCCACACCGGTGTGCCCCCAGCCCCAGACCAGCACTGCACGCAGCTCAGGGGTCTCTGAGGCAGCCCCATGCTGTGTGGGTTGGAAAGACCCACAGGCTCTCCCTGTGTCCCTTGCCCAGGTGGCACTGGGGGGCACAGTAGCACAGCTCTGCTTATGGAGGCCATCAGACAGACCTTCTTCAGATCCTGGATGCGCTTTTGGCATCACTGCTGGGCTGCTGTAAAAAGTGACTTTCTCATTCCTGTCCATCAGCAGCACCTCTCAAAACAATGAGTTACCAAAAAGGAGTGATTGCAGCATCAAAATAATATTGCTGCCCCTGGTAAAGCTATGGTGGCACACAACACCCCTGAAGAGGGCAGAAAGAGGGAGCTTCAGCTGCAAGCCAGAGAGGACAGCTTCCAGTCACAATGTGATGGAAGTAGGAGTTGGCTGCTTACTGCTTACCAGTGCACTGCCTGCAGGCATCAATGGGGAAGAAATCACAGCTTACTTCCTTCTGAGCTCTTTCTAAAATGTAGTTTACGCTGAGACAGATGCAACCTTGAACAGAGACTTTCCCATCAGAGCTATAAATCCCCTTTGAACCCTGGCTTGGAAAACACATATTTCTGTTTCTTCCTCTAAGGTTATCATCATTAAAAGAACCATAAAGGGCTCAGCAAGCCCATGGCAAGAATGAAGGGCCTGTTTGGGTTTCCCTCCATGCCACAATTCCTTCGATGCACATTTGTGCCTATACGTGCCGTGGGCAACATCCCTATTAGAAAGCATCCCTGCAAGACTTCTTTTAGCTCTTAAAGAGCACATTTCCTTTGCTTCAGTTTCATGAATTGAAACTGGGCCTTCCTGCTTCTGGCCTGCAGGGATTAGAAGATCAGGCTGGGAGTTAGTGACCAGGAGGGAGTTGGGGGTCCTGGGTGTTCCATCCTATCCATGGGGGCCGTGGTGGAGCCATCCCCTTGCAGCCACAGGTATGTGGGGAAGCTCCCTCCTGCAGGCTGAGCACAGCACATACTGGGACATCCCCAGCCCACTCCTTCCTTTGGCCTCATCAAAATGGGTCCAAATCCAGCTGGCTTCCCAGCAGCAGAGCAAGGAAAGGCCCAAGCAAGTGCCAGGCTGCAAGCCAGTCACTTTGTGGTGGGGACACCTGAAAAGCTTGGTTTCTCAGCTCCTCTGTCTGAGACAAAAGCCCTCAAACAATAGTCTGGCTTCCCAGCAGCTGGTGACCCAAAGGATGCCGTGCGTGGAGGTGGCCAAGCCCACAAGGATTAATGACAGCTAGAGGAAACCGCTCTCCGGAGGCCTTGCCGTGGGACTTGGCAGTACAATAGCCAGAAGGAGCGTGCAGGCTCCTCCATTTTCCTCAGGGCCTAGGTAAATAATCCCCTTCCATGGGAGCTGTATGGATTCCCATCAAACTGAATAATAGAAGCAGTTCCCAGGCTTATGGTTAACAATAATTTTTTCCAGGCCACATAATTATTATTATTTTGAGAATCAGGAACCTGGGAGAGAACGCACAGACAGTATGTCCCAAATAAACTCACAGTGAGCAATTTGATTTCACTTAGAAAAGACATAGCTGTGGAACACTACCCCTTGACCCTCAGGAAAGGAGCACAGTGCCCTCATGCTTGTGGACCCACTGCCCGTGCACTAGCCAGGACTCGGAGCTGAGAGCACATGATAGAAACCACATCTCCACAGCTCATGAATTTGTCTCTGGGTCTTGGATGCCACAAAAATGCTTTGGAAATTGCTGCAGGGCAGAGCGAAGAAGAAAGAGAGGAAGGAATGTGCTTAATCAGGCAGGGGAAAGCAAGACAGCTTCTTTGAAGGGTTAGAAAGGAGCAGGGTGCAAGACCTTCTGCAGCCAAAATCCAAATATTTTGCATGGCTCATGCAGGAGAATGCAGCAAGAAACTGGTGGACATTTGTTCACAGCTGAACCGGCAGCGTTGGGAGCCACGGCTCTCTGGCTGAGGGTGGGAGGGCAGCTCCATAGAGCTGGCAACTTGGGGGCTTTCAGCAGGAAGAAAAGGAGGAGACGAGTACCAGGAACTCCAACACGGGTAGATGGTACAGAGCACTGGTGAGATCCCACTCTTGGTTAATTCCAAATTAATTTGCATGGCTGGAGAAAAACATGCTGTGGGCAAAATCCTGCCTTTACAGGTTGGAGCAGCTGCCCTGGCAGCAGGGGTGGGATCAGCATCAGACTTCACCTGAGCAGACAGGACAGTTCACGCCTGTACAGCCCCACCACACAGCGCAGCACATGCCAGTGCAAGGAAACAGGATCCATGCCCTGCTGCTCACACGTGCCAGAGCCAGTCTGGCTCAGCCAAACCCTGCCCTTGGGAGAAGCAGGGCCCGGCTGGCGGAGGAGCCAGGCATGGCATGGCATGGCATGGCATGGCATGGCATGACATGACACACTTACCAGGGCAACAGGTGTCAGGCTGCACCCTGTGGGGGTGTCCAGCACCTTCCCAGCTCTGCCTCAGGAGCCTCCTGTGTTTGCATGCTCCAGGGTAGCATTGGGAGAGAGAAGACAAGGTACAACTCAGTGAACATGTGGCTGACTTGATGGCTTTGTACACAAAAAGGTGATGCTTAAAACATGTTCACAAGGGTGAATAGTGTCTGCACAGGCCTCCTGTCTATCGGCTTTTCAGATTCAGACTGCTGCTTTTTCCAGCAGTGCCTTGTCCAGATTTGTCCACCCTTCATGGCAGAGATGGTCTGGAAGAACAACAGCAAGGAGGGAGACAGTCACTGGAGTGGGGGTTGGAACTAGATGACCTTTAAGGTTCCTTCCAATCCAAACCATTCTACAATTCTATTACATGTATATCTCCTCTCTCCTCTCTCCCAGTCTCCTCGTGGGACATGGTGTTCACCTCAGCAACCGGAGCCTCCCACTTGTATCTCCTTTCACGTGCCCCTGCTAGAAGGGTTTTACCTCCTGCATATTGCATAACTGCTTTCCAGTGCCAGCACCAATTTTGTCTGCTCAGGTTACAGGAGGTTTGCAAGAGCCATTTGAAAAACAGGAGCAGCAATTAAAGGGCCCAGGCTGCAGCTCCAGAGGGTCTACTTGGCCAGCTAAATGTGGAGAGTGGAATGTGCTGGGCTTGCAGAGCAATTCATGTTCTTGGAGAGTTAAAGCAAGAGTGGGAAAGGTCTTTTAGCACTTTGAGGTGCAGGCAACCAAGGCAGTGGCTTGCCTGAGGCTACACTCACAGTCTCCTCCCTGGCATTGGGAAGCATGTCCTAGCTTTGGGAGCCTGCTTTTGGCTGCTATCTGGTTTC
The DNA here is from genome assembly GCF_048771995.1 of Taeniopygia guttata. Classification (NCBI taxonomy): domain Eukaryota; kingdom Metazoa; phylum Chordata; class Aves; order Passeriformes; family Estrildidae; genus Taeniopygia; species Taeniopygia guttata. The sequence goes on from NC_133024.1 coordinate 25,215,408, forward strand.
CAGGCATTTCATGGTACCTATGGTTCTCAGACACATGCTATGGAATGAAGAAATGTTGGCTTTTTTGTTTCCAGGTCTGAGTAAAGGGTCTTCCAGCTTCAAAATTCTTCTTGCAAGCAAGCACATGATTTCTCTGAGGCTTTGGGAGCTGCTATTCCTTCAGCCACTGCAGTTCTGCCAGTGAATGGAAACCCAAGTCCAGGGGTCTGCCCTGTACTCATGGCCAGTCTAATGCATAAAAATAAATACCTTTTCCCTGCATTCACTTCTAGGACAGCTCAGTTGTCATGGGTGCTGTGGGTGAGATTGTGGTTTAAAAGGGAATCTTCTTTAAGCAGATCCTCTCCAGGGACTTTCCTGGCACTGTGCCCTCTGTAAACCTTTTTCTGCAGCCCGTGACGTTGTCATGGAAATGGGCAATGGAAATTGCCAGACTGTTGGTGTGGAGCACGGCTAACCCCTGTCCTCTGGCTCTCCTGCTGCCCGGGGATGGATAGAGGCAGGTGGTGCAGGAGACATGCCAGGAGGGAAGGGTAAAGCAGATTTCCTGAGGGACACATGGTGCCCCTGAGCCCACCACTGCAAGCTTTGCCCTGGGGAGTAGGGTGCAGCCCAGAGGGTGGCAGAACAACCCTTCCCCATGCCAGGTCCTTGCAGGACGGGGCTTGCCTGGACCACTCACTCCTTGGACCTTCAGCCGAGCCAGCCAGGAGAGGGGCTGTGTTGGACCGGATGGCAAGGGCCAGGTTTCTCTAGGGGAGGGAGATGCCAATGAGACTCATCTTCTGCCAGAGGTGGTCTGGAGGTGGTGCTGCAGGAAGCCAGCACCACCTATACAGTTTGAGCTTTGAGGCCAGTACTTCACCAAGACACTCAGTCCCTCTGAGCAGCCAGAGGCTGCTCCCAGCAGCTCAGATGACAATGATATCCTTGTCACCTTCAATTGCTGTCGTATTTGAGCCATTGCATCTGTTGAAAATACGCTGTGGGGAGAGATGAGGTGCTTTCAAAAATGTCTCTTCAGGGCCAGCCTGTGAGTGATGCATTCCTTGGTACCCTGTCAAAGCACCAGCACAAGTGTCAGCTCAGCATCCTAAGAGGCAATGGTGATGGGAGGCTGGAGAGAAAGTGAGACAGGGAGGGAAAAGACAGAGAAGGAGATGAGTGTAAGGATGGAGACTATAACCAAGATCTTGCTTTTGTCTTTTCAAAAATGCTCCCCTGCTGTAGCACTTATGGTGAGAGAACCCATTTATACTTTGTTTCCGTTCTGTTTCTCTCTTCAGGCTTGATAGAAAAAAAAAAAAAAAAAAAGAAAAAAAAAAAAAACAAGCCAGCAGATGCAATGGAAAAATGAAGTGAGAACAGCAATCCTCCCAGGTCACCCTCTTTTTCCTTTCCACTGTGCTTGCCAAGCACAACCCATTTCAGTCTCTGCTGACAATGCTCCGTGCTGCAATATGGTGTGTTCAGCCCTCTGGGGCATGCACTGAAAGAGAAACTCCTGGCAGCCCCCAGGAAGTGCAGCAGTAAGGAACTCATAACTTCCACAAGGCTCCTACCCTGCCACAAAAGCTGTGTAGTGTCACCGTTCTGAGATGTGTGTGTTAGGGAACTTTGTGAGGGCTGCAAACAGCCTAGGAAGACACCATGTCCCGTGTGTCGGAGCAAAGGCCGGCTCCTTCCCCGAGTGCATGAGAAATGGCAGCGCAGCCTCTGATGAGGTTGTTGACAAGCCCCAGGGGGGTTATAGACCAGTCTGTCACTGTTAATCAAAAAGACTTTTTTTTTTTTTTCCCCTCTGCCTGTGCACAGCTCCCTTTACACTGAACTGCTTATTTTTAGGTCTGTCCCAAAGAAGGGCTCCGAAATACAAAATGCTCCCTGGGAGCGTAATCCAAGGCAAAGCCCCAGGCAATACCATGTTCAGATGCCTGATCCCTTGCACTTGGTTTTGAAGAGCCTAAGTCTGAATTCTCTTCAGCAAAGTGCCCTTTGACCTGTGGCCTGCAGACCTTCAATTCTGAAAGGTAATTAAGGAGAGAAAGCCTTTTGCTGGCCACTTGAAATTCACTGTATGGGACCTGTGTCTTCAAAGGGAGAAAATCATGGGAAGATCTATAATCAGAGAAGTTGAAAGCTACCAGTCCAAAATCCTGGAGGCACTTACAGGAGAGATTGCTGTGCTGGCTGTGGTTTATCTTTTTGTTCCCACAGGACAAGTTTTGCCTGCATTTAGAAAGCACTGCAGGACCTGGTTCCTCTCACAGTCCTCCCTTAAGCATTGACTACGGAATAAATAGAGGATGTTTTCCTTCCCTGAATATCTATTTCCTTCCTAAATAAACCATGGGTGAGTCTGTTTGGTTTTTTGAGTTTTTGTTTTGTTGTTGTTGTTGGGTTTTTTAATGGAAGAAACACAAACCAACAGGGATCTTACCAAGCTTTTAATAGCTGCATTTGGTACCTCAGTACCATGAGGAATGGGGAAATCACTGAACATAGAATAACACCTTGGGATCAGGTAACTCATCCTCCTCTCAAAGGCAGGATTAACTAAACCTAGCCCATGCCTGACAGATGCTTTTTGACACGTATTTAACAGCCCTACAACCCTCCAGCCTACTTAGGAAGTGATTCACTCACCTTATTATATAGAGAATGTTAATAATATTGATGTGGGTCTTCTTAGTGTGTTTAAGGCACATAAGTTTTGTTTTTCCCAGTGGGAAAAGAAAACAGGTTCTTTTTTTTCCCCCTTTGACTTTTGCAGTGACCTTTCACCTGATTGAAGCCTTTTGCAGCTTCTCACAGTCCCCTCCAGGCTGGATGAAAACACAGCCCGTGCTTTCTCACCTCCCACCACAGTCAGAGTGGGGGAGGCAGCTGAGCAAACCTTTGTGCAATTCTTTCGCTGTCTGTGATGGTGGTGATACAGAGGGAGTGGATAAAACCAGAACTGGTCAAATGCCATCCATGATCTCTACTCACAGAGCTCAGCTGAGAGCAGTTCATATGCATCAGCACTAAGGTGCTTTCTTCAAACCATCCAAAGGCCTGAACCTCTGATTCTGCAAAACTGCCCTCATCCTCATGAGTCACTGGACAAAGGAGCTGCTGGATTTGGACTCTGTTACCTGGTTTGAACCCTCTGCTGATATGAACCCTGGGATCTCTTCTGCTCTGACTCTTAACCTCTTACACCACTGAGCTTCCAGGAAGGCTTGGATTGAGACCCAAACACCCATTCTGCGTGGGCATGTTCAGAGACAGGTTTTTGCAAGCCAGTCTTTGCTTCACCCATGGACAATTTTCAGTTGGATGGTTTTCCTCCAGCCCCATTTGTTGTTGTGGCCTCACAGATACAATTCATGGCTTGTTCTTGCCTCCTACTCCTTGGCCTGCCAAGGTCCCATCCCTGTTGCAATTATCATGGCCCTGAAGCAGCCAGGTACAGTATTCCCCTTGTGATAATGGAAAATAAATCCTTTCATTCACAGAGAACTAGAAGTGCATTTAACTATTTTATGAGTTAGCACCACTCTTGAAGCTAGTGAAATGTCAGGATTTGGTCCATGATTTCTGCAAGGCTGTGATATGGTAAACTTAGGCTGATCCCTTCTGTGTAGATGAGGCCAAACTCTGTTTATGACAGAACATTGTTCCATTTCTAACCTATTGCACAGGCACACTTCCTATCTTTAGTGTTATTGTCTAACCCCCTTACCCCCAGGTCACCCCAACAATATTACAGTGGAGTGCAATATTGTCTTGCTGTATTCAGCAAGACAAAATCATGTTTACAGGTAACATTTCAATAGGTCTCCTTAGAGCTGAAGCCTGGGGCATTTTTAGGTGCTGGGGAGGTTCTGCCTATGGAAGGCTCTCCAAAGCCAGTATGAGGGCCCTGCACTGGGGCTTTTGCTGGGATGCAGTTGTCCTTGCACAGAACTTTGTGATTCAGCCCAGTGAATGTGCTCACAGAGGCTTTCGAGAGCAGCTGAGCAGTTTTCACAACCACAGCAAATGTGTGCTGCAGACCAGGGTGCACTTCATGTTGGTGGCTGGTGCCATCTCCCAGTGGCAGTTTTTGGTTGTTCACTGATGTGGGGGCCACGCCACGTCCTCACCAAGCAGCACAGCAGCGCCTCTGGCAGCTTGGCATTACTGTGCTCTGTCCTGAACGGCTCCACCTCCATCCCCAGAGCAACAGGTCTGTCACTGACCTCGGAGATGTGGTCAAGTCAACCTCACAGGTCCCCACTCAGGCTGCATGCAAAGGAAACATCCTCAAAATATCATAAATATCTCATATATCCCTTCTGTTGAAGGCATAGCTCAGAATTCCTGCCCTGAGATGGGAGTTTTCCAGTAGTGATCTGTGCTAACGGTCTGTGAAAACACCCGTGATGGGTTTGCTTTCTACATGAGGTGCAAAAAATATTAGTCTTTTTGTGACTCTTAGGCGTCACACCTCTGTTGCAGAAATGCAGATGCTGCTACAAACTCTCCTGATGTACACAGACCAAATGCTGCCTGTATTGTTAGGTTCCCAGCTCCAAATGAGGAATTTTGAAGCTCCTGGCAGAATTTATTCTGAATCCATATTCTAAAAGAGCAGAAACTGCTCATGCATTCCCTTATTCCAGAAAAGGCTGAGCAACTCTTGGATGGTGACCTAGCCTTTAAGGTGCTGGTTTTGTTCAAAGAGTTTCTTACACTGAAAGTTTAGTGCTTGCTTAGCTGCTTTGAGCAGCTTGAATTATGTGCATATTGAATTGAGCATATTGAATTATGTGGATGTCAGAAGACCATGATGAGGATCGTCCACTTGGGAAATTTTAGGGATGTGACTTCTGTGTCTGTGAATTATGTGGTGTAGCTAAACAGATGATAGATATGACCACCTATGACATGTCACTCCTTAGCTAATACCATGTGAAGATTGCTCGTTGTGGGCAATACCCTGTTTTGATGTCTCTGGCCTGCAATCAATTCCCAGGATTGCACAAAGGTTATGGACTGCCTCCAAACTTCCAGTTTGAGACCACTGCTGTGTGGAGGGGTATAGTAATAGCTACACTATATATATAATTACATCTGATTGTATTCACATGAGGGACTTCAGGACCTTCACCACATCTGCTACCAGTTAGGGCTGTGCAAAAGCAGGACCTTTGGCTTACTACTCTGTGTCAGCAAGTCCCTGCTGCGCTGTACATGGAGGAGCTGAAATAAACTGCAACTGGTAGCTGCTGTAAAGCCCCTCACGTTTTGCTGTACAACGTAGCAGTGAGAAGGAGTGTCTTTGCACAGACTTCGTGAGAGAGTGGCCATCCAAGAGAATTTTGAAGCTGACAGCCTGTGGTCAGTCTGCATAAAGAAAGGACAAGTGTTTGAGGGGTCTGAAGGGCAGTAAGGCCCAAAGCAACGGCAACTCACAAATCCAAGCAGTGGTCAGATCCATGCAGTGATGACAGCAAAGCCTAACAACTCTTTGTACCCTGCCTGGTCCTCCCTGCCTATGGACACCGTCACTATCTGCTGGGGGAAGCAGGAAAATGGAGATAGTCCTCTTCCACCCTGCCCAGTCCCACATCACTTAGCCTGACCAGTCCCACCAGGATCCCAATAGCTCTGGAGATGGGCAAGACAGAAACACTACAATTCTACTAAAGTAGAAATGTCAGACATCTCTTTTTCTTTTGCTGCAGGGAACAAGTAGACTCCAGTCTTTGTCATTTGCTTATGCAAGAAGGATGATGAGGACAGGGCAAAGCTGGGAGGCTGAGCAGCCCAGGTGTAATGGAGATGCATGTTATGCTAACACAGAGCCCTGCACACACGGTGCCATTTGTTGAGCCGCTCTTTGGCCGGGCTCCTGCAGCTCAGCCGGTCACACAACCACCTCTCACTCTCATTAATGCCAGATTGGGTTCCTGCCGCCACTCCCCTGCTGCTTTTAATTATGTGGCCACCAGCCAAGGACTGCTGGGGAAAACCCTACCCCTCAGTTTGGGTGTCAGCTGATCCTAGCTAAAACATATGGCTCTTGGAGGGGGGAGAGGGCATAAAAGAAAACCAACAGAAATGGGAACAATTCATGGGAGAAAGAGGATGAAGGTCAGAGGTTAAAAGTGCAAGAACAGGGAGCCAGGAGGGGACACGGAGCAGAACACCACCATTTCTGGCCATCTCTCCCTGCAAGCATACAAAGTGCAGGGAGAGAAATAGCCAGTGTGGTCTCCTCTCTTCATCCACCTTCTCCTGGGGCTGCAGGTGGTCAGTCTGACCAGGGCAAAGAGGAGTCTACCAAGGTCTTGAGGCATAGTGGGCCTGGAGGTGGAGAAGGTGCTGGCACAAGGGCAGTGATAAAAGCACACAGCCCTTGAGAAGGATGGGAGGGGCACTGGGGCATGCTAGGTGCACATGTGCCAGGTTCTGTCTCATGCTGCAGAAGGGATTTGTGTTCAGGAACCCCATAAACCATGCTGTGTCTGTGCCAGTGCCTGCTGCTTCTGCAGGGTGTGGAGTTGGCCCATGGAACTATCAGTTCCACTGGTGTCCTTCAACACCTTCTGAGGATGTTGGAAAAAGGAAGCGAGTGGAAACTAATCACTTGTAGTTCAGAAAAGTGCCAATTTTGGTGGCACCTGCCAGGAGCATTCTCTGGAGACCCTGGGTCTCTCTGCCACTTGCACGGAAGATGTGGAAGATATACAATGGGGACTGATCAAGGGCATTTCCCCTCTGCCCCTTGGTGGTTGCAGGAGACCTGGCTGCTCTGAGCTGGAAAGAAATCAGCAGCAGGGACAGTCCTGGGCACCTCGGTGTCCTGGGCTAGCACAGAGCATAGGCAAAGGGACACGTGGCTGCTGCTCTGAGCTGCACTGATGTGGGCAGGGTAGGCTGCCATGGGGGTCTCCACATGCCCCAGGTTTGCTCTTCAGCACATGCTGGGAGCAGCACCTCCCATCCCCCCTTTCAGCAGCCCCCTTGCTTCACTGCACAGAGAGGCAGTGACAATTCAGAAATCCCAGTCTGGCAAGGCCAGCCCAGAGGCACTTGCTGTACCGGGATATAGCACCAGCACTGGGTGATATTTTCAGGGGCAATGACAGCTGTGTTCCCAAGCATTCAGACACAAGGTCAGTCTGACCTTGGTACTCCTTCCTATTGCCCAGCCCCAGGCAGTTCCCCACACAGGCCCTCTGAATTGCTTACCAACCTCCAAAGAATCTCAAAAATCCCTAACAAGTCCCTAAAAATCTCCACTGTCTGCACACAGGGTCTTGGGAAGGAGGCAGGCCACCTGAATGACAGGCCAGTGGTGGACTGACCACAACCAGCTGCCAGGTGCCCACTCAGCCCCTCTCATTCCCCTCACCTCAATAGGTCAGGGGGAGAAAAAATCCCTTGTGGTCAAGATCACTACAGCTTAACAAGAAAAGCAAAAGCTGTGCATGGAAGCAAAGCAAAACAAGAAATCCATTCACCACTTCCCTTTGGGAGGTAGATGCACTAAACAGGCTGCTGTGAAAAAAGTTACCTTCCTAACTCCATTCCTGACAGACCCAGCACAGACAGTAGACATGTCTTGTGTATATTGTGTACACACTTGCAAGTGCTCACTTTCTTATTTTTATTTTTATTTTTATTTTTATTTTTATTTTTATTTTTATTTTTATTTTTATTTTTCACACTCCTGCCATCTCACTTGGACCTGGGTCTGTCTCCCAAGTGATACCCAGTTCTTAAATGCCATCATGTCAGCTCCATCATCTACACAAGGAATGAACCATCCTCAGATATTCTCAACAACCTCAGGAGTGCTCCCACCCACAAATGCCCATTTCCCTCATACAGGTTACCACAAACACCTGCAAATGGGCCATTATACAGGTCTGTGCTCATACACACCCATTTGTTCCTACCACAAATACAGCTCGGACATGAAGCTGGACCTCTGTGCTGGCAAACTACTTAGCGACATGAACTCAACATAAATTAGGCTGACTGTACTGGTGAGCAGCTCTCACAATAAAAATCACGTTACCTTCCTTTCTGGCTTCCCACGCAGACAATGTGGCAGCCTGGGAGTCATGTTAGGTCAAGAGATGTAGAAGTCTGAACTAGCTGCAGCTGCCTCAGACAGCTCTGGAAGGATCTTTTCCTCTTTGTTCATTTTGATCCTGTTTTAATAGGCAAGAGTAACTGGTTTAAAGCAGCACACAGAGTCCCTGGGAAACCCACGGCTACAGCAGACACTTGGCTTTGTCCGGTGCCTGGGCACCTCATGCAGAATGGGGACTTTGTATTTGCTTTTAGAAGATAACCAATTCATATAGAAGGTTCATGAATATTCAGCTCGTGCTTAGGGTTGGGGAGAACAATCCCTAAAACAAAGAGGCAAATTCTTTTACCCTTCATTTGGGGGAATGTGTTTTTCAGCCCAAGGACTGCAAGTAGCCTGGGATCCTTTCTGTGCAGGATCCATTAATGACCGGTGTTTTTCCAAGCCTGAGCATGCATCAGTGCTGAAAAATAGATGCAGTCAGCGAGTGCTTAGGGTTAATGTTTCTGGATGAAGGAGAATTTGGAGGTGAGTCCAAGAGCATAAGGAGCCAGGCTGAAGTCAGTCAATCCTGCTGGTGTAGCCTCTCTGGCTTTGTCCCCTTTCTGTGGCTGTACCTGCCCTGGGAATCTCTAGCAGAGAAGTCTCCTGGCAGTGGGAAGACATGTGGACACTTCTTTTGCTGCATAGTTACTGCAGTTATTCCTCTATGCCATGAAAAACAACCAGTGAAGATTCTGTCTTCCCCAAAGTGGTTTGTCAGCTGCATGCTATTCCCAAAGCTACATTTAGCCTCATTTTCCTTGCACATTTTAGTGCTTAGAGCCACTGTCTAGGTGTGGGAACAAACTACCAATAAATAATGATTGTAGCTTGTTTGTCTGTCTGCAATGACCCCGCATGTGTTGTGAACTCAGATGTTCCACCCCAGGTAACAAGCAGCTGACAAGCAGGAGTTTGCCATAACACAGTGACCTGGGTGCATTTCTAGGCTCTTGTACACATGCTTCTTCCACACAAAACACTTGTTGGTGTTGTTTGCAGGAATTTCCAAGTGAAATAGGCTTTCCTTGAAAAAGTGAAATAACCTTTGCTATTAAAAGTACTCCTTTGCAGTATAACTCTACCCATACTTGGGTTGTTGTTGCTTTGACTGAGTGCTGTCTTCCCTCCCCTTCCCAGCCCCCTTCCAAAATGATTAGGCTGGTAACACTTTTAAATACAGCCTTGTTTTCCTTGTCTTCATCCTCATGGGAACTGTCCTGCGATTGTTCAGTGTTGTCCAACCAAAGCAGCAGAACAAGTTGGGTGACCCCTGTGTGACTGATCACCACCCTGCCATGGGGAAGACAAACAGTCAGGGCTGGAGCTGGGCAAAGTGGGCACTGTTTGCACCAAATGAAGGAGATGTTACTTCTGTGGATCTCTTGCCTGGTCCCAAAACTGTTCCAGCAGAGCCAGGTGAGGCTGGTTGCTAACTGAGTGCATCAGTGCTACCAGGCACCTGCCTGGAGCGGTGTGTGCTGCGAAAGAGCCTCTGTGTGACCTCCCATCTTTTCCCATTTGCCAGGAAATGCGTGCAACACCAGCTCCAATTGACAAGCCCTCCTCCATGCTTCCACTGCTGCCTTTCTTTTGCAAGCATGTCTGTGTGCTCCTCTCTCCCCTTCCAGTTTTTACCTCAGGCCCTCCATTGTTTCCTTCTGTTCAGCTCAGGATTTTCCATCCCACCCCCTGCTGTAAGCCTCTGTTCCTCCTGCCTCCCTCCAGCCTTGTCCTTCCCTCTATCACCATTCCTCTTCTGTTTTTCCCAGGTGAGAGGCTGCTCGAGCTGTCCACCAAGGGGGAGGAACAGGGATTAAGGAGGCCCATGGGCAGCAGGACCTGGAGCAGCAGAGCTGCTTTAGCCCCCAGCAGTGATGGAGAGGGCTGTCAACGTTATTGTTGTGTTGGCATGGCAAAGGTGGGAGGAAGGAGGCAGAGGATGGGGGGGGGGGGAGGGGAAGGGATTTGAAATTTCAACTGCCCCTTTGTGTTCTCACCTCCTCCAGTTTATCTGGTGCCCTGTGGAATTTATGATCCTCCCCCCTGCAACAAGCTGCTGTATTTCAAGTCACAGAGTGCCTTCCAGCCGGGTGATAGACCAGCTAGCCTGCTCTTTAACAACCTCAAAGAGTGTAATGAGCAAAGCCAAACTTTCTCCCAGCAACATTTAGGGAAGACTGATTATCTGTCTTTTACAAGTGGGAAAACAGTGTCAATCCACTCCAAATCCCCATGGTGGAGCTGAGCAATGGATACAGATGATTTATATGCTATTCCAAGGCTGCTAACAATCTCTTTTCCTTTCTCCCTCTCCATGCTCAGCTGGACATTTGCCCGACTTAGGGAGAATAAGGAGACTGACCCTTGTCATTTGACGAGGCAGAGAACAGGTAAAGCAGAGAACAGGACCAAATACCAAGTCAGACAAAACTCCCATCTGAGCAGCAGGAGTTGCCATCTGGGTACTGCTTTTCAGGCACCCCAGATGAGGGACTTTAGGAGTTTCATCCATATCTGTTTCTCACTTCATTGGTTTAGTGTTGTGAAGGGGACAGGAGGCACATTTTGAGAGGATGCAGCAATTGGAGAACCACAGCTCCCAGAGCAGCTCTGCCAGCGAGGGATTATACAAACAGAGCAGCCCCTCAGTGAAGCCCCAGTGCTAGCAAGCATGAGGGGCAGCCCCTCACTCATCACCCTGTGTCAGGTCACTGTTCAGGGTCCATCCTTCCCTCTCCTCCAGCAAGTTCACTGTGGGATGGGCCCCAGGTCAGCCCTGGCAGCAGACTCCTTCTGAGCACCTGTGGCTTTTCTGATTAAGGGGCACAGAGCTAGGAGGCACTGGGAATTAGAGATAAGCTCCAGCACTGGGAGCACTTCTGACAGCCCCGTAGCATACCTAGAGAGACACAATGCAGAGATGTGGATTCCACAAGCCCTGTGCAAGCTTGAGGCACACCCAGCTCTGGAGGATGGAGTTGAGCCCTGAGCACCTAGGGATGTGGCAGGCTGGCCAGAAGCCCTCTGAGGAAGGTGCAGATGCAGACACCTGCACACTGAGTGAAGCACCAAGTGCCCCAGCTCCTGGAGCAGGTGCACAGTTGCAAGGTATCCTGTGTTCCTGGTGGCTCCATGCCCTTTGCCAGCTCAGCCAGGGGTGGAAGGACACAGAGCTCAGACAAGCAGGATGCCTTGCACCTATTGCTTTCTGCAAACATCACCAGCCCAGTCTGCTTTGCCTGCGCACCTGGGGTGGCTTTTATCGCTGTGGTAAAAAATGCAGCTGTGCCAGTGCTGCTGTGTGCAGCCTGAGAGCCCTTGGCTTCCACAGGTCACCCCAGACACCCTGCAACCCTCCCTTTCTGTATGCAGCCTGAGGGCCCATCAATCCACCCCTCCTCTCTGCCTGGGCAGTCCTGTGCCTTCAGGCTGGAGTAGGAAGCTACAAGACTTAACTCCCTCCTCCCTGTCCCACTGAGATAAAGGCACAGATGCATTCCAGGCAGGCAAAGCCTCCTGGCAGCTGAGATCCACACTGGCTGCTTGATAGGAGTGGCCTCCTCTGTGTATTACCTGGCACTCCAGATGTGTGTGTCTTCCTCCTGGTTGCTAAACTTCAGAGGTCAGGCTGCTCCCTGTGAGATTCAGCTCTTGCTGTGACTTTCTTACACATGCCCTCTCAGGTTCTCAGTTACTATGACAGGAACAGATAATATGGAAACTTATTTCATTTGCATTTATTTTTGTATTTATAATTATAAAACATGAAAGGCCCATTCTTCCATAATCTCCAACACAGCAGCACTGACATCCTCTCAGTGGGATTTGCAACAGGATAGGCTGGTGGACTGCACGTTTATTGGATCCATTTCAGCTTGCCTTCTTCATGCTCTGCCACGGCTTCTCCGGTTACCCCAGGTAGATGTGCTGAAAGCCAGAGCAGTAATGCACACCATGCCTTCTGCTGTCCTTGCTGGTGGGACAGGGAGAAGGAATGCCACCTGGAAAGGCTCCTCCACCTCCGCTGTCACAGAGAAGTCATGCAGGCCTTGGTGCTGAGACCTGCAACTCAATCTGTGGACATGACCTTTTAGTAAATCAAGCTGAGTGTCCCAAGTTTCTAATTCTTGTGCATTATTAATGTCTTGCTCAGGAATTAATGTGGATCAGGCTCTGCTTATGGGCCCACGTTTGCATTTCAAGTGTAAATTTATCCAGAGTTCAGAGATGGATAAAGGCAGGATTTTGGCTCAGTCTTTTTTTCAAAAAAGACTCTATGAAGTAATGACCCAGTGACAAGTATCCTCTTTGATTTGGTTTCTATTCCCTCACCAGGGAAATTGTTCATTTAGGGCCACAGTGAGTATTATGTAGAGGCCAGGATTCGGATTTATGTTTGCACTATATCAGGATAAAGGCTTGGGGAGGGGAACAAAAATTTTAAGAGGAATTAGCAAGCTGGGCAGAGGGCTCAGAAAACATGACCTCTGAGGAAGATGTGGTAGACTCTGTCATGCTTTTCCTCTAGGCACAACCATAAAAGTTGTGATGCATTATTCTCCATGTCCATGGATTCAAGGCAGGCCTGACTTGATTTACAATAAAGGTGATTTATGGTAGGCATAGGAGCAATATTTTCAAGTTTTTAAGGATTGCTAGTCTTCCAGTAAGTACCCACAGACTGTGCTCCTGGGTTACCACCCATCTGTCTTTAAAACCTGTGTCCACAGTCGGGGGAGGGTGAGGTGTCCTGGATCCGTCTCAGAGCAACGGGAGGCTTAGATCACCATGAGCTAATCGCTGAGGCAATTGGGCATGGCCCATGGCCTTTTTGGAAGACGGCTTTTAGGAATGCATTCAGTCAGCATCTCCTTCATTTAGCCGGGTGGGGCTGGGTGAGAACAGCCAGAGAGCGCATGGCTAAACTGCAGGAGAAAATGTGGAGGGCACCTTGCACAGGAGTGCATGGTGCAGTGGGGAACTACAGGTTTCCACTTAGGATATAGCTGGAGTTTCCTAGGCTCCATGATGAATCCTCATCAATTAGTATATGGTGCTTGAGATTCAAGTATGGCTAGAAGCAGGGCAATGCCTGTGAAGTGAAGTTTACAGCTTGATCTCCTTCACAGTTCAGGCCTAAACCTTACCCTTTGGATCAACTTGTCTTTCTCTTTCAGGTGCTGGGTAGAAATCTAGTCTTGCAATCCAACTGGTGTAAATGTCTAGTAGGAGTGAGTAACATTGCAGCTACACAGTGCTGAGCACAAACTTAGGTGCAGTACTCGGATTACCTTTTTTTATTGCACTACAGTATTCCTTCAAGGCATTCCCTTTTATAGAGGCAAACCCAGTCCATACTCATTAACTCAGATGGACTGATGGCAAGGAGCTTGGCTTTCCTGTCCCAACCACATCAGACAAACAAAAAATAATCCTGCATCAACAGAGACACAAGCACTGTGTGCCAACAGGAACCAGAGGTGTAACCTGCATCCAGCTTCCATGGTTGTTTTCCACCCTGGCCTTCCCTGACCATTAAATTTCCTAATGGCATTGCATCTGCAAGAGACATTTTGCACTCTACTGCTTTGTTTCTGAACAGAGAAAATAGGCTGCACATGGCATACCTGGAGAATGGAAATTTAGAGAGTTAACAGCACAAGATTGAATACTAGTCATGGCCAGGTCCCTCTGCAGTCCTGAAGACCTCCAGATGAAGAAAGGGAGCTGCCATCTTTTGACTGTATTCTAGCTTGCCACACCTGCCTCATGGCACCCTGCCTGGTAGCACCCTCCCCATATCTGATCACACACCCTTGTTCTGTGACCTTTTTTCCCATCCTTGCCATATTATAGGCTGATTTCAGGATTGCTGGATGTCCACAGAGCTCGAAGGCACCTGTGTTTTGCTGTCAAGGACTCTGGGACTGCTGCTAGAATCTAGCTGACTCCCCCACTGCTGCCTGTGTTGGCAATATTAACAAAAAGTTATTTCCAAAACTGAAGTGAAGAGCCAACTCCCTGATTGGAAGAGCAATAAAAAAATATCTCTCCTCTTTTACTCTCACAATTTTTTCTTTGCTTCAAGGGGGTTATGCCCTTTTATCACCACGTCTGTTTGTTGGCTCCTGGGAGAGGTAAAAACCCCAGCATGACAAATCTGTCTTTCTTAGGGTGGAAGCCCTCCCAAAAGCCTTAGCACACTGCTGAAATCCTATACCTCAGAGAACCACCCACCTCCCTCATGCTAAAACCATTGCTTGAAAGATCACATAAAACAGTCTGTTACGCAACTCTCAGAACACCAAATAACCCCCGTATTTATAGTATATACACTTGCAACAATAAACCTCCCTTTTGAACTGCATTGGTCAATATAGATTTAAAAAGCTTTTCCTATTTCAGCCAACATGTCAATTTGTTGTTTAAGCGTTCAGTGCTTTGGCTGGAGAGGAGCTGGTTGAGTGACTTCCTTCAGGAGCAGGTGATTAGCTTTGCAAAAACTTCTCTGGTGTGGTTCTCTGGGAGGTGGTACTGCTCCAATTTTTTTAATGCCAGCTTCTTCCTCTATACATTCAGCCTACGTCAGGAAGCCTATGTTTTGAGTTTGTAAGTATCCCTGGAAAACATTGCCCAAAAAGTTAAGCAGGAGGATAAAGGCCATTTCTTCAAGCTACTAAGCAAGATTTTTAAAGTATCTGTAACATTTGAAAGGCCCTTTCTGCAATAGGTCCACCCTATAAAGGCCAGCAGCAGAGCACCAACCACTTGCAAGCAATCCCCTCCATGCCCATCACAGCTCCTTCAGTCAGTCAGCAGAAATAACGTTTTCCTGCAGTGCCCAAGGCTCTACATCAGCTGCCAAAAGCCACAGATTTCTCTAAGCTCCCTCCCTGATGGCCAGGAGAGCCAGACAAGCTCAGGCTGGGGGACAGATGCTGGGCAGGGGCAGTGCCTGAGCCATCCCAGTCCTGCCAGTCAGCAGCAGCCCGAGCTCCTCCAAGGGCCACCAGAGCTGCTCAGCTTGGGGTGCACTGAGCCACGAGGGGAACCCTCTGCCCCACTGCCCAGTCCTGCTGGCCGTGTGGAGGTTCTGGCTTCTCCATCACCCAGCTTCATGGAATCACATTATATGCTGAGTTGGAAGGGACCCACAAGGATCAGGGAGTCCAGCTCCTGGCCCTGCACAGAACCATCCCCAAGAGTCACACCAAATGCCCAAGAGCATTGTCCAAACACTTCTTGAACTCTGTCAGATTTGGTGCTATAACCACTTCCCTGGGGAGCCTGTTCCAGTGCTCAGTCACCTTCAGGGTGAAGAACCTTTTCCAACTGTCCAACCTAAACCTCCCCTGACTCAGCTTTAGGCCATTCCCTTGAGCCCTGTCACTCCCACCACAAAGATCAGTGTCCCTTTATTGCAGTGACCAAAACTGCACACAATACTACAGGTCAGACCTCTGTTATTTCAACTCGAGAAGAGTTGGCCCCCTCTAGATCTTCCCTAGTCTTTTCCATCTCTTTATTGCTGTTGACTTCCTGGGGGCAAGGAAATACTTTCTTTTATGCGTTGGTTACAGCACTCAGAGAATGATTTGCATATTTTTATGGGCTGTTCGAGCCCTTGCCTGGAGATGCAGGAAAAGAGGATTGCCTGGGTGTGACATACATTAGCTCTTAAGAACATACCTCGGGGACGCTGGCTGGTGAGTTAGGCAATACCCTTGGAGAGCTTTGTGTGCACACTGTAAGGAAATAAGCTTCAAAGAATGAAGGCAAGGCTCCCAGTGTTTGTTACTGTTGTCTTCCTACCCATTGGGGCATAAATAAGAGACAGGAAGCTCCTTCGGTTTACGTAGGAGCTGGAAGCTTTCTCATCTGTCCATTGGGATAGACTGGAGATTACTCAGGCTGTTTTCTTCATCACCTCTTTGCAATATACATATATTTCTATGTATTTACTTCAGTGATGTCTTAGTCTTCACATTTCCAGGTGTAAGTATTGTGGAAAAGCTATCCAAGCAAACCTTCCTTGTGGGAATATTGCTTTTGCTGTCACAAGAGAATTCTCTTGGTTTAGCTGATTTCGATAAATTAAACAAAAATGATTACATATTGGCAAGAAGACTTTTAAGTGGATTCAACTGCATTGCACTAAGGTTCTTGTCATTATGGAAATTTCAACTTCTCTGCCAAAGGGAAAAAAAAAAAGATGAAGTAAAAAAAGAGCTGTTCCTTAACAATATTGTTATTCTGGCACGAAAAAGCCTGTCACAGACGTGCCTTAAAATTAATTTTCCCAGATATTCACTGAACTCATGATTATCCTCTCCCACTAAACATTTCCAATTTAAGTGGAGACCAGGCTTGAAACAAGATAATGCATCCAGCAGTCCATCTGAACATTCATATATATATGAGAACAAGATCTGAACTCTGACACAAGCCCTCAAACCAAAATAAATTCCTCAGGCTTTTTAGAAGTAAGAAAATTCAGCTTTGAAAATGTTGGGTTTGGTTGGGGTTTTGGGTTGTTTGGTTGTTTTTTGGTTGTTGTATTTTTTTTTTCGTTTATCTTCAAGAGAGAAATCTGCTGGATTTGAGCACTAGATCAGAAGATCTTGAGGCTTAAGGGTGGATCTCAATTATCCAGCCCAGGTCTATCACTAACCACAATGGGCCTTTTGCATCGTTTCTTTGGGACATGCCCATGCAGACAATAGCTATGTGCTGGCAAGCCAGGTCTAAATGTATCTAAATACCACATAATCATTTAAAAAACCACACGGGGGGATGGGGAACTGGGCTGGTGTATTGCATGTACTTGGCAGATACCTGTGCACTGTGCAGAGCAGCGTCATGGGGGGAGCAAGACAGATCCTCCTGGGACTTGCTCTTCCTCAGAGCTGCTCCCCCGCTCTGCCATCTCCACTGTAATTGCCTCTTGGAGTGCTAGATTTTAACGCTGTGGCCCCAGGGAATGCTGCTTTTTCAGCAGCCTGTGGGAAAGAACAAAGCCGACAACAAGGGAGCGCCTGGAGCAAAGCACAGGGGTAGACATCTCGCACTTCATCAGGGGAAAACCCAAGCTCCAAGTCAGCAGATTTACCACAATTTCAGGTGCTGTTAACATAAAGTTGAGGTCCTGGTAAACATATGTGTATCATGAAAGGGAATCTGCACCTGCCCCAAAGCAGCCAGTGCCAGAAGAACATCGAAAAGAAGCATCAGCATTCTGGTGAAGAGCTCAAGAGAGGCTGGGCTTTCAGGTTTGCCTGGAACTGTGCGATCCTAATCAGAACATGACCAGATCTTCCCCATGAACTTTCCAAAGAGCTGAGCCAAGACAAGTTTTTGTGCAGTTCACTGCCCCTAACTTTAGCTAATTACAACATTTAGGTCTTTGAACAGGGCCCAAGTTACTGGGGAAACAAGGAGTCTTCCAGAGTGACACCTCACTATAGGATCAGTGGTGGATATCAATGGAATGAGTTGCCCTTGGAGACTGTGCTCCCAAGTGAGTTTGGAAACAGCACACATTCTACCCTGGCCCCTCTGTGCTGTGTTTCTCTCTCCCTCATGTACTATGAAGACAATGACATGATGGGGCTTGTGGTATGGGACTACAACTGGAGAGTCAGTTTGCCAGCTGGGTAAGTTCAGAAGTGGCTAATGCAGTGCATCAGAGCAGCTAGGAGAGCACAAGCGAGCTCTCAGAAGGGTGCACCATGTGCTTCTTACTCATGGCAAATGGGCAGCATCCTGTCCTCAGCCCTGGGCAGCCACAGGAACGGATGCATTATAACCCACATGAGCTTCCCTGGCAATAATTGGTTCCCGTGTGCATGGTATGTGCCTCTATCAGCTGCCGGTTTGTACTTTTGCTAATTTAATCAAACATAGGACCAATTTCTCTTAATCTGAGTGTAATGCTTCAGACAGAGCTATCACTGTCTCTGGTCTATGTGCAACTCTTATCTAGGGCAGCCAGAGGAGTGTGACAGCTGCATGATAGTCTGCCTGGCACAATGGGTGGCCTCACAAGAAAGGACTTGCCACCCTGCTCACCTCAGATGCACAGAGGGACTGCTGAGGTGCCTTGATGGTGCAGGGCAGTGCCTGGAGCAGCCTGAAAATTATAATTCACCAGCATACCGGGATATGGCACTTGGAGTAGCCTTGTAGCCATCTCAGCATGGGGCTGTAAATCCCCTTGGCCTGCAAAGCCCCCCAAGGCCAGAGAGGGTGGAGGAAGCAGTGGAGCAGCATCCTCGCCAGAGCTTGCCCTTGGCACCTGGCTCTGCCCTGCATGCCCAGAGGAGATAATGCAGGTCCTTCTCTGGTTTGAGCCTGAGGCATCACTGCTCTGCAGGAACTTCTGGAAAGGCAGTGAGCTCTGCTCTGCTCTGCAGTCGGGCCATGGCCGTGCCCAGCCATGCTCATGAAGGGGTGCTGGCTTGGCAGTGTCCAGCCATGCTCCTGGGAGTGTGTCATATACCAGTGCCCACGGCCCATTCAAACCCTCTCTTTGCAACACATCCTGAAGCTGATTAAAGTGTGAGAGCCTCTGTCTCCTCTGGTCTTTATGCAGAGTAAGCAGCAACAGAGACAACACTTGCTAGGACTTTGCTCTAATTTTTACAGATCTAGTGAACTTCATCCACAGCACAGGTGAAACTGCAGGTTTATGCAGGTTCTTTCTCAATTACCACTAGTTGAGGCTACTTTTTAAAGTCTCTCGTTTAGATTCTAAACATGTAGGCACAAAATTTTTTAAATGACACCTTTGTAAAAGCCAGTGACCTTGTCAACTATGTCTGTCATCTGAGTTCTCTCTCTCACTCAGCAATTCTCTTCTTCTAATTAATTTTCTTGCTTTTTTCCATGGAGTAGTATTAACTTGTGTTGATAAGCATCTCTTTTCTTTTGCCCCAGAACAGTGATGAGTGCAAATAGGGAGGGTTTCTAAGAGGAGAAAGATTTTCTACAAACAGGTCTTATTGCAGAATTAAATTGTTACAGAATTTAAATTCTAAGGAAGACTTGAAGGAAAAAATCTATAGCTGGTCTGTGTTTTGCTTGCTCATGCCTATTTGAGTTGCTCTGAGCAGTAAGTACTGGGAATATAACACATCCTTGGGCTACAGCCCATCTTCACAGAACAATTTTGGTGCTGAATATGCACTTCTTAATAAGGGTAACTGCTCATGTCAAGACCATAATGATACCAATGCACTCATGCCATGGACTTCAACCTAGTGTTCTGGCAGTTCTCTTGTTTTATTTTCCCACCACAAGAGCTGGAATTAAATGTATTTGTTGGTATAAGCTTATTTTTGCTGGCTTTCCATCTCAGGCAGTGGAAGATTTTATAGAGCTATCTTGTCCGTTTCAAAACCATTTTTAAACCATCCTTTTCCCCAAGTTACACTGTCCTGAAGAAGCCCTGTATTTAAACATCAATCATGCAAATGGGCTTAGTGTTTCCCAGGGTACAAACTCCCTCTGCAAACACAGTGTAGGAGAACTACTGTGAGCCTGCACCTTCTAACCACAAACTCGGCTGGTGTAGGTGACATTCTTGCTCTTCCTAGATTCTTGTGTACCTCAGCTAAGACAACAACCAATTTATCTGCACATAAATTCCAGGAGTAAGGAGTACTTCTGAGTGTCAGGGATTAGGACCATACTCAGAATGTCCCAAACCCAGTGTGGGGTGAGACTCGTGTGATTCACAGCTTCTTCCCCAACTCTGTCACTTCTGCAAGACCCCAGGGAGATCCTACTTGAGACCCTGCCTCTGTTCCTCAGGAAGACAAGAGCATTTCCTTAGTAATTCCAGGTGGGCAGAATGCTATTCCTAACAGTGAAAGACGTGGCCATTATAAGCTATAGGAACTATAGCTGATTACCAGCAAACCTGGGGGCTCCTGTCTCCCACACTGTGGTGGCAATAGCAGCCTATGACAATGCTGCCTTATGCTGGCAGTGCTGTTTGTGTGGGTCTGGTGTAAGAGCAGATTTCCAAATAAAAACTCCATGGAAGAAAAAAAAAAAAAAAAAGGGAGATGCTTTCTGCTTGTTTGTTTCAAGTGGGACCGGTTCTCCAACCTGTTTCAGTGTTTGTCCATAGCACTTGAGCCCACGTAGCTGCTGGGAGAGATGGGAAGTGTCAGGGCAGCAAAAGGAAAGGACAGGGGATTGTGGTGGTGAGACAAAGCTTTTGCCCTGCAAATGCTGATGGATGTTTTGGGAACATTCAGGCAGTCTCAGACTCCTGAATGATGAGATTACCCTCCCTCTTTCTTATTGAGGCATGTACCTGGGGGATACACCTTTTAGCACTTTGCTTTCTTCTTACACATGGTGGTTTTTAGACAATTACACTTCAGGCACTATTAAAATATCTGCTCTTCAGTATTTGGCTTATCACAATACTTGACTTTGTTACTTCTGCAAAAATCTTAATGGGGGCTGGATTCTTACACACGTAAACCTGCATAATGAGTGACTCCATTTCAGAGCCCAATACTATCAAGCTTTTCTCTCTTATCCTGGGGCTGTATAGAAGAATTTCCCTGGTTTGGGGAAAAAAAAACAGCAACAAATCAATGTTCAACAACAAGTGCCTTCCCAAAGCTCAAGCACTGCCATGACAGTTTGATAACCAGCTGAAAAATGAGTCTGGTGGAAGATCCAGAGTGGGAGTCTGGGCCTTAAAAACAGGGTCCTAATCCATAAGGAATTACTGTGTGCAACACTTGTCCAGAGAGCCCACACAGTGAGGTAAGGTTGCACCGTGCTCTCTCTCCTTTCTTGAATAAAAAGTGCCTGCTCTAATGAGAGGCAGGTCCCTGATTCAGCAAAGCATTTAAGTGTTTTGATGAACTGGGGCCAAACTGAACATCTTGTGCAGAACTCAGTTGTCTAGTGAACAATATCAAATATTTTATTCATGGATGCAGACTTAAATTAAAATTAAAGACATGGCTATTTAAGGCCTTAGGTGCCCAAACTCATATTGTTCATTTTTTATTATCTTAAAGTAATCATTTGTACGGGAAAAGAAGCAGCCACCTCCAGAAAATCCATCCCTGTCATGCTGGGAAGAATATTCTCAGTTCTCCCCCAGCACCCTGTCAATTTGATAGCTTATGTAGCTTGCTTAGAAACTTGTCACATTCAGGCTATTTCAGATCAACAAGTTCCAGGCAGTATCCTCTTTTCCTACCAGGAACACCAAGCTTTAGTACCTTTATTGGCTGCATAAGGTGTGGGCAAGTGAGGCACAGCCTCCAGTAGACCAGATCAGGTACTAGAAGGATCTTAATATTGTGCCATCGCCCTTACTTGGCCATCAGTCCCCAGGTAAGGCAGTGAGCTCCGTGCTGACCTCTGAGGCTGCAGCCAGCAAGGGTCCCTGTCAGGCTGCTCTCCTCACTCCAGCACCTCGGGGTGTCCTGCTGAAAGGGTCTCTCCAACCCAGAGAACACCAGCCTTGGAAATGAAGCATTACAGCAGGTGAACACAGACCTCAGCCTGTGAAAGCTTTCGCTGAGCAGTGCTTCACCTGAAATGCTGGATGCAGCAGCATGCTGTGGCTGAAGGCTGCACCACAGGCAGGTGGAGAGAGCAGAGCTCGGACTTGGGCACATCCTGACTCCAGCACGTTTCTCCTTAGAAACATCATCTTTTTCTAATGAAAATTTTCAGTAGAACATTATCAATGCCTTTTGTATATTTCAAAATATTTCCATAGATAGTAAAATGCCAAAGAGAGCTGTTTCTAGTATGGCAACACATACTTTATTTTCTTCTCCTTGTCTACCCTACAGCAAGAATCTTCAACTCCCTTTTACTTATCAACACACCCACTTGTCCTCTCAGTTAGGCAGAAAACAGTCAAAGTATGGATTGGAAAGAAAATCTGGCATTTTTCACTAGCTTGTCTATACTTAGATGCAACCACCTCCCTGCTATGGAATACAGGCAGATGCAAATGGGAAGAAAATTTTTAAAAATATATTAAAAAAAAAAAAGGAGTAAATGCAGACATTTTTGGCTAAATCTTATGCTCTCTTTGATTTATTCCCATACAGCTACTAGTGCTCAAATGATTTCCAGAGCAGGCATAAGTTACATGGCACTCAGTTTATCTGCTCTGGAATGGCAAAGTGCACACACAGATATACACTGTGGTTCCAGGGAGTCTAGGGATTTCAAAGGTGCTTTATCTCCCAGATAACTCACTGGCAAAGTAGGGTGAATTAATAACAGTGTTGGTGACTAAAACTGGAATGATAGATTATGAGTATGGGCTTTAAAAAAGAAGTGTCATTTTAAATGCATGTTACAGATTTGTTCAGAGCAAGATATTAATCCTTTATTTTCTTTTTTTGATTTGTGGATTCCTAAGCACAAATCCTTGAATTGTGTATTCAATCTACTGGCAATGGCTTTTTTTCCTGTGCTCTCACAGCATCACCCCCCCACCCCCCCTCCCCAAGTAGTCTTTGGGGATCTGTGAACCAGAAGTAAAACCCCATCTCCTAGCAGTCAGACAGGAACCACATTCCCCTAAATCCCACACATTGATCTGCTTCACTGCATGACTCTTGTAAGCCTCCATCCACCTCCTCTCTGGGAAAACACAAAAGAACCACAGCTTTTAAGTGCTCAGCCTGAGGGACTTTGAGCTTAGCACAGGGAAAGGCTGAGCAGCCAGAGTTCCCACTTAGGGAAGTGCCAATGCACAGGAATTTTGTCCAGGCATAGCACTGAGGCACTTGAAATGCCGGGAATGCTGCGTATTTGTGCCCTTTGCCTCTGCAGCCCGTGACACCGGCGCTCTAACGGAAGGTGAATCTATTTATATGCAGTGGTAGAGGCTGGAGCCCTCATTTTCACTGGGTCTTTGAGAAGCCTTTGTCATGTTTTTGCACCACTATTTGAACGACTTGGAAGGCTTCAGAAAAATACTAAATACTGTCAAAAATGCAAACTGTTTGTATCTCTTAGCCGGGGGAAGGAAAAAACATGCCGGAAACTTAGCCAAGCCTGACAGGGTATAGTGGATCTTGATCTTTGCTCACCCCATAGTTAGATATTGTTCCCCCCCACCCCCCCACCCCTTTTAATGAAGTCACTGCCTTATGCCTTAAAATGACCTAATTAAAAACAGGGGACAAGACAGCAGAGGCTAGGAGGCCTGCAATTACAGATGGAAGGTCAATAGAAATACCGTTTCATACACCTTGTCATCTCTGTTGCCCCTCTGAAGAGGGGTGGTCTTCCAAAAAGCATTAACCCCTTTTGACCACTTCTCTGAACCACACTGACAGAGAACTCGTGGTGAAGATGTCACTGAAAGAAAAAACAGATGAGAGAAGGCAATTCTTTCCTATTCTGGGGACTATCCACTGCTGGGATCCTAGTTTTCCCAGCAAATGCAGCCCTAGCCTGTGGCAGTTGTGAAGAGGTAAAGAAGATTTGCTTCCCCTACACAGAATCTATTACTGGAAGGAGGAACCTTTTTGAGAGCAAGCTGTCATATCTAGCAGCAGGAGCAAAGGGCTTTCAGACCCTTGGACTCTTTACTGGAACTTGCTAAAGCTTTTCTGCATGCTGGCCTTCCCACACAGTGACTGTTCTCCTGTTCTGAAAATGGCCATAATAAAACTCCCTGCTGTAAAACAGTCCATGCTTCTCAAAGTAAAAAATGTGGCAGGAGGGCCTTGTGATGTCCACATTCACATAAATGCTCTGCACTGCTTAGCTAAGGCTCATCCTTCTCCTTGCAATGCATCCCATGCTACCTATCCTTGGAATTCGACTGCTATGCAGCAGCCCACAACCACACAACACCTGCTGTCTGAGGGTATGTATGGTTCCAGATCTGCAAAGCAACAATTCAAGATTACTCCTGGGATGACCTGGACTGGGACACACAAGCCAAAGAGCAGGAATTTTCAAGTACCAGAGCCTGACTGGGATTTCAACTGCTGGCAGGAGTGAAGTTCCCTGTATGTTATCTCTGCTTCTCTCAGTCACCCTGCCAAGGTCTCAAAGAGTTTGTAATTGCTTGTAGATACTGAAAACAGAGCTCTCTTGATTTTTCTTAAGCTAATCTCACTGATACCTATTACGGAAAGAGAACAGAAGCATTTCCAATACAGAACATTACAATCCCTGCCTGGTTTGATGTAATAAAATTTCTTTTGATCTGTATGGATTTGTTCTCTATTTAAAACACTGACAGTTACAGACATTAATCCAGGTTTACAGCACCACAGCTACATGCTATAGTTTCATATGATGCAGAAATGACAGTGCATCAACTACCCCGAGGAAAAGATGCGTCAAACTTAGTGTGATAAATCAACTACACTGGTTAGGTAGCACTTCCAGGAGCAACATAGTGCAGAAGTGGTCTGGAGGTCTTCTTTTAGTGTCCTATTGATGATGCTTCTTCACTGCTACATAGAAAGAAAGCAAAGTTTGGTACAGTGCGTTGCTGTTCAGGACAAAAATGCTGCTAAGGTGTGAAAACGAAACTAATATGTGATTGCCAGTAAATAGGCTCTGGAATTCTGACCTAGTTCCGAATGCTTATCCCCTTCTCCCCACCCACAGGCAAGAGCCAAGCCTTTCCTGGGAAATTTCAGAAGAAAATTTCAAGGGTAAGTAATGAAAGCTATCCCAGTGTCTCAGGGCTGGATTGGTGCAGCTTGGTAGGGAGACAGCTGTCCATGTATTTTCTAGGTAAACCAAAAGCATCAGACTCTCAGTCTGTCAACACAGTGCAACATCTAATAACGACCATGAGAGGCTCCAATATGGAGCTTATGCAGACAACTAAAAAGTGTCTTTGAAATGCTGGTCTGCTGTCTAAAATTGCATCTGATGTCACTGCTAGGTTTTGCTTTCATGTTCAGTATGTTCTGTTGCAGAAGAACTGAGTGATCAGGATGTTTTTATGTCCAGCTGTAGTCACAATGATAGAGCATCCCCCACATCTGCAAACAGCTGATCCATCAGAAGCTCTAAAAGCTGGTCTAGGGTGAAGTGACAGGGCCAAGCCTCACCACCTGTGTGGTGCCTCTACATGATTGTTTAAATAAACATGATGCTTGCAGTGGCACTTACTTCCCTAAGAGACCGTGGTTCCGTGGGCAGTTTCATGGGCAAGCTCTTTGTGCAGGATGTTTAAGGCTTGAATTCAGTTCTCTTCTCCCATGGAAGGGTTTCAAGCCATGCTAAGCAGGGAAGTGCTCTAACTATGTTCCTTCTTCCCAAGAAACTTCACAGCTATTTTTGCGACCCTCAGCAGGTGAAGCCTCTTGAAACGCTTTCTCATTTCCAAGTTTATACAGGGTTCCAGGGCTTCTACTAAGCCGTCCAGAATAAAAAAGAGCATCAGCTCATTTACTTTACTAGAAAATCTAGATGGAAGTAAAAGCAAAGTCAACAAACTTCGGCAAGAAAACCCTCAAATCAAACAAAGTAAACAAACACAAAGTCATAATTTCTGCATCTGTCTCTCACAGTATTTGAAGCATAAGGGAAGGATGACCATAGCCAAACTTGGTTCCCTAGCCAGGCTCCCTGAGCAGCAGAGGGCACAGAAGGCTGCCCCCTGACTCTCCATGGAGACCTGTATCACCAGAAGTAGTTTCCCGCAAGAGCATCTCGCACGGAACCGAGCGCACTGAGGCTCCGGCAGGTTGGCAGCCCGGCGGGGACCATGCCCAGCACAAAGCGCCTGGGTGGAAAGGGAGCACCGGGGTCCCTGAGCCCCTCAGCGAGTGGCGGCAAAACCCGCGGGGAACCGGTGCCTGGGGGCTCCGGGAGCCACAGGGCCGAGCGCCCGCAGGGGCGGCGGGCAGGGCGCCCGGGGAGCCCCGGCCCGCCGGCGGCGCCGCACACACGGCGGGCGCCGCGCAAGGGGCGCTCGGCCGGCGAGGCGCGGCCGGGGCAGCCCGGGCGAGCCTCAAGGCGAGCCCCCGTCCCGAGATGCACCCGGGACAGCGGAAGGGCCCGCGGGCGCTGCTCCCCGCCGGCCGCAGCCGCTGCTCCCTCCCCCCGCACCGCCCCCGTTCGCGCCTCCCTCAGCGCCCGGGGGCGGGGTGCCACAACGGGCTGGGCGTGGCGGCGGAGCGAGCCTCTTTATGCGGCGGGAACCCGGCGGTTGCCGGAGCTCCGCGCGGTCGCGGCAGCGGAGAGCAACGACTCGGGCGGGGGCAGAGGGGGGCGAGGCGAAGGCGAGGAGCCGAGGAGGAGGAGAAAGAAGAGGAAGGAGAGCGCCGGCCGGGGTGCTCCTATTGTTCCGCACCTGCGGCGGCCGGGACACGTGGCGCCGCTGAGCCCCGCTCCTCGCCCCCCGTCACTCGGCCCGCACGGAGTCGCCCGGCACCATGGGCAAGGGGGTGAGCGGCGAGGCCGGGCTGGGGCGGGAAGTGGGAAATTCACGGAGCCGGACGTGGCCGATGCCCCTTTCCCTTGGACGAGGCTGCGCTTTGTGTGTGAGCCGGGGCGGCCACGTCGGGTCGGGCCGGTGCGGGGGCGGCCATCGGCGAGGGGCGCCGTTGCCGAGCCGCCCTGCAACGTGCGAGGCGGCCGCTGCCGCCCGCGGGAAGGAAGAGCCGGGCCGAGGGCGTGGCGGAGCCCGGTGCGAGGAGCCGGCTTCCCAAAGCCCCCGGCTCCTCCTTGAGGCCGTGTCTCCCCGACCAGGGGCCTCCCGTCCGCCCGCAGCCCCCGGGGCTGGGTTATCTGGTGGCCTTGCGGAGCTGGGGAGGGAGCGCGGCTGCTCCCCGGGCTCCTGAGGGTACTTTAGACTTTCCTTGAGACACGAGGGCCCGGCGTGGGGGGGCCGGGGGAAGGGAAGCCGGCAGCGCTATTGGGGCTAGTTTGCCTGCTGGTAGCAGTGAGGGTGTGAGGGGAGATGGTGGCAGAAGGGAGGTGGATACGCCTGAGGTCTCCTGCTCGCTGGGGAGATAACTTCTTGCAGGAGGCTGTGCAGCGGTTTCTGACCTGGATCAGCATTGTTTGTACCTTATGGCCCATTACAGGGCTATAGGGAGAAGTCTTTCATTCGGATGGTGTCTTTTAACTATAGTAAAGTGTATGTGAGGGCAGTTGGGGGATGTTGTGCTCAAGCACCCGTGTATGGAGTAGAGACACCCCTTGGCTTGCTCTGATTTCATTTTATGTGAAAAAACTAGAGACCGGTTTCTGGGGCTTGTTGCTTGGATGTTTGTTTTTTCCCTTCGAATGCTTCCGTGTGTATCTTGTGTAGTTGGAGGTGTGTAAATTTATGTTTGGTTTAGAAGCATTCCTGTAAAATGCCCAGCTTTCTGTGCTTCCTGAGGAGAAGGGTGACCGTGCAGGGCCATGGCAGCGGTGGTAGCATGTTCCCTGCCAACAGGTGTTCAGTGCTTCCCAGGCGCTGTTCAAACATTGGCTTGACTTTGTATTGTCCTCATCGGTGCCCTACAGCAGCAGCGATGTTGACATAACTGCAGGAGTAGTAGGGAGAGCTGCAAGAACATGGCTGAATGGACAGTTGCTGGGAAAACGGGGTTGAGGGGTGTGTGGGGTGGGCTTTCAGCGTTTGTTCTGGGTATGGGGTTTCTTTTCCTACGGAAGTTCTTCTGTTGCTTGGCAGCCCAGCCTGTTGTACTTAGGTCCAGTAGGCAACAGGCGGTATGGACAGTAAAATTCATGTAGGAGATAAAACACTGAGGAGAGATCTGGCAGTGTGGGCAGTGTTCTGAATCTTGTTTAAATCATCAGAGCAGCCTTTGAGTTGTGTGTGTAGGACTGCAGCACAAAAGGCTTCAGGAGCTTCGCCTGCCTTGGTGGGACTAATAGGAGGGACAGATGCTTTCCAATGTAGAAAGCTGTCTTGCTCCATTTCAGATTTCGGAGGTTGCATGGATAATAAAGCAATTAGCCTGAAACTGAAGCACTGCCACAAGGAATAATTCAGGAGGGATAATACTGCTGCCTCATGCTTTCTGGTAGCAAGTCACAAGATTTGCTTGTCAGTGCTGAGAATGTGTGCATATGATTTGGGGACCCTCTGAAAAATGGGCATGTGAGAGAGTGAGGCAGTGAAAAAGGCAGAGTGTGGATGCAACGCTGAACAGCATGTGCCTGCCCTGAGTTAGGGTGCCCAAAAAGGAAACTTCTTTCCCATGGGTGCATGGGATGGAATAGAAAAAAAGAGCCTAAGTGTGAGAAAACAAGTTTCTTCTCTCTGTGGCTGTGAGGATAAGCTGAGTCTGTTTTACTTTAAATGGTAATGGGGCAAGGGGAGGGCCAGCTGCTGCTATGCAGCCCAAAAAGCAGATTATCCAGTGGGGGAGTGTGTAGTGTGTAGCGGAGGAAAGCACTCTGGATTTCATTCCTGTTCAGAGCTGACTGGAAGCTGTTGGTACACAGCAGCATGTTTCAGTCCATCTCCCTCACCACACAGGCATAGCACAGAGTCGGTGGTGTGTGCTTTGGGTCACTTCTGGAGGTCAGCTCTGCCTTAAAGGCCATGAGGAGGAGATGTCCTTAATTCAGGTTGTATTTTCTAAATAAAGAAAAGTGTGTGTGAAGGCTTTTTGAAGCTGGGTGCTGTGATCAAGTACCCCTGTGTTGAGCAGAAACACCTCTTAGCTAGCTTGTATTTCCTTGAATCCCAGTTAAGGGTTTTTTCCCCCCTGTCAGAAACTACAAAGGTTTATTGCATAATGGAACCAACTGAGGGGAAATAATGCAAATCAAAGCAGTCCTTATCTGGTGCAATTTTAAAAATCTTAATATATTACCTTCCCCTTCCCCCATCTTCTTCGTTCCTTTATTACTATGACTGTTTTATGACAGTTCACTTTTTATTACTATGGCTAGAGGCTTTTTGCCAGAGAAAAAACCCTGGGCCTAGTCAGCACGTGTTTCTGGAAAAATAGGGGAGCAGGGACAGGGATCTCTGGCAAGTGAGGTGAGCTGTACAACCCACTCCAGTTTTGACCTGATGAAAACTACAGTTCATCCTTCACCCAGGCCTTTCCAAGGGATAGCCTTCATCAGCTAGTCTAGGGGAAAACTGGGTCCAGTCCACTCAACTTGATGTGTTTGCCAACTGCTAGGGATGTCTGGAGTTATGGTGACTACTACAGGCACAGAAGTGAGGAAGGTGACTCTTTGTAGTTGGCACAGCACCAAAAAACCCAGGATGGGCTGCTCAGCTGTGCAGTGATGACATTTGGAAGTGTCTGCTCTTGGGTCTCCACACAGCTCCAGAGCAGTAGAGATGTTGGTCCTAATACCCAGACAGAGCTTAAGGTGTGTGGGTGGTCATTGTTTTATCCTGATGATTAAAAACCTTATTAGGTTTACATCTCTTCTCATGTCAGAAGAGCTTGTCCTTTCATAATTTGGGAAACAGCAGACTGCAATTACTACAATTAGCAATTAGACTACAATTAGCAATTACTACCTGTTGAGTAAAAACTGCCTTATACTAGATGCATCTAGATGCTGAGAGTCTGATCAATTGATGCAGGTTAAATTTTTCATTCAAGATAGGAGATTGAACCTAGTTCTTGGGAAGGAGTAAGAAGATCCAAAGCCATTTCTTGCTAGGATTACATAGGGTCATGGAACAGTTTCCAGTCCAATAGGTGGAGTTAGTTTTATGACTCATCTGGTTAATATATTTACTGTCTCATAAGGCAGCAGGACAGTAACTTTTCTGTTTTCTCTGCACAATTGATTATAATGACATAAGCAGTAAAACAGATCAGGCCTCCAGAGACTGTATAATTTGTTTTGGCTCTTACTTGACATTTCTTGTTGGATTAGGTGTTCTTAGAACAGGGTACTTCTGAGCTTGTCTGCTGATTTGTACCCCTCCTGTTTCCTGGTCAATCATGGCTTGTATTGAGAACATCAGCCATGAATGGCTCAATTAGTCCAGAACGGAAAATCATCAGCTGTATTTGAAAGACAATAGGATTTTCTGGGGATGTATAAAACTTCTTACGCTGGTGTGTACAAATGTTGTGCTTAAGCCAGTGGAAAAAAAAATAAATCTTGCATGGAAAAAAAAGAAGCTGCATTGTTTTTTTTCCAAGGCAGTTTTGATGAGTCAGTTCTTGGGCTAAGTCAAGGAACAGGGGTGACATTTCTGATGAGACAGACCTTCCTTTGTGTTCCGGCCATGTGATTAAATCGTGATAAGATGTGGCTGTGGAGTACCACAGGCCTTTTTCTCTTTGTATAACAGGAAAAGAACGGAGAGCAGGGAAATCCTACAGCGCCGAGGTGGGATGAAAACCTCTTCCCCTGGCAGCCCAGCCAGCACAAACCTTTGTTGAACAGATTGGGCTCATCTTGCAGGAAGGGAGGCAATGGCCCTGGAGGCACAGAACAGGGCAGGACTTGGACTCTGATGTGTGTGTCAAGTTCAGATTTGAATGATGGAGCAGGAAGTTCGAATTCTGCATGAAATGATCCTTTAACAAGAGCTGAAGCTGATTCTCCTGACTTACTTTTCAGTAAGGGTAGAATGTAGTACTAAAGCAACAGAAGGGAAAGTACTGAAAATATTGTGCTTTTTTTTTTTCAAGCTGAGGAATTGCTGAGCTCCTCCATAACATAGACTCCAATAAGATAGACTCTATTAAGACCCAAATACTTGGATGCTTAGAGAAACAAGTAACTCTATCCAGTCTTTGTTCTGACTGAAGCTGATCGCTGGGGTTTTTTGGGGTTTGGGTGGTTTTTTGGTTTTGGGGTTTTTTTGGGTTTTTTTGTGGGTTTTTTTTGTTTGTTTTTTGGTTTTTTTGGTTTTTTTTTTAAAGCAAATCATGCTTGAACAAGGCCAGTGAGCCTTTTCATGTTTGGCCACTTGTAGGTTGATTCAGCTGCAGCTGAAAAAGCCTAAGCACCTCTATATTCCTGCATTATTCACTGCCCCCAATGAGCTGAGTAACTGAATTTCTCACAGAAGTTTCAAAGAACCCAGGAGGTTTTTAGATCACCTGCAAGAGCTTGCCAAGCTTTTTTTGGGGAGAAGGGGTGAAGCTGAAGGTGATGGAGTGGTGGTCAAACATGGCACTAGATCCTTCACCTTCGTTAGGAATCATTTCTCATCTCAAGCAGTAATCAAGAGGCATGTATTTTGTGCAGGGCAGTGTTTGGACTTGTCTGCCATAGTTCCAGCAGAAGTCAAAGTTGTTTCCTTCAGAGACTGAAAGATGTTTCATGGTGGCTTTTTGTGAATTGCCCTGTGGCAAATTCCTGTGATGCTGGAATGCAAGGACCTTGCTGGTTTAAGTACTGTGGCTTTCTCTTTTTTAAGAAGGGAAATGGGAGTTTAGGTGCAGGGTAGAGAATGTCAGGAATGCTGACAGTCTGGAGTTCTGTGTCCTTTTCCTGGATCAGTGGAGGCAAATAGCTTTGTTCTGTACTTAATAAAAACTGTTTCCATTGCACAGCTCGGTAGTGGCGTGTAAAGCTTGCCTTTACTGAGCAGGGCAAGGGGAGACTTTCTGTGCAATGTGGAATGTGTGACTATATGGCTGCAGAGTGTTGCACACAGAGCTTTCTCAGCACAGTAAAAACCCTTGTCTAGATGTGACTGATGGGTTCTTTCAGAAAAGTAATGATTTTCCTTCTTTTTCATGCAGTTTCACTTTTGGTTTTGGTTTATACTTCTCTCGAAATAGATAATAATTTCCTGTGCTAGCTGCTCATCAGGACAGGTCTTGGATCCAAACAATAGTTCCTGTGTCCAGGTCACTCTCAGGAATCCAGCTTTCTGGAGTCCAGTTCGTGGTTTGAGGTGTTCATGCAAAGAACAAGCAAGGCAATGCCTTTGAAACCTTTTCTTAATCTTGTTAAAGATTTGACTCTGGTGCCACTAAGTGCCGTTTCATCTTAAAGTTCTTCTTGGGGATCTTATTAGGTGAAAATCTCATCATATAAAACTTGGCAGAGTGTGGGGGTGTAATTGGTCCCACAAAGAAGGGAACAGAGGATTGTCTTAAGTGATGTTTATGTGCACTAAATCATCCTTTGTTTGTTCTTAGATGCTTGTTTACCACATTATGATTGATCTAAATCTTTGCACAATTTCATGTAGAATTAACTGTAATAAAAGTGAATAAAAATCGTACTGAATAAAGAGGCTTTAAGCAAATCAGCTGCTCTGTGAAGTGTAAGCAGGACTAAGCACAGATTGAATCTGCAAAAGTGTACTGCTGCTTTGTATACCATTCCTGCTGCTCAAACTGCCATAAATTGAAAGCAGATTTCTGTTGTGTAAACTGGCCAGCTAGTTTGCCAAACTGAGAATGAAAGTGTTGGAACTTAGCCCCCAGAATAGACCAGCCAGAGGTACCACCTCTTACTTCAGTTGATAGGCTGCTCCTCATCACCAGAGGAGGTGGAAGGCTGGGAGGGGAAAGGAGGAGTTAATGTCTTGGAAACATATGTTTGCTCTCAGGAATTGGTTTCTTCTGCTCTTCATCACTTTTTCAGCTTGAGCTGGGGCTCACGCGTCAAGACTGCCTGAATAGTGTGTAGCTTGCTTTCCTCCTTGCTAGGCTTGCACAATGTCTGGGTCTAATCTGTGTGTTTGATATGATACTGAGCAGACTTCTCTGTTCACTAGCTCATTTTTGTTATTTATTGTAGTGGCATAACTTTCTTAGAATCATGTAGGTTGGAAAAGACCATTAGAATAGTTGAGTCTAACGGCTAACCCAGCATTGCCAAGTCCACCTCTAAACCATCTCTCCAAGTGCCACATCTATACATCTTTTAAATACTGCTGGGGATGTTGACTCAACCAGTTTCCTGGGCATGGTATTCCAGGGCTTGATAGCCCTTTCCGTGAAGAAATTTTTCCTAATAGCCAAAAACCTCTCCTGGCACAACTGGAGGTAATTTCCTCTGGCTTCTTGGGAGAATAAACCAGCACCCACCTGGTTACAGCCTCCTTTCAGGGAGTTGCAGAGACCAATAAGGTCTCCCCTGAGTCTCCTTCAGGTTCAGCAACCCCATCTGCTTCTAATCAGACTTGTGCTCCAGACCCTTCACCAGCTCTGTTGCCCTTCTCTGGGCACTCTGCAGCACCTCAATGTCCTTCTTGCAGTCAGGGGCCCAGAACTGGGCACAGCACTCACGGTGCAGCATCACCAGTGCCAAGCACAATGGGACAATCACTGCCGTGGTCCTGCTGGCCACACTGTTGCTGACACAGGCCAGGATGCCACTGGCCTTCTTGGGCGCATGTTGGCTTGTGTGGAGCCACTGTTGACCAGCACCCCCAGGTCCTTTTCTACTGGGCAGCTTTCCAGCCACTCTTCCCCCAGCCTGAAGAGCTGCCTGGGGCTGTTGTGACCCAAGGGCAGGACTCAGCACTTTGCCTTATTAAACCTTGTATTGTTGGTCTTGGCCCATCAATCCAGCCTGTCCAGATCCCGCTGCAGAGCCTTCCTGCCCTCCAGCAGATCAACCCTCCTGCCCAGCTTAGTATTATCTGCAAACTGACTGAGAGTGCACTTGATCTGCTTGTCCAGATCACTGATAAAGATGTTAAACAGGACTGGCCTCAATACTGAGGCCTGGAGAGCCCCACTGGTGGCCAGATGCCAGCTGGATGTAACTCTCTTCACCACCAGTTTCTTGGTTCTAGCTGTTTTTCACCCAGTGCACAGTGCACCTGTCCAAGCAGCCTGTTTCGCCAAGAGAATGCTGTAGGAAACTGTGTCAAAGGCTTTACTAAAGCTTTAATAAACTGTAATAATTTTGTCTGCCTGGCAGTCTTGTGTGTATAGTTCATGTCTACTGCTGTGGAATTTGACTGTAAGATGTTTCTAATAATACTGTGTCTTCCCTTGTAGGCTGGAAGAGACAAGTATGAGCCCACTGCTACATCAGAGCATGGCGGAAAGAAGAAGGGGAAGAAGGAGAGGGACATGGACGAACTTAAAAAAGAAGTTGTGATGGTAAGAGTGTAGGGCACAGAAAGAGCAGCTTTAAGGATGTTTGCTATGTCCAGAGCCTTGTGCCTAATTTGACTATAAGAGAAATGAGCTGGTGTGCTGACGGTGTGGTGTGACTGAAAGCGCTGATCTCCCTTCTCCTCCCCTCTGTCCCCAAGTCAGATGTGCTCTAAGTGTTTCAGCATCAAGAGGAGCACACAATAGACCCTGGCAACATCACTTCTCAAAAGGCACTTGACACAGAACCTAAGTCTGCACTTGCCTGCAGTACCCATAGCACAGGGTGGATGTATTTCCTCAGCCAGGCGAGCGCTCTCTTCATAGCAGCATTACAGGCTTTATTGTGCTGTCATGTGAGTGGGACTGCTGTTTTCATTCCAGCTGAGGAGTTGAGGCTGTACAGCTCCATTTACTGCTGGCCTCTGCTCAGACTGACCTCAGTGTTATTCCTTCTAATAATGTTTGAGGCTGTGGGGAGTGTCTCCCATCTCCATCTGTGAAAGCTGGATGATGCTATATCTGTCTGTGAACATCATCTGGCTTAGATCTGCTGTCCTTAAAGGTGATGCAGATTTTGTTTCTGTTCGATGAGTTTGAGACTGGGCTTTAACATTTTTGACCCCTCTGTTAGGAAGAGGGGATTCTAAATATTGCAAAGATTACGTTCTGTGTTCAGTAGAGATGTGTACTTAAAGCATCTGCTCCTCCAGTACAACTTTTTAAGTGAGGCACTGCTCTGAACCAACTCAATCCAACTGAAAAATAGCCAGGCTGTGAAAAGAAGCCTCTTTGGGGAAAGAAACACTTCCCCCAAAGTAGTGCTTGATATAGCAACACTACTTAAAAATGTGTGAAATTACAGGTTTAATCTTCTGTACATTCCTACCTTCCTTCCCAACTCCTTTTCTTCCCATTCCTCTCTCAACCTCCCAAAAAAACCCACCCACTGAGGTTTCACAGAATCTGCTCGGGTGTAAGGATTGCAATGAGAGAAAGTCAGACTTTTTCAAAAAAGCTTTCAAGTACCCAAATAGTCACAAGAATTCCAAGGATAAGACTGTGCTGAATTCCAGAATGAGTTTGAGATTTCTCTTCACAGAGAGGATGAACTGGAGTCCTGGTATCACATCAACTGTTATAGATAGGAAACCTGGGGTGGGAGGTGGAATCGCTGAGCTCTTTTCACAGATTCTTTTCTGATCCAACTATTTCTTGTCTTTCAGGATGACCACAAGCTGAGCCTTGATGAACTTCATCGTAAATATGGAACAGACTTGAGTCGGGTAGGTAAACATTGTATTCCTTCCCTCTTTGCCCTGATCTGAAAAGAAACAGCCACAGCTCAGAGCATTTCACAAAGGGAGATCTGGGTGGTCTGAGTTTGGTATGGGTTTTTTTTTTTTCTTTTTTTTCTTTTTTTTTTTTCTTTTTGTGTTTAATCTCCCCTCCTCCAGTTAAGTTTCTCAGGCTTTGGGAGAACTGTTGAATTCACAAATACTTTTCTTTATCCTCCCACTGTACAATTTGACTGCAATGCTTTAGTGACTTCTTCTAACAAAGTCACTGTTATCTGCCTCTGAGTCGTTCAAGGTCAAGTTGATTCTTGGTGTTATTTTTTTCCGGAGGAGCACGCAATGAAGACAAATGTTTGTTATGTTGCAGATGTAGTCTAGAGAGCTAGGACATACCCAGAGACTTAATGATGGCTAGTACCAGCTAAAATTCTGCCTTTGCAGTAAGAGGTGTGCAAATGTCCTAGGCTACCTTAGAGTCCAGTGCAGAAGCCCTGCAGTGGTTTTACACTTTTGCTGTTGTTTGCTTTGCTTAATGCATTTCTTGCATAATTGCATATCACATAAAGTCTGCTCTTTAAAACAGTACAGAGGTTTGCATTTTTGTGTCCAAGATCTTGGCTTCTGAAAGCTGAACTTCCTGGAAGGCTGTTCCAACATGCCATCATTTTATGGCCTCCAGCTTTCACTTGTTCCACAATTTGATGATGATGGTTGGCACTATGCTGTTCCTCAGAGCTCAGAGTCTCTGGCTGTAACCTTCTTGCCCTGCCCTTCTTCTGTGTTCATAAGCCCATGGCCTGCAGGCTCCTCAAGTAGCATTCAGCATCCTGTAGCTCCTGTTTTGGCATTCAGCTCTCACATCCTGCACTTGTGTTGTGGAACCCTGGCAGCTTTGGACATCTCCCTTTTCTGTTAGCAGCTCCTTGTTGCTGCAGTAGAACTCAAGCAAATTCAGACCTACCTTCTGCAGCTGGTCTTGCCACAATGCCTAAAAAGGAACCTGTCTTGTAGGGTTTGACTACTGCACGTGCAGCTGAGATCCTGGCTCGTGATGGCCCAAATGCCCTCACCCCCCCACCCACCACTCCTGAGTGGGTGAAGTTCTGTCGGCAGCTCTTCGGAGGATTCTCGCTCCTGCTGTGGATTGGTGCTATTCTGTGTTTCCTGGCTTACGGCATACAGAGCTTGATGGAGGAGGAGCCCAACAAAGATAACGTAAGTAAAAATGTCTGGTTTACCTCAAAGGCAGGCTGAGCAGCCTTTTGGGCTCTAGGCAGATTAATTTCCTTTAAGCATTCAGTCCAGAAGCTTTTCCCATAAGCACGGGAAATGCAGTGTGCAAGCTTAACGTGTTGGAGTGCGTCCACATAATTAAATGAACAGGCAACTTCCTTTATGTTGTGTTAACAACACTAGCTTGTGGACATCCTTTGTGTTAAAACTGAACAGAGACTGCAAGTACCTTCATGCTTGTGTTGGGGCACTTAAATGCCAGGCAATTAATTTGGACAAACTGAAAACCTTTCAGGCAGATTGTCCTCTGACTCACTTTCTCTGCTCTTTGTAGCTGTACCTGGGTATTGTGTTGGCAGCTGTGGTTATCATTACTGGCTGTTTCTCTTATTACCAAGAAGCAAAAAGTTCCAAGATCATGGAGTCCTTCAAGAACTTGGTGCCTCAGGTATGGAATAAATAATTTCCTTGATGTCTGTCAAGCCATAGCTTGTTCAAAGGTATTAATTGTTTTAAACACCATCTCCAATTTCAGGGGCCTGGCTGTTAATGTGGGTTACTAGCTCTTAATTTTGAGGGATCTGTGAGACTGCTCCAAGTAGCTATGCTAATAGGCCAAGGTAGTTCCTGAAAACCTGTGGGTTCCACCAGCTTGTTAACAATCATAGGACACTTTCTCCATAGTTTAGGGAGTTCAGTAACTGGTATGATTTGCATTCCTTCAGGGACAATCTGGATCATAACTATCACACTGTCACATTGGTAACAAGAAGCTTTAATATAAGGAAAAAACCTTCTTTTCCTTAATAACATATATTAGATATAAACATCTTTTAGTAGAAACCTTGCAGAAGCATAGCATAACTATTTTAAGATTCTCAGATCTTTAGAGCCTTAAGAGTTGCTTTTGACACAGATTGTTTCTTCACTGTCTTTCAGCAAGCACTTGTAGTCAGAAACGGTGAGAAGATGAGCATAAATGCTGAAGGTGTTGTAGTTGGAGATCTAGTGGAGGTAAAAGGAGGAGACAGAATTCCAGCTGACCTTCGGATCATATCTGCACATGGCTGCAAGGTACATTAGTGACAGGCTGTTGGGAAACTTCATTCTGAAGGAGGATGAATTAGTCTCTATGCTGTGAATGGGGGCTGGAGTAGAGGGGAAGGATGGGGAAGGTACCTAGTAGGCATCTATCTGCTCATATATGACAAAGTACTCTCTTTCATGTAGGTGGATAACTCCTCACTTACTGGTGAATCAGAGCCTCAAACCAGGTCTCCAGACTTCTCCCATGAGAACCCACTGGAGACCAGGAACATTGCCTTCTTTTCCACCAACTGTGTGGAAGGTATGTGTGTCTCCTACTTCTCTGAAGTATGAGCAATGATACTGAGCTCTATAGATAAGCAGTGGGAATGCAAAAGCAGGGTGGAAGTTCCCATCAAAGTCTTTGCCCATTCCAACTGCACTACTGTAGAATGGGTAAAAGCCCCACAGCACTACTGGGTTTTTTCATCTTACTTCTTTCAGAGGAAAAGCTATGTGGTGTGTCTTCTAGCCTGCCTGTTTTATTACAAGTAAAAAGTGTTGAAGTGCAGATAGGATAACGTGAACCATAAGGCAGAGCTGTATGTAGTACTACAGCTGCCGCAGAAAGCAGGAACGTCAGACATCTCTGGGCAGGACTTCTGTTGCAGCTCTGAATATGGGGGTTTTGTGCTGAAGCCCGCCCAGGACATCTCTTCCACACCTACAGGATATGAAGCTGTGGTCGTTTTTGTTTTCTTAAAGCCATCTCTCTTCCAGGCACTGCCCGTGGCATTGTCATTAGCACTGGGGATCGCACTGTGATGGGCCGTATTGCCAGTTTGGCTTCTGGACTGGAAGGGGGGAAAACTCCAATTGCCATGGAGATCGAGCATTTTATCCACCTCATCACTGGAGTGGCTGTGTTCTTGGGTGTCTCCTTCTTCATCCTGTCTCTCATCCTTGAGTACACATGGCTGGAGGCTGTTATCTTCCTCATTGGGATCATTGTTGCCAATGTCCCTGAAGGGCTGCTTGCAACAGTTACGGTGAGTGAAGTTGGAAAAAAGATTGAATTTGGTGCTTAAGGAAGTGGAGTGCTTTATATCAGTGTGCATTCAGAGAGGTGAACACTGAAGTAATGGAAGGTGAGTGTGTAGGGTTGGGCTTTCTAAGTTCAATGTGTTTTAACTAATTGCCTGAATCAACATCAAGTTCTGCAGCAATTTAGCTCATAAAGATGGGTCCCTAAGTTAGGCCTGCACGGAGGCTTGGCATCATACAGCTGAGGTGAGCAAGACGAGGAGTTCCAAGTCCTGCCTTTTTCTGTGGCAATAAGGGATTTCCCTGCTGCAACCATTAGGGTTTCTACACCCACATGCACACCAGCCCTTCCAACCCGTAAGGACTGTCAGAGCATCCAGCAAGCTTCACTCTAGCCTCAGCTTTTGGTCTAGGATCTGTCAGAGGTTTTTGTACGTTTGGTTTCCTGAAGAGGTGGTGAGAGCATCTATCTAGGAGTTCTTTGGTGTACAGAGAGTGGTGGTAGACAGGAGAAAATGCTTCTGTGCTGCCTTAGGAGCAGAGTAGCAACCAAGCCAGGGAATGAACAGTTGGGAACTGGAACCAGATAAGAGCCTCTAGCAAGAAAGTGAGCTGGAGCTGCTCACTTTCTACCCCAGCAACTTGCAAGCCTTATCACCAGGGCTAATTTGGGCCTTCTCATATGTGGCTTGCCTTCACCTATTTTGAGAACTCTTATCATTGGGAGGTGGCAACTTTGACTGAAATGTTAGTCTGAGGCATGTTACTTCCTTCCTAATACACTGAGTAGTAGGAGGCTGAAGCCTTTTCTGGAGGTTTTGTAATGAGGAAAATGTCATTTAAACCTAGCACCTGGGCTGAAATGTTGCTGTTTGTTTTGCAGTGGCAGGATGAGGAGGGAGTTAGGGAATCGCTGCAGGGCATGGAAACTGGTTGTCATTCCATGTGCACATTCAGTTGGATAGCAATGTTATTACTGCACAGGTGCATCTAACCTAACATCTTCTTTCTTGTCCCCAGGTATGTCTGACACTAACAGCCAAGCGTATGGCTCGTAAGAACTGCTTGGTGAAGAACCTTGAGGCCGTGGAGACCCTGGGTTCCACATCCACCATCTGTTCTGACAAAACAGGCACTCTGACACAGAACCGTATGACAGTTGCCCACATGTGGTTTGACAATCAGATCCATGAGGCTGATACTACAGAGAACCAGAGTGGTAAGACAGCCTCTCTGTGCTTGAGGCATTTCATTTAAAAATGGCTTTTTCTGAGCCTGTCTGGACACTGGTACTTCTAAGAACCTGTATTTGTAGCTCTTCAGTCCAAGTGATGTTCACAATGCAAGGATTTCTAATGTACAGTCTAGAATGAGCATAAAAAAAATTTAAATGACACATAGAAAGGTTTGCACTGTAACATGATTCTGTTTAATCATTAAATTTTGTTTAGCTTGCCTTTTGTGTAGAATTACTCCATTGGAATTGGAGCCTCCTGAATGTTCAACCCCATATGTTTGTCCTGTACATAGAAATATTTGCAAAGTACCTGATTATCTTTGCTAAAATGTATCTTGATGAAATTGCTCAATCTTAAGTTTGTTGAAAGTAATGACAGCAGAAGTGTTGGCCCTGATAATAATTACTTGAGGCTGAACATAAATGGCAAGTTCCCATGTGGAACTAGATGGTTGCCTTTGGACAGGAGTTTTCCCAGAACATCCAGGCTGTGTTTGCATAGTGCCAGCAATTAATGTAAGACTTTAGCAGGAAGTTTCTCCTAGTTGATAAGAATCTGAAATCTCAGTGTGCTGTACAACTGAGAGAAATGCTTATCTCTCCTGAACTGTTCAATACAACTAAACTTGGGAGTTTCCTAGCTGTTGTCTACCTTGTGAAATGCTGTGCTTGCAACACATTATTAGCATAAATATTTTTCCAGTGGTGCTGCTGCACCCTGCCCCGAACCAATCCAAAACATTGTGCCTATCTGCACCACTTTAAAAATCCACTTTATTTAACACTAATGCAAAGTAACAAGCTATAAATAGATCTTTTGGAAGCCCTAGACCAGTCAAGGGTTGGCTTGGCTGCAGTGGAAGTAAACCTAGAAGATTTCACTTCATGGAAAGTATTTAGGTTATCGGTTAACTGTCTCTTCAATTCATCTCCTTTAAAGCCAGCTTAAGAGCCAGAATGAGAGAGTATCTTAATTTAAGCATTGTTCCTTTGGGAGCTCTTTCATCCAGTTCCTGGGTTGATGGATAAAGTAAGACAACCTAGACGTAGAACCCAGCATCCCTTACTCAAGCTCTCTGAAACAACGTTATCTGTCCAGAATTCGTTGGCTTTGTCAGTGTGTCCCTCTGTTGCTGCTGGATACAGCCATTACTGGAATCTTGAAAGCAGTGGTGTTCTCTTGCACTTCTACTGTCTTAAAATAATCAGCTGCTCATCAATTATCTGGGAAGGGAGGAGGAATGAAAGAGATGCAGTGATGCTCTCAGTGTTTCCTGCTTCTGAGATAAAGGTTTCTTGCTCTTAAACCTGTGAGATTTTGAGCTTATGTGACTTTGAGGGGTGGCTTTTTGACATACTTCCTCTGCTTTCAGGTGCTTCCTTTGACAAGAGCTCAGCCACTTGGACTGCTTTGTCCAGAATTGCAGGTCTCTGTAACCGTGCTGTGTTTCAGGCTGGCCAGGAAAATGTACCAATTCTCAAGGTGAGTTCCCAAAAAGTGTTGGTCTTGCTCCTCACCACCATCCTCTCATAATGGTAGTGAGATTACATCCTGTGGGTCACACAAACCTGCAAAGTAGAGGTAGCTGCCACTCTTAATCTTTTCTGCAGTCTAGCAGTCTTAGAGGAAGTGTGCTGTGGGCTGGGGAGATGGGATTGAAAAGACTTCCCCCCCCCCACCCCTCCCCCCCAGCAGAATCCCTGCCATCTACTGCCATCTACACTCAGTTTGGGAGGGCAGATATTTCAGACAGGGCTAGAAAAGACCATAAAGATTTGCTAGGCATTTCCCAGTATTTGGTTGTTCCAGGAATTGCTATCTCTGGCATTTGTATGCTTCAAAGCCACAAACACCTGGTGCTGGGAGAAATAAACATCAGAGCAGGGGGAGCAGTGGCTGTGGAAGACTGTCTCTAGCCAGTCTGCTCTCACTGGCAAGTCTCCTTAAGCTTTCACTGGGTCAATGCTGGTGCAGATGCTGGCATAGCACCAGTTCACATTCCTCCTTCTGAACTGTGACCCAGCCAGGGCTGAAATTAACTGTACAATGCTTATAATCTGTCAAGTATTAGTCATGTTGCTTAATAAACTTATTCCCAAGGGTGTTCTGATGCAGTGGTAGTAGAGATGATGGAACAAGCTATTTTTCCCCAGCACTCCTCTGACTGTATCTTAAGTCTACAAAATGTGACCTGAAGTTAAAGAGCTGGAGTTCTTCCTGTTTAAGGAAGGCTTGGGAGAGGGAAGTTTTGAGAAGTCTTTCGATAGCAAAAAGTAGTACAGAAATGAACAAAAAAGTTACTCACAGACAAAGAGAGAGACCAGAAGGGCAAGAAATACTTGGTTTCAATTGCAGCAAAGGAAGCTCCACCAGGACATTGAGCACATACACATCTCCTGGGCTGAGAACTCCCATCTCTACCAGTGCCAGCCTTTATGGGGAAGGGACAGATCAAATTTCTCCCAGAGGCTTGATAAGTTGGTGTTATCTTGGAGTGGAAGAGCACATGGAAGTATTTCTGTGTGCCCGTAGTCAGTCTTCATCTCATATTAGCATTCTTCATGGCAAGCAGCTTTACAGAAGTTCTTCTCAAAGTTTACCCTCCAGCCTCACTTAGTCTGACTGTACCTGGTTATGTGCCTTTTTCTAACTCTTTTAAAGGGCTTCTTGACTTTGTCACAAGAAGACTGGTGTTCTCTCAAGATGGGAGGGCTGGCTTTCTGAAATGCAGTATTTGTTGGTACTAGATAATAGAATTATTTCTTCTTTGCTTTCATATAATGTTATGTAGAAGCTGGGACTGAGCTGTGATGAATTCACTCTTAAAATCTATTTTAAATATCCAATCTTCTGTGGTTGTATGTTTTGATAGTTGTCTTTTTTCCTCAGAGGGCAGTGGCAGGAGATGCCTCCGAGTCTGCACTTCTGAAATGCATTGAATTGTGCTGTGGTTCGGTCAAGCAGATGAGAGAAAGGTATCCCAAAGTGGTGGAAATACCATTTAACTCTACCAACAAGTACCAGGTGAGCAGGTGTCCTCTTGAAGGGAGAGCTGCTGTGTGAAGTACTTGTGTAAATTTGCACACAGTGTGCCTCAGAACTTGTTCTGGCACCCAAATCTTGTCTAGCCATTACTTGCTTGAAGGCTGCTCTGTAAATCAGATCATAGTTACATGTGAAGGAGCTGCACTGACACTAAGGTGTTAGCTGCTAACAAAGGGTCAGACATGCTGTCAACCTGTGTAGCAGT
Organism: Taeniopygia guttata; assembly: GCF_048771995.1. NCBI lineage: Eukaryota > Metazoa > Chordata > Aves > Passeriformes > Estrildidae > Taeniopygia > Taeniopygia guttata. The sequence continues at coordinate 25,258,613 of NC_133024.1, forward strand.
AATGCACAGAGCATGGAGTAACTCAAATCTGGGAATAGGAGTGAACTGCTGAGAAGTGACCTTAACAGGTGGCACTTGAATACAGAAAGGTCATCACAACACCTGCAGTTATACATTAATGCTAAAGAATGCACAGACTCCTTAGTTTGTAAACCTCTTTAAAGTGTGGGCAATTGAGAACTAGAGCAGAATATCACAAATGGCCCTGAGCTGCCATAGTTGCAAAACACTGATGTTGATTACTGTGTCCTTCACAGTACATATTTATAGAACAGATTCATTTCTTCCACTTTTAGCTGTCTATCCACAAAAATGCAAATCCATCAGAATCCCGTTACTTGCTGGTGATGAAGGGAGCTCCAGAGAGGATCTTGGATCGCTGCAGCACCATTCTTATTCATGGCAAAGAGCAACCACTGGATGAGGAAATGAAAGATGCTTTTCAGAATGCCTACCTTGAGTTGGGAGGCCTCGGGGAGAGAGTGTTAGGTAAGGAAAACCAGCCTGATTACACTGGAAAATATTTATCCTTCATGTTCCCGTGCAGTCCTCACAGATTAAGTGAAGGGTCACTCTTCCTGCAGTGTAACCATAGTATTAAGGTCACTTCAGCAATCCATGTAGGGACAGTCCTGCCTTTAATCTAAAAAGCAGTCTGCAGGGTTTGGTCTCTCCTGGCAGTGAAGTTACAAAATGCAGCAAAGCATTTGGGACCTTCCATGGGACCACACAGTATTGTTGGGTTTATTCCACTGCACAAGAACCAGGCTGTGTCTGGGCACCTAGCCACAGCTGGTGCTCCAGAATAGGAGCGTGACTCCTGTCTCAACAGCCCTGGCTAAACCTCTGACTAAGCTGCCCTGTTATTCTTGTGCAGCTGTTTGCAGAAGCAGTAAGTGTTCACTCTCTCTGCCTCCTGATGTGTAGAAACAGAGTAAATGTGGGTTTGATGTTTTACAGGATTCTGCCACTTGGCTCTGCCAGATGATCAGTTCCCTGATGGCTTCCAGTTTGATACAGATGACCTGAACTTCCCTGTAGACAAACTCTGCTTTGTAGGACTGATGTCTATGATTGACCCACCTCGTGCTGCTGTGCCAGATGCTGTTGGCAAATGCAGAAGTGCTGGGATCAAGGTAATTTATTCCTGGGTTGAAAATCACCTCACTTTATACCTGTGGAAATAAAGGGCTTCCTTGACCTCCTGTATTACTGTAGTGTGAGTGAATGAAGTAATTGGTCAGGATAATTACTACTGCTTCAGGCTTAATTTCTAAGTTAAATACAAATGGTGGTGTGCTCATGAACTGAAAAAGGATTGAAACTCCAAACTGCTAGGGCCCTGTGGCAGATGCTGAAAGCATAGGTGTCCCAAAGCACATGATTTGGCTCAGGGTGAGTTCTGCATGTGCCACAGTACTGACTAAAATGAGAGGGAAGCACAGGCTGGAGACTGATCCAGCTTCATTAGCTCAACATGAACAATTTTTTGTCTTCCATCCACCTCAATCCCTCACATACTGGTATCAGGTTACTGCCTGTACCTCAGACTTGCTCTGTGCTAGGGCTCACAAGTAGAACAAAAGACTTGTGGCATTTGCAGTGTAAGGGACCCTGCTTTTTTGGGCAGCATTGCTCTGCAGTACAGGTAAGGCTTTCATGGCAGTCTGTTTGCATTTCAGGTTATCATGGTTACTGGAGACCACCCAATCACAGCCAAAGCCATTGCCAAGGGTGTTGGCATCATCTCTGAGGGCAATGAAACAGTAGAAGATATTGCTGCTCGACTCAACATTCCTGTCAGCCAGGTCAACCCTAGGTAATATCTGCTGGGAAATGCCAGAGCTTTTAAAAGAATTCAGCGTTTGCCTCTCTCCTTGCCTTGGTTAATCCCTCAGCATCTCCCCCCAGACATGAAAAGCTTGGCTTTTTGCTTAGCTCAGCATATTGTGGCTCTTCAGTGTGTCTCATGAGTTATGTGAAGAATGCACAAGGTTGTATTAAATGTGCAGATCTTGTGTGTGGGAAGTACTTAAGAGTAAGACTGTAAGGAGAGCAAAGGGAGTAGGACTTATGCCAGATAGAGGAGTTGACACTAGTGCATAGCTACAAGAGGAATAAATGTAAAAAGGGAGCTCCTTGCTCTTAAGGGTTACTAGCTGGGACTGAGGCATCCTCAGAAAATGTGCTTTGGCATAAGCAGGCTGTTTGCAGAATGGCTGGGCTGTCTGCATTGCTTAGCTTGACCCAGCCTGTGTTTGGGCTGGAGGACAGCCATGTAGCTTATGAACTGTGAATAGAGACACCCTGTGAAATGAAATTGCTTGGGGTATTTTTTGGTTGGGATTTTTTTCTTTTTCTTTTTTTTTTTTTTCCTAGATTCTGAGGGTAACTTCAAAACCCAGCAATGCAGGCTGGGATTGGCTGGGCTGTATGACTGAGCAGGTCAGCAGCTGGCTCCAAGGGTTGGGAAGGAATTTCCCTGTCTAAACTGGGTGATGTCAAGAGCTGTGTGGATAGTCTCCTAGACCTATAAGGGATGGTATGCTGGGCCGGAGAGATGGTATTTTGCTGCAGCATGTAGGGTACCAAACCAGTCTAAATATAACATTGCACACTTTTGTGGCTGAAGGGTGTAAATTAGTTGGAACTTGCATGGTGTGAACACTCTGTGAAGAACCATGTGTCACCAGTCACATGGTCATCAGTCTATTGCAAAAAGGATTGCCTGCAGAAGACAGCAGCATCTCTTGAAACCTTGGAATCTAACTACGTGAGCCAGGAGTTCCTTTGTTTTTCAGAGAGGCTAAGATTTGTGGAAACAACTAGTCTTTGCCTTGATGCCTTTTAGAAAGCTATGGAAAGAATTAATTTGCTCTTGAGGTTTTTTGTCTGTTGCTTGGTTCTGTTTTGTCATCATTTTCTTGGTGTTCCCCATCTGCCTCTCAAAATTTTGAGCACCAAACCTCTGTTTAGAGGCTGCCTGGATTAGTATTTAGTCACAGCAGAAGTTGGTCTTTCCCCAGAGCACCGAAGAGCCTTATTTTTATGGGGCAAGTACAGCTCATGAGAAACTTACTGTGAAGTAAAACATACCTTATCTTGTTTTCAGGGATGCCAAAGCTTGTGTGGTTCATGGGTCAGATTTGAAGGACATGACTAGCGAGCAGTTGGATGACATCCTGCTTCACCATACAGAAATTGTCTTTGCCAGGACATCTCCTCAGCAGAAGCTTATCATTGTGGAAGGCTGTCAGCGACAGGTAAAGAGAGGGAGAATAAGGATGTCATATTAGAGAAATGCCCAGACATATCTATGTAAACTACCAGGCAGTTCTGTTGTTGAAGTGCTAGGGCTAAGTGTCCTCAGTGCCCTCATGCAAAGGGCCAGATTAAATCTGTCTGTCAGCAGCCTTCAGCTGCTGATGTCAGGCTGCTCTACCACACATAAATATAAGGGTCTGACAGGAAAACATCTTCAGTCTGTACTGAGGTTTTGTTCTGATCCTAGGATGTTCATTAGTAAATTTAATTCCTAAATTCTCTGAATGTGCTTGGGAGAGGAGGATCCGACATGCTCATGTGTTGTCCAGTGTCTCCTTTGGAGAGAGCAGCATGGTTCTCTTGATGAGCCTGATCAGAACAGGGAAAGGGTGAGAAGGAACTAAGGTTTCTTTATAGGAAAGTGGAATGTTTTTTTGTGCATCATTCAAAAGGCAGGAGAAAGCTTTTTTGCCAAAACCATCTTACATGATGATTTCAGTCGTGCTGTTCCTCTCTTTGTGACTAGGGTGCCATTGTAGCAGTCACAGGTGATGGTGTGAATGATTCTCCAGCCCTGAAGAAGGCTGACATTGGTGTTGCTATGGGTATTGCTGGCTCAGATGTCTCCAAGCAGGCAGCTGACATGATTCTGTTGGATGACAACTTTGCCTCCATTGTGACTGGGGTTGAAGAAGGTGAGTTTATAACTTGTGTGCTGTGGCAATAAAGTAACATGCTTCAGCATCCCCTCTGAAATAAAGGCATCTGGGGGCTCTTAGAGCTTGCTCCATGACAAGAGTTTTCAAGGAGAGCAGCATTCTTCCTCCTCCCTTCAAAGTTTTATTTCTTTCCCTGGGTGTTCTGCATGATCCTGTGGGGATGGGTAAGAGTAGGAAGCAGCTGAGTAACAGAAGATACTTTGTGCTGTTGCCTAACACGTGACCTTACAGTCATCTTTGCCAGCTGAGTGTGACGTTTTCCTCCCTGATGGAGAAGTAGCTCTCAAACAGGAGCAGAACTGAGGGTTCCCTCCAGGGACTTTCGATGCTGTCCAGAAACCAAGGTTTAGTATCCTACTGCTGTATGCAGTGAGCCCTGATTGCTGTGACCAGAAGTGTCACTCTCCACAGGTGTTGCTGTGCATGGAGCCATCTCACCCTTACATACAAGAGAGCCCTTTCATTTGCTGCACTAGCATTTTGCCATTTGGTGTTAGCACTGAGGCTGCCTGTGACCTGCTTGGCTTTTGCTGACAAGTGAGACTTACCCTCTTCTCTCCTCCTTGCCCCAGGTCGTCTGATCTTTGATAACCTGAAGAAGTCTATTGCCTACACCTTGACCAGTAACATTCCTGAAATCACGCCGTTCCTGATCTTCATCATTGCAAACATACCCCTTCCTCTGGGAACAGTCACCATCCTTTGCATTGACTTGGGCACTGATATGGTGAATGTGGTTTTTTTGTCTCAAGAAAAAATGTGAATGTTCTTAGGGACCCTAAAGAAAGGACAGGTGGAAGGAAAATGCTTAAATAGTTTTCTCTGGTGTTCTGATGTAAAATAAGCAACCATCTGATGCTCCTTTTATTCACATTTGTCTCATGGCTCTTGAGTCTGAGGATCTTTCAGCTCCCTGTATGGACAGACTGGGGAAGGGGAGGGGCTTAAGGTCCTTTTGAAGTATCACTTTTGGGGAGTGCTGTTTCTGGCACTGAATACATGGGGCAGGGAAGACTGCAGGGGAGAATTGAAACTCGTCTAAGAGCTGTCCTGCCACCCTCAGGTCCCTGCTATCTCCCTGGCATATGAGCAAGCAGAGAGTGACATCATGAAGAGGCAGCCCAGAAATCCCAAAACAGACAAGCTGGTGAATGAACGGCTGATCAGCATGGCCTATGGGCAGATTGGTAAGCTGCTCTGTTTTCTCTGGCACCAGTTTGAACGTGGTGGTAGCAGGGATTGTACACAGTCTTGAGTCAGTGACTTCTCTGCTTATTTTGGTAGGGTTGAGGTTTGGGGTGTATAAACCAGAACCTCGGGCAGTAAAGAACTTGCCATGATTCTTCTCCCGTGGCTTGTGCAACTTGATCCATTGAATCGCTTTCACAGTAATTTTGTTTAATTGCACAGCACTGTAAAGGAACTGGCTGACAACCAGCTCTCCTCCTCTGGTTCAGACTTGTTCAGCAAGAACATAGACCCCATTGTTAGTTTAATTAGAAGTAAAGGATTCTCTCCAGTGTATCCCTGAACACAGAGCATTAGGAGCCTTGATTAAAGGCAGCTACAGAGATGTGCCCAGTTCACAGGATGGGAGCTCATGCTTAATTGCAGCAGCCCTTGGGAACCTTCTTGACTGTATTTTGCAAGGGTTGGGGGTGGGCAAGGCATAATAAGAATACAAAGAGAGTTTTATATTGTGTCTTTGAGTATGGTGCCATCACAGCACAGGGCAGAACACAAGTAACTCTGTACAAAGTTGGGGGCAGAAGCTGTTCAGCAAAAGGGTTGCAGCTGAGTTTGATGTTAGTATGAACTATTTCTACTGCTGCTGCCTGGGACATTGAGCCCTGCCCTGCAAGGAGTAATTTTTAAGGTGGTTAGGGTTTCCTGCAAACTGTTGTTCTGTTATAATTGCTCTGCACAGTAGCTTCATCAGTTTTATCATCCTTTCTTACCTGTTTAGGTATGATCCAGGCCCTTGGAGGTTTCTTCACCTATTTTGTAATCATGGCAGAGAATGGGTTCTGGCCTTCTGGCTTGCTAGGGATCAGAGTTCAGTGGGATGACCGATGGATTAACGATGTAGAAGACAGCTATGGGCAGCAATGGGTAAGTTTTGAGGCACAGCTTAGTGGCTGCCAGCCAGAATATTAATGCCTGCTGAACTTGGTGTGAGCACCAGAGAGCAAAGGCAGCATGTCTGAACAAATGCTCTCTGCTTTGTCTGCTTCTTAGACCTACGAACAGAGGAAGATAGTGGAGTTCACTTGCCATACAGCCTTCTTTGTCAGCATCGTGGTCGTGCAGTGGGCAGACTTGATCATTTGTAAGACCCGAAGAAACTCTGTCTTCCAGCAGGGGATGAAGTAAGTCAGCCTGTCCATGGAAGAGATTTAAAATTGGACTCTGTGTGTTCTCCAGCACATAGCATTCTAGTCCTTCATCCCAGCAGTGTCTGGGTGTTTTGGCAAAAGTCTTGACTAGACTGCTTTGGTAGTAGATGAAAGAAGACTGGGTGCACTCTTCCTTGTAGACTTGCAGGTCTCAGGTGGAGACAAAGGTGGCTTCTGTTGGCATTGTCTGTGGGAGCTAGCCCACCTCAAAGGACACTTGCACTCCAGCACATAGCCTTGATCTCCTGATCTTGTACATGAAGAGATCTTATGACACCCCAGCCACCTCCTGAATTTGCGGTGAAAGCAGTTGCTGGTTGACTTGATCATGAGCTGTCTCTGAAGAAACTTAAAATACCATCATGGCAACTCTACTGTTGCCTTGGATGGATGGCCTGGTAGTCCTCACCTGATGACCTTCTGGGCTAGACTGCAATGTCTGTTTCCATTCATTCCCATGTGGCAACTAGGTGTTTTTTAGAAGGTCATCTCTGAAAGCACTTTGTCCTTGACTTCTTTCCTGTCTCTTCTAGGAACAAGATCTTAATATTTGGTCTCTTTGAGGAGACTGCTCTGGCTGCCTTCCTGTCCTACTGCCCTGGGATGGATGTTGCTCTAAGGATGTATCCTCTGAAGTAAGCTGCATGTGCTTTTTGTGTAACAGACTGTACCACAGAACAATAGTGCTTGGGGTAGGGAGATGGATAAAAATAGTTGTGAACCAGTGGAGCATCAAACCTAGTTTTAAGATTTCAGGCTAGAGGGTTTCAGCGATTCTTTTCTGTTCTGTGGCACACTGGGGTTTTCTTCACTGTGTGTGGAATGTTTATGAGGAGCCTCCTGTTCAATGCCTCACTAAAAATCAGCAATGCACTTCAGTACCAGTGTGCTCTAGTGCAGCTGTCTCTTGCACTTATTTTCATGGAGTATTTTTATGGGTAGGGTCCTGCACCTCCAAAGAAAGCCAGTTGCATTGCTGTAATTCATAGGCCAAATGACTCTTGGGTACTGAAGAACTGCTGATGACGTCTTGTCCTTTTCTCCTCCATCCCTTGGGAAAAGAACAAGTAGTAAAGTCTTTTAAAAGTTGCTACGTAAATGCAGATGACCAGTTGATGCACAGTAACTTTCCTAATGGTTGGGGAGGTGCCAACATTTAAGGTGTTGCTCAACAGCATTGCAACACTTCATGGCAGGCTTTAGTCTTAAGCCAGAGGACTGTTCAAAGTTTAAGTGTCATGAAATCTTCATGGAAAAAAAAATCTGGGTACATCTTGCATTCCAAGAGTTGAGTGCTGAAGTGTGAGCATTTCCTAACAAGAAAGTTGGCCTCTGCCCAGTGCCTGCAGCAGCTGGATGTCAGTATGTGTAAGTCACGAGGGAAACAATACAGTTCCAGTAAGCAAGGCTCTGGGCACAAAGGTTGTGTACTTAGAGGAAATATTGCTTGATTGATAGGTGGGGAGGTGCTAGTACAGAGATGAGCAAAGGTGCCATGACACGCCTTGTGTTGGAGTTATTATCCAAAAGTGAATTAATCTATTGCAGCAGAAAACCTGGTAGTAATTCTTGGCTTGGAGGATTCTTGACTGAACTGGCAAGCTGGGTCATGCCAGCCTTCTTGTGCTTGAGTGTGCCATCAAGTCAAAGCTGTGCCAGGCAAAGAGCATCTCCACAGCCTGTGTTCTCACTGTCTCCTCTCCCATACAGGCCGACCTGGTGGTTCTGTGCTTTCCCATACTCCCTCCTCATCTTTGTGTATGATGAAGTCAGAAAGCTCATTATCAGGCGCAACCCTGGCGGTAAGAATGTGCTGCTCGTAAACCCCGGCAAAGCTTGGGAACCCCTAAGCACTATTTGGGGCTGTATTTTTCTGTGTTTTCCCCTTAACATTAATTGTGCAGTTAGTTCAAATTAAGGACTTCTTGCTACATTCTCTTGCATTATATAAAAGTACAGAGGCACTGAAGTAGATGGAAAAGACTCATTAATGCTTGGATAGCTCTAGAAAGCTGGAAGGGGTCATGAGAGTGGGGAAACATCAATTTGGCAAGATTTTCCCATTTGGCAGGTCACTTATTAGCTCAGGTGCTACAGTGCAAGTTTTGAAGAAATGAAAAGGAACTCTCATGAGCCTCATACTTGGTTTGCCTTGAGACTAACTGTGCTTTCTCCCTCCTTTTCCTTCAGGCTGGGTGGAAAAAGAGACCTACTACTAAAAAGTATCTGTAAAACATTCCACGCACAGCCCATGCCACCTCTCCACCATCTCCCCTGTGTGCATACTTCATCTTTGTAAGAGCAGAACTGTCTGAGCAGGAGTGAGCTGAAAATCTAAAGGAAACATGAAGAAACATGGACTGGAGGAGAAAGCAAGGGGGAGGTTGGGGTGGGGAGGGAATGTCCGACCATCAGTCCAGGGGGTGAGAGTTTGAGTCGTTTTATGTGCCTTTATGTTTTTGTAAAAGGAAACTGAAGATTTTATATGTGGATTTTTACAAATAAAGATGGATTATAAGAGGATGCCCCCACATGGTCTTAGGTGAATGTTTTTCTTGAAGCAAAAACTGGTTCAGGGCAGCCTCCCTACCCTGGCTTAGGGTGTGGTGGTGAGTGCAAGGGTTAGTCCCTGGCTTCCTGTTTTTGTAATAGGGAAGCAGAGCTGCTTGACCCACAGACAACAGCATGTGTAAAAACCCCAGTGCACCTTACTCTAGCTCGGTGCTTAATGCTACAAATTGTTTGCCAGCACGTGCATCTAACAGCCTAAAGCTCAGGAAGCTTTAGGCTTCTTTGAGCAAATGGAGCACTGAGTGGAGAGAAGAGCTGGCCTGCCTTAAGGGGCTCTTCGCTGGGTTCTGAGTGAGAACAGGTTTTCACTGACTGGCACTTGGATCTAAGCAACCTTGTTCTCAAAATCAACACTGATTTTCCTGCTTGCTTAGCCAAGCAAGGGATAGTGTTTCCTGGTGTCCTCTGTGCATGGCACTTGCCCCCTCCTGATCCTGGCTCGTGCCTCCTGTGGAATGAGGGCAGGGGCTGATCATGGATTCTGCATCCTCCACTCTTGAGGAAGGTGTTGCTGTTGTCTGGGGTCTGAGCTGTCTCTGTGAGCTGAAGTGAGTCATGCTGCTTCCCTCTGAGTATCTAACCTTTTTCTGTATGCTTTGATTTACTGTTAATGCCTGTATGGCTCTCTTTTGTGAGAACTCTGTGAGAGAGCTGGCCTTTTGCATGTGGGCAGTCACCATGAAGTCCTAATTATTCATTGCTCCTAGTGCTGTTCTCCTTATGCAAGCTGGAGATGCTTCAAGCCCTGTTCCTGAACTACTGGCCTGTGCCCCTCTTAGAAATGTGTCTATCTCTGCAAAGGATCACTAACCACAGCACTGAAAGGCTCTGCAATTAAAACTCCATGTTGGCATCCCTCTTTCCTCATAACTTTTTGGTTTTTTAAGGTGGTGTTTTAAAGCTGGGTTGCTTACCTCATGTACTGAATATAAACTCAGAAAGCACTAGGGAGGGAAAAAATGAGAAGTTGAGGGTGGCAACTGTTTCGACTTTGTCTTGGACACTACTGTGGAACCCCCAGTTGGAGATGATTAAAAAATAATAATAAAGTCTTCCAATTGTTGGAGTCTGCCCATGCTAACAGTTGAATTGATGCAACTGGGCGTGAGGTGATCCCAGTTGGGAAGGGGAGATCATGAGTTGCACTAAGGGAGGATGGAAAGGAGGTGGGATGTGTGTTACTGGATCTGATGATGACTGAGAAGTGATGCAGAAATGACACTCAGTCCTCCCAGGCGTGACACTTCCTTGACTTGGCCATTACACTTCCTTAAACATTTTGGTCAGTGCCTCAGACCCACTGCAGTGAAGTTGCAAAATCAGTGTTGGTTGTCCCATGCTGGCAAAAAAAAGGAAAAAAAAAAAAAGGTCCTGTTAGTCTCCCTGACATTTCAGTTTTAAACAGCCTTAGCACTGGGCTTCTCACTAAGACTCAAAAGTGTGTAGGTGAGGTGGGACCTCTGAAGGTTCAGCTGCTGCCAGAACACTGAGGCCAGAGCTGACCCCCTCCCCAGTGGCTCCCAGGGCTCCTTGTTGGGCTGTCCTTGTGCTTCGCTGTAGTTGAGGCTCCTTTCCAACCACATCTTGCAGGAATGCTTTTTTGGCTACAGTTGATCCTCAGGAGTTCCATCTCACCTGGACATTTCACACCAGGCCAGGAGCATTTCTTGCACTTCCTGCTGTGACTCACCAGTTTAGTTGCCATCTTCTCAAAGAAGACTACTCCGAAGCCAAGTCTGGACAAGCAGGGACTTGTGTTAAAGGAAAGCTTCACCCCACTGTGCTCTGACATCCTTGCCTGGGTAAGGGGCTGAGGGAGCTGTGACTGGGGTGGATGGAGCTCCAATGCCTGGGGAAGGGAGCAGGTAACCAGGACCAGGGTAGTAGAGAAGGCAGTGGAGGCTGTTCTGTGTCGGCTCTAGGTGCTGGTCAATATTCACAAGCTAAGTAATGAGCAGTAATTAGAGCCAGCATTTACAGCAGCTTCCCTGTAGCACAGCGAGCTCTCGTCACATGGCTGAGCTCACCCTGACTTTTCCCACCCTCAAAGGGCAGGATGTGCTTATGATGGCAACACCATCTCCTTTAGCCTGAAGTGACATGGAAGATTTTGCATGAGGTGCCCATGACTCACCACCCAGCAAAGGAGCCTGAAATAGCATCAGTGCCTGAGTGGATGGACGCCAGATGTCTGTGCCAGAATCATACATATCCTTTGGTGAAGGTGGGGGCCTGGGGCAGAAGGATGAGGGCAGGGCATGGGGCCAGCTGGGAATGGTACCCCCCAGGATGTGGGAGCCTCAGCAGACCTCTGCAGAGCAGGTACCTCGCTCAGTGCTGGGCTCTTGCAGAGGAGATTTTTCCCTAGTAATCCTTTGTTTTCACAAGATCTGCCAATTAGCAAGAAGAAAGGCACTAGTCCCTCCTGAGGACCTGCTCCCCAGCACCATTCCTCAAGGGATAAAGCACTTTTCTACCAGACCTGACAGCAGGCAGCTCTGAGCCCCTCCACAGTGCTTGCTTTCCCCTGACTCCATGGCCTTGAAAACAGGACGAAAGCAAAACTTCCCCCTCCAACCTATTAGGCCTCCGAATCAGCTGATTAGCCAAAGTAGAAAGCAGATTAACCCCAATTAGGTGAAAATGTATAAACAATTATATTCAGTAAAGCTCTGTGGATATGCTTCCCAGGAGTCTGGCTTTGAACATGCATCCCAGGGACCTTCCATAGCTTACACTCACAGCTTCTTACTCCATCACTGTACCAATGCTTAGGGCCCATTCTGTGCTCTCCCACAGCTCACTGCTGCAGGCTTGCTCACGTCCTGCCTGCACTTGCTTCAGATGTTGCTTTGTTCCTCTACCTCTCCTCCAGTCTCTGCAGCCCTTCTCTTTCCCCATCACTCCATGTGCCATCCCAAGGGCCTCAGGGCTTTGCTGATGAAAAGCATGGCAGAAGGTCTGTGTCTGTGGAAAGTTTTTACTTCTTTTATGGAAGGATAGAAATCCCTCTCATCACACTCATCTTTGCTCCCGTTATATCATCCATCTCCGTGCTTCTTTCATCTGCCTTTCCAAGCACAGTAACTCCTTCACTTGCGTGAACCTTTAAGCTCTCTGACTCTTCAGAAGGCTGGGAAGAAAATATGGCTGATTTGCCCAGCTCTGATAACAGCAGCTGTACAATCTTTCATTTATGTGCTTCCTTTCACTTTAGGAGGCCCCATGCTTTCCTGCATGGTGCACAAAACTTTCCCTCTGCCTCTGGGAGGCTTAAGCTGCTGTCCGGCAAAGAGCCAGCTCAAACAGCCCAGTGGGGAGATCTGATCAGGAAGGAGATACTGAAAACCCTCCCGTGAAATGCCACCAGAACTTTCCAACTCTAGCTGGAAAACAGCTGTGCTTCCTAAGCATGCCTGAGAAGGTTGGTGTCACCTCCCAGAGGTTTGCCTAGCCAGCACCCCCATGTCCTATGTGCTCACTGAACTGGATCCCTAATGCACTGAAATAAGCCAGAAATTCAGGGATGGTTAGAAAATAATCAGCCATGAGGAATGGGAAACCTCTCCACAGGCACTGCAGCTCAGCTTTTCCCTTTCCTGTGGCAGAAGATGCTGAACAGCCAGCAGAAGAAAACCCCACAGCTGTTTTTTAAATGTTAAAGGGTAAAAAAAAGGGATTCTTGACAGCGTGTCACATTCATGGACTGGGACCCACAGCTGACAGGAATCAGGGCTAAAAACAGACATCGGTGCTAATGGGCTGGGAGCAGCCTTCAGCAAACGAGTCCCAAGGTGAATTACGAAATCTAACACTTGTTCTGTCCCTAACAAGTGTGGCTTCTATTGAGGCTTATTTACTTTGGTCTTCATACCTGCTGGACATAGGATATGAGGGTCAGGTTTCACAACTAAATGGAGCCTAGGCCTGATGGGGAGACAGCCAAGAAGTCAACAGGAGCACTGTTGTGGAGGATGCCGCTCCGCACAACTCAGCACCAGCACTGGCCAAAGGAGTTCTGGTGGTGAGCCTTGCCCAGACAAACTGACCCAGCTCAGTTGTGACTCCCCTTGGTGACCTGGCTTTCACACAACCTCCTGATACCCTTCATTCACACAACACTTGCCTATCTATCCACACATATCTTTGGTGACAGATATTCCGTGGTGACAATCTGATAGTTTTCATCCAGCCAATGCCCTCCTGCATCACCCATCCCTATAAATCTGGTCTGGCTAAGGCACAGTGACAGGGCTCCTTTCCATTGAATAAGCATTATGTGGTGCTCTTGATGGCTTTGTCCCATGTGTGGGAGAACGAGCAGCACCTGGCCCAGAGAAAAAACGGAGCAGCACAGCCATGAAGCTTGGCTGTGCAAGAACTATTGTCTCAAAAGCTCAAAAAGTATTTTGAACCAACAAGTTTATACTTATCTGCCCTGTGTATGGCATGGCTGGGGTGTGTTTGATCTGATGGAAGGAGGTTTACCACATTGTCAAGCTACAGCCTGAAGTGGCTGAGAATAGTCTTCCCACAGCTCCGTGCTGCCCCAGCAGATAAAGCTGGGCTCACGGGCAGAGGAGAAGGGAAAGGGAGTTCTCATCAGATAGCTGGGCTTTTTCTGTCCAATTAGGGTATTTTCTGCTGTTTTTTAAAGTTGTGTCTACAGCTAGTCATGCAGGGACGTTTTCCTGTCCCTTTTTAATGATTTTTCCCTTTTACAAATTACCTACTAAAAGCAAATCTGTACAACAGCCAGTCTGAAACATGGCTGTCCCCAGCCTATCTTTATCACACGTGCTTGCCTGCATGCTCTTACTTCTCTGCTCTTCCAGGTTTTTTTTTAGGAGGCAATTAATCCCCGGAGAGATTAAAATAGAAATGAAGGGAGTTTTTCCTTGGAGAGAACATTTCCGAGTGACCTTCCTTCTCCTCCACAGTGAAAATTGACCATCTTGGACAAATCACTCCCAAAGCAACAGATACCACTTGAAGGCTTCCGGCAAAGCCTTCAAATTACGATAGACCAGGGGTCAGGAACAGCTCAGCTGCATTGCTGGCAGTCAGAGCAAGCTACTGGGAACAGTGTGATCACCTGGAAATAATGAAGGTATGATAGGAAAGAAAACTTAATGCTGAGATGACCACTCCCAGGATGTGCTGGAGAAAGTCTATTTTGGTCACAGACAGGGCAGTCAGGGCAGAGTCCTCACTACCTCCTCTGGAAGCAGTCAGCTAGCTACAGTTTGCCTGAGCCTTCCTCTTTTTCATTCTGGATTTCAGTGTGTTTTTTGTAATCAGTTGCCTGAACTCATCCACATCTTTAAACCCCCACGCATCGTTACTAAAATCAAGGAACTCGCGCTGGTGTCAGCAGGGTCATGCCATGGGTGAGATCCCCAAATTACAACCAAATTTGGAAGAAGCACCCAGAACCTCTTCCTGCCCTCGGTGCCTTATCCATGAGTTACCCCCGCAAGAAGCTCTCCACCCAGCGCTGCATGCACGTGGTTGCTGGATTCTCAGCTGACATCCATGAACCCCCACCCCAGAACACACACACGTGGTGTGTAACAACCATGTCAGGAGTTCTCTGTTCGTGTTGTCCTGAAGGACTGGCCTGTATCACTCATATCAGTGGAATATTAACACCTGAACACTCATGAAATGTAAATTTTAAGGAATTTAGAGATTTTAGAGGAGCTAAGATTTTAGTTAGAAATAAGCCTTACTAGAGTTAATTAAAATAATAATAATAAATGAGTAGGCCTTGATGAAATTAGGAGTTAGTAGTTAACTAACAATTGATTGCTTGTCAGCACAATGTTCAGTTAGCTGGGTTTATAATGAAGAATATAGAAACTGACAAATAGCTTTTAGGAACATAAGACAATTGTGGGTCTCCTCTGTTCTGAAACCAATTGAAGACAAGGAATGGGAGTTCTACCAAGAGTTCATTTGTCATATTGGCATTGAAAAGGTAGAAAGGTCAGAACGAGGAAGACTTCATTTACTTCCTCATTTTGGGACCCCTCCCCATGAAAGGGACACTGACCCATTTCAAGGGACAAGCTACACATGTTAATAGCTTTTGGAGTGATTAGCATACGAAGTGGGCAATGGGATGTACCAAAATGATGAATATGTATTTGTATTTTGGGTATTCAATACTTGTATGGATAAAAAGACTCTGTAATCACCTGGGAGGTGCGGTGTGTATTTGGGATCTATCCCGCACGCTGCCTGGCGTCGAATAAACATACACTTTCTACCTTTAAACTGTTAGAGAGTTTTTGTCCGTCACAGTTGGATATCGGTACTAGATCAATATCCATGTTTTTTTAATAAATCACTCAGGCATGATCTAGCTGTTTAAATACATGCCCACAGATGTCTTCCAGCTACAGCTGTATAAATACAGCTACATAAATACTCTTTTGCCTGACCACCTTTCAGGCTTGAGTAGGCTTGTCCTGCTGTCTAGGGAGAGCTCAGCAATGCTATTGCTCCCAGGGTGTCACTGGGGCTTGAGCCCCAGCAGCTCAACATCCCAGCTGTGCCCTAAGGGAGACCAGGGAGCTGGCTCTGGATACCCTCCAGCAGCAGTCTGGGAAGGGTTCAGCAGTCCCCAGGGACAGAGATTGCATTGTGTGTCCAACAACACAGGGAGAGACGTATTCTACCCAGGATTTCACAGAAATTAACCGAATTGCCAGCAGATCTGAGCAGCAGTTTAGGACATGCCTTGTTGGGTCGTAAGTATGTGATGGTTCACAATGGATGGGGGAAGCAAAGCCTCCCAAGCAAGTCTTGAGAAAGACACTCTGCTACAGTCAAGCTTGAGAAAGGAAGGAGTAAATAAAAGCCTTTTCTTTCACAGCTTCATGCCTATCAAGCCTTGATCCGGAAAAGGGAGGTCAGTCCCTCTTTGAATTTCAGGCTAACATTAGTGATTCCACCCTAACAAGGCCTGTTTCACCTTACTGAGGAACAAAAGTGTTTTCAGATGCCATTTCTGTGTTACTGTTAGAAAAACAGCTCTTCACACATCTGTGGGATGAGCTCCTGCACCCACTGAGTGTGCTGGTGACACAGCTCTCCAGTCCCACGGAGGGGAGGGGCAGGTTTGATGGAAGGAGCTGTGGCACGGGCAGGAGAAGAAAAGCCCTTGAGCTCCTGTACTGTGTGTCCCACCTCAATCCATCGGTTCCCCTTGAAGCTGTTCCTCCTGCTGGAGCCTGTTCCTGACATCTCCTGTGTACCCTGGACAGTCATGGTGTAGGCTGAGGCTGTTCAGCAACCCACAGCTCGTATCCCCTTTCTTGCCAAAATAAGTGAGGAAGGGGATTTTTGCTTTGCTTCACTGTGAAGCACTTGGGAGCAGGTAGATTTTGCCATAAATGGCAACCTTTTTCTGCTCTGTGGGGAAAGCTTGGCACAGGAGTGCAGAGTGCAGTGCCAAATTAGAGGTATTCCTCTGTGCTCACACAGTTCCCAGCTCCCCAGACCTCCCATCACCAGCCAAGGCCATGTATTAGGGAACACAGGTCAGGAGGTGAGAGGCAGGAGGGGAAGGGGTTCTTAGAAGAAGATCAAATCTCAAACCATCATATTTGCATTCATTAGGAGGCAGTAAAGAAGCTAGGCAAACAGGGCAATTAGAGATAAGTGTGAGCAACACACTGTTCCCAGACCAACGTCCTGCCTGCTGGTAAAAGTGGGGGTGCAGTGTGATGCATTCTTGACATTTTGTTCTCCCAGCTGATGCCAGCTAAGTTCTTATCAGATATCTCCACGGCCAATGATTTTTCATAGGGGATAATACAACTGAGCTGCATAGAAAATAATTATAAACCCCTGTCCAGGCAGCTGAGCAGAATGTTCCCTTCCTGGCCTTCAAATACTTGTGGCTTTACCTTTTCCATTCTTCCTTATTTAATCTCTTTCCTGCCCTGCACATTCAAGGCTCTGACCCACCCTGAGTTACATGAAGGTAATGAACTTCAGACGAGATCTTTCCTCCACTCCTTGGATCCAGTCTGATCTCCTCTTCCACAAACACAGTCTTTACCTTGAACACACTCTTTGGTGGTTCCCTGCTGGTCAAACAAACCTTAAATTGCAGGGACAGTACGGCCAGCATGCAGACTTGGAGCTGGGGCAGAAGGGCACAGCCAGAGCAAGGCTGCCATCAGTGACCAGCATGGCAACAGGAGAGGCCATGTTTTCCTCCTGACTCCCCAACTCTCCACAGCAAAAGAATGCCTCCATCCACCCTCTCTAGTGAGGAAAGCTATCTCCATGCTCAAGGATGCTCTCAGCTTGAGAGTTTCCATGAGAAAAAATTCCACAGTCTTGGCAGTGCTGGACGAGGTGGAGGTGCATCCACTGCCCACCACCAGCATTTCAGCCTCAGCCTGGAGATCATCTTGCAGCCAGCAGAGCCACCTCTGACAGGAATCTGACCTTGAGCATGCTGGCCTGACCTCCCAGCAGAAATGGCACCTGAAATTCCCTCTCAGGCAGATTCTGGCCGAGGCTCAAGGATGCTTTTGATGCTATTCTTCCTTTAGGCTGAACTTTGTGAAGCTGGGCTCAGATCACTTCACTGTGCAAGAGACACCCTCCTTGTTCTGCTCCGTGTCCAACTCTCTGCTAAAGCAATATTTGGGGAGCTCAGCTATGTGTGCCAAAGCCAGGGGAGCTGAGGATGCAATCCAGCTTCTTCCCTTTAGATTCTGCACTCCAGGGTAAAGCAGCTTTCCAGTAAGCACTCACACCCTGGTGATAACGGTGACAAAAGGACACTCCTGCCCAGGTTAACACATGGTGGTACTGTTAAGCAAGGTACTGCTCTGCCCTCCACATGTGCATACCACAGCTCGAGACTCTGTCAGAACTCCCTGGGATGAGTTCTATACATTAGGCAACAAGGAGCATGTTAATTTTGGCCAGAAAGTGCTGGCTTCAACTTACCCTGAGCTGCTCTGCCCTTGGCTATGTGCCCCAGGTACTCCCCTTTTGCAGTGCCCTCACTGCCAGGGCACAGAGCACATCCCACTGCGTGATTCTGGGGCTGTTCAGAGCCTCAGGCTCTTTGAAAGAGATTTCTTCTCTATATGTGCCACATATACATGCATGCATATGCAAACATACACCTTTATACAGACGTGTATATCTCTGCAATCTGTGTCTGTATTTACATGTCTGTATTACACATGGCATTACACTATTACATCATAATTGCCTTCCACTGAAAAGCTTCTTGAGACTGTGATAGCAGGGTTTCTGGGAGATGAATTGTGTAGAAAGTTTCTGAGCCAGTTTAGGCCCTTTTTGGGGTCTAAGCAGAATAAGAAGGATAAAATAATAAGCAGGATAATTTCAGAATAAACAGGATAATTTCTCATTTTGTCCATTCCTCCATTTTACTGGCAATGATGGGCATCAGCAACCACCAAACTGAATCTCTTCTATGCTGTGTGCTCTACCACAGCCCCACTGAACTGGAGCCAGTCTCATGCACTATCATATTATGGCATCAGCTGTATCCAGCCACATTCAGATTTTTGTGGCTTGCACGTCTTGTGCAGGGCCCACAGGTCTGTGTGCAGTCATCCTTTGTCCACACACACTGCTCTGCAGGTCCTAACTCCCTTTCTTTCAGTGCTGTGGATTCCCAGCTCTGCAAACAGTTTCAGGACACTATTCACTCAGGCATAGCCATGTTTTTGGGGGGGATGCACTGTGTTGCTTGGCACAGCCAGGGTTAGTTCTGGCTCTCCAGCAGTCCTTGTTTTCAGTTTCAGCCATGGGCTGGTCTCTTCTAAGGGAGCTGGCTATGCTCCTCTTTTCCTTTCTCCTCCCCTAAAACTACCAAACCTAACAAGCACATCAGAGCCAGCCAGCATAAGAAATAGGACTGTTTCTTGAGATCTTTTTATTTTCTCACATTTCATGCAGGCACTGACTGAAGCAGTCTTTGACCTTCCTCTGCTGCTTCCCGTAGCCCCAGAGCTCCTCTGGAACTTTAAGACCTTCAACCTTCTGCTCTGACGTTTTCTTGGCATGTCTGGCACTGTGTGACCATCAGAGATTCCTTAATAATTCAGTTATTAATTTGCAGGACAGAGGACTGCCTGTGGTCAATAAGGAGGCACCTTTGTGTTTATTACATGCAAACTCTGCTCCTTCTCTGTCTTAAGAAAGCCTTCCCAGCACCTCTAACTGATGGGAACTTTTCCAAACAAAAGCCTGTAAGCACAGGAGTGCCAGTTCCCAGCTCCTTGCAATAGCAGGACTGTATCTGCCAGATGAAATCCTGGGCAGCCAAGTCAAGTCACATTCACACAATTCTTCCCTACCTGACCAGAACAAAGATTTTTTTTTTTCCTGGCTTCAGTCTGGACACTGGTTTACCCTTGAATTCACGAACAAGAAAGATCCTTGACAGGTTTCCCAGCTCAAGCTGCACGCATCTCAGATCATCTCTCTATCTATGGCCAATCTCTAGAACTTCAGAGAGTCAGCCAGAACTGCCCTGATTTTACAGGAATTTTCACCAACGGGAAGCAGTTAAGCAAGTGGCTCACAGACAAAGACAAAATCTAGGCCAACAGCATGGCTTCCTCTGGACCATGCAGACAGCAGGCACAGATGTGATGGAGAGGAAACTTCAGAGAGCCATCTTCACACCTGGAGAGCAGCTCAAGAGCAAAGGGAAGCTGTAGCTCAGCACGTGCCTCTGTGCACCAAGTGTGCGCTGCTCCAGGTGCCGTGAGGACACTGGCAGTGACAGGACCTGTGACCTGTCCCCTCTCCCTCGCTCCACCAGCTGCCTGGAGCCCTGCCAGTGGGAGCCACAGGATCAGGACTGTGTTTCTCAGCAGACAGGGGCAGGGCCCTTTTGCCCAGCGTGGATGGGTGGCAAGGGCAGGGACAGCTCACCTCAGCCAGCTCCTGCACATGGAGCTCCTGGCTGGCTCTGGTTCCAGGGGTTATCTAATGGCAACACAAGGTCACCAGCCAGCAACCAAGCGTCACTCCACAGCCTGGCTTCCTTGCTTGTGCTCCCTGCCAACACCAGCCCCCAGCAGGGAGAGGCTGTGGCCTCTCTCCCAACCCCAGAGGAAACTGACTGCAAGACCCTGATCCAGTCTCTACACAATGTCCTGGCAGCCTGAAGGAGCGAGGTGCACTGTCCCACTCATTTGGGTGGACATGACACAGCTGATGCACGCCAGTGGTGGTTTCAGTGGTTAACATTGTTTGTTTCTCTGAGAGCTGTGTTGGAAAAACATTTGATCTCTCTAGCAAGATAAATACTCAGCTGTTTCCTCCAAAATAGGAGTTAAATAGAAGGGAGAGGAGTGAAAGTGTGTGTGTGCATTTGTGTTGCTTGTGCTGTAGAGAAAAAGGGAGAGGAAATGAGGCTTAGTGCAAAATACAGGAAGTGGAAGAAAAACAGCACAAAGCAAACGTTGCATCCATTGAACGGGACTTGAATTGGTGTCTTGGCTGCTGTTTGACTAACTTATGGTATCACTAAATCCCATTCTCCTCACAGGGGGAGAAGCCCTGCAAGTGTGCATTGTCAGTGTGACGGAAGAAACAGCGGCAGCTGATGCTGGTTGGGTCAGCATTACCCTCGGCCTCACAGACCGGCCTTTGTTCTGTGCGGTGACAAAGGGCTCCCTTCTTTCCTGCACCTCCAGCAAGCTGTTCATAGGCCTGTTGGAACAGGGCATGTTTTAGGACTATATCAGCTATGGCTGGTATGCCTTGGCCAGCTCCCATTAGGACCTTGGCCACCCCTGCCCCGTGGGAGGTGTCCCTCTCATGCACCGGAGCCTTCCACGGCGGGGGCAGCCAAAGGCTCCTTTCCGTATCGCTTGGTGGAGTTGTGTGCTCCCAAGGGTTTGTTGGTACTAAACATGATCACGAGCCCTGAGCCAGCAGGTCCACAGGATGCCAGGAGCACACACAGTGCTCCTATCACTTCCTTGCTCACCTCTCTGGTTACCCTCAGTTCTCCTAGACTTGTCCCTTGGGCACTCTGCTCTCCCATCTTTCTTGGCAGATGAGCACTGGGGAAAGGGAGCTGGTGTTGGTGAGTTTTTGCTGCTGTTCATCAGCGGGACCTCCTTCTCCCTCCACATGGAAGAAGAGACTTAAGAAAGTTTGGCCAGTGCCTGAAAAGGGGCAAGTTCTGGCTGTTGGTGTAACTCCAGATGTGGTGCATCGCTTTTCTAGAAGAGGTAGCGTCTCAGCCAGTGATTTTTAGCAAGTGACTGTGCCCAACATCTGGCAGAAAGGAAGGATACAAAGCATTGTGCTGAGTGGCAGAGCTCTCCCAGACAAGGAACTCAGCTGGAAAGCACACTTCCCACATTCAGCCACCCTCTGCCACCTCACTTCCAGGGTGTGAAGGTCTCCCCTCCCAGCATCTCTCTGTTGCAAAGGGAGATCATGCACAGTGGTGCAGTATCTGAAGACCTGAGATGTGATATTGCACTTGCAAGACCATTTAATGTGGTCCCAGCATCCCCCATCTTTGCACTCTGAACAGTTCTAGTCTGGGCTATTACAATGGCAAGATTATTATTGCTATTCTTATTCTTATTCTTATTCTTATTCTTATTCTTATTCTTATTCTTATTCTTATTCTTATTCCTATTCTTATTCGTCACATTTCTAATGCTCTTTAACTTGTCAGCATAAGGACTTCACCCTTGTTAGCTTTCTGAGGTCCTTGGTACAGAGGGTTGAACCTGCACAAAGGCAAACAGAGATACAAAATAGGACCCATGCTCTGATGCACACAGGTCCTGACATGCAAAAAAACCTGTTTAGAGGCAGAGACACAGACACCCACTTGCAAAGTGTTTCTGTGATCTTGCATGGACATGCACAATAGTAAGTACATGGAGATAATGACACTGGCAGACATCTTCTAGCGCTCTGCAAGAAAGTATCACTGTCCCCTAAGGGAACCTGGAAAAAGCAGTGTAGTCCAATAGTTTAGAAGCTGATGTTTCAGTGTCTCCCTTTCAGAAAAGAGGGAAATAATTTTCAACTTCTGAGAGCATCAAACAGCAGCATATGGAGAAGTCAACATAGGAGCCAGTGCTTCAGCTGGAGTTCTGGTGCAAGAAAAGGCCTCAGCAGGAACACCATATGCTGGCCACTGTGTCTGCACACAGGTCCCACCACTGGGAGATGCCTGCAGTCAAGTGATTCCAAATCTTTCTTTGGAAGTTGTGTTTCCAGGTCATGTTTGTACAAGCTAGCACAACCACAGGGAGCAGTTCCTTGAACAATAGAAGAACATTTCTGCTTGGCAGCTGAACAGGTGGAGTTGACCACATCAGGCATGACAAGGGGTTTGTGACCAATGTTCTCCTCTATCCTTATGCTTCCTAGGAGCTTATTTTCCCCCTTAGGGCTTTGTCTGATGCCAGGCAGAACAGCTCTGTCATGAGGCCTCTGCAGGCAGCCCAGAAACACAGCTCAGACTCTCCTCTGGGATTTGGATCACAGAGTGCTCATTTTTGACAGTAGGAATGTGCCAAGTGACTCCATATACAAGTAGTGTAAGTTCAGGAGAAAAATGAAAAGGGAAGCTAAAAGATGTTTAGGGGTGCAAGACATCCTGCTTAACCCATATGTGTATATTTCCCTTACCCCCTGTAATACTGTCTGGAGTAGCTGTGGTAACATCCCCACCTGTGTCAGCGACTGCTCAGTGGTGAAAGATGTGCCAAATATGCACATTTTTGGGAAAGTCAGCACAGATGCTTCTTCTGTATGCTAAGAGGAGCCACCTATGCATTCAAATCCCAGGAGCAATGAGACCAGGGGCTGAACCTCACAGCTCATGTGAATCTGGGCAACAAACCATGACCTTGAATCTGTGATGTTTAAAGAGGAGGTGGGGATTGACCTGCAGCAGGAATTACAAGTTGCCTACAGCTTGGCTTAGCTAACACTTCCCACAGCAGAGCAGGGGGAAGGGCTTGAGCTTGTTTGAGATTGTTTGAGAGAGAGCTTGTCTCCAAAGCTGTTTTTTATGGCATACATATGAAAACAGTTTACATGTGGCTAGAAGGAAATCTCTTTGTTATTGTGGTTCAAATGACCTCCTAGTATCTCGCCTCTATTTTAAGCAGGTGATGTGTCTGTGTTCTCATGCCAGTAGTCTTCAGCCTTTTAGCTGAAATAGCAGCTCCCTTTCATTTGGATTTACCCATCATGTATTAATAGGCAGAAATCATATGCCCTCTTAACATTCCTTTTGCTAGGCTAAAAAAAGCAAAGACCGTCTAGACTTCTACCATCACCTCTCTTTTTTGTCCAGAACACTCTAGTGCCATTCTTTCCACTTGTCAGAAATTTCTCTCTCCTTTTCTAACTCTTTTGGAAGGTATTTTCCCCTTTCTCTGTATCTGCGATGCTTCTTTGTTTTGTCTCTTCAGCTAATATTTACATTTTTTCTCCAAGGTCATCAGTGAAGATATGAAATTAGCTCATGCCAAAACCAGTCCCTAAGGAATTTCATTAGCCCACAACTTTATATTTCAGGATCTCTTTATTAAACAATTTGTTACCCTCTTTTCAGTTATAGTGTGTATCCCTGCACTCACCTGCTTTCACAGCTTTCCAACCACCCTCTGTGAAATCAGATATCTTTCATATACCACATAACCAGTGCTTTAAAAATTATTCATTCTCCTATCCAAATATAAAAATAATAACAAATACTCTACCTTTTATACAGCTACATCAAATTTTGTCTGATTGTCTGTGCACTTCCATATCTTTAATTATTCCTTTTTTGTTCTAGGGTAAAAAGAAAAGCTGTTCTAAGCTCTTGGGTCTGTCAGTAACTACCTCCCTTTTTTGTTCCTTGATTAAATTCAGGTAAAATTGTTGATACTAGGCAACTGTTTGGTCCCCATCCAACCTCCATCTGCACAGGCTGATTGTGTATCAGTGGTATTGAATTTACCACTTGATCTGTCTCTAGGAACCTTCTGATCTGAACAAACTTTGCAAATTTTGCCTTGACCTCTGATGAGATTCTTTGTGTGTCCAGAAACTTTTAACCATCAACTTGTAATCCCCTTCTTCTGCACCATCTTTCCAGCAAAATGAAGCAAAACTTCTGGTTGCTGCAGCATGCCTTGATCTTATCTGCACTGCACAGAGGTCTGATGCCTTGCCTGTTCTTTTTTCATCTACAAAGAACTTCATTCAGCAGCTCTGCCAGCTATATCTCACCTGGATTTCTGCTGACTGACGTGTCCTTTTCTCTAAACTTTGTGACCTCTGCAATGTAAATTTCTTTGCTGACCACTCCTATTTTTTCACTGAGGAATTTTTTTCCCCAGTCAGCCACATTTTCTATACAGTCTCCTCCTGCTCTTTGTTTGGGAAAGTAAGTTAGCTATTGCCATAGTGAGCCTGAATGCCTGACACATACAAATACTTAAGAATTTTAAATCAAATTGCTTCATCACTTCAGTCTTGTAACTTCTCTAACCATTAATGATTGGAGGCTGAAAAATCTTAGCTGGAGCCCCACGATATTTACTCTTCCATTTAATTGAAACCGAATCAGCCTGTGCACAGTCAAGGTTAAAAGTTATCTTCTGCCACATTGTTCTGCAATGTCTCACTGGCTGTCAAGACCAGGTCAAACACAACAGCAGCTGTGGTTTATTTGTTGCCTCTTTAGTGAAGGAATGTCATCCTAGAAATCCAAGGCCTAGCCTATGTTAGTAGCAATTTTTTCTCCATGTATGAAGATAAAACTTGTAGTAATGGCAATCCCTGGTTCTGCATATAATTCTAAAAACATAAGGGACCATCATCAATATTCAGACACAACCTTGGGTAACAGCAGCAGAACTACAGCTGTCTTTCCTCAAGGTGATTTGAACCCAAACAAAATCTGTTTTATCACCTCTGCTCCTGCTTTTGCCTTCACATTCAACAATATCATGCACAGGCAATACTGTCACACACTCCACTGCTCTTTGCTCCTCTAAGCAGCACAAATCTTTCAGTGTCAGAGGTCCAGCCATTCCAGTTGTCTATCCAGCCCCTGAAAGTCCTGGCATACACAGTCTGCATATTGCTCATGAGGTCCTTGTCTTAGCATTCAGGTACTTCCTAGTTTCCCCATATACATTGGTGATATAATCTTGGATAGAGTGTTGGTTTCCTGCTCAAATTACACTCCTGCTCTCATATGTTCCTTTAGTCATTGTTGTGTCTTAATATCTATGCTCTTCCTTCAACTAAACATGAAAAGCCAGGATGGAAACCACACAAGTCCCACCTGAGAAGCCCAGACACATTCCCAATCTCTCCTCCTACGTCTTAGTCTAAAGCCTGTCTCAGGTGTCTTGTCCCCAGCAGGCTGTGTTCTTCCACATGCACACTCGAGCTGCCAAGGAGGGTCCTCTTTCTCTGGGTGACTTCAGAGAGAAAACACACTGCTGGCAGGAGTTCCCAAAGAATCTGTAATGTCTGGGCCATGGATTTGCCCTTCTTCTCTTAGGACACGGTTTACTGAGGTATGTAAAATGCCTTGAGCAGTATCTGCAGTCATCCTTCTTCCATTTCAGTGGGAATCTAGCTCCCTCATTTATCTCAACATGAAAGGAATCCCTGAATTATTCTTTTTCCTGACAAGCATCTTTTCAATTCCAGATTCCCTTTGTTACAGGATTTGTCCTATAGTGTTCCCCCTTACATAGACCTGTTTTCCCTGGTGCTCCTGCTGGTCTCTAAAGTTTCATTTTGTCTTTTTCCCTTACCCTTTTCAGTGCTTCCTGCAGCCTCTTCTTCTTTCCAGGTTTATGGTCTCATGCTTCCCTGGCATCTGAGCTCAAGCCATCCTTATCTCTTCTTCTCATTTTCTTCTAGGTTCAGTTTTTGTCTCCTTCTTGTTGCTATTCCACAAGCTTTTTCTTGAACTCCAAATGAAGAAACTGCAATGAAGAACTTGCATGTGCCTGATAAACTCTGCTCTGTTTGCTCAGAAGGTATGGTAAAGATTACCTGAGTGCATCCATGTCTACACTGAAAACCTGAAATCCTGAAAAGAGATCTCAGAGTTTCAGCAGCACAGAAGTTGTAATCCTAATTTAGATTTACCCAGACCCCTGCTCTGAAGTGGCCTGCTGATTTAAAGTAGAAAAGCAGGCTGTAGCAGCACAAGGCCAGAACGTACAACAACCTTTGCTTCAAGGCAGCAATTACAAGTTTGAATGGAGAGTCTCATTTCTCCAGGAGGCAGGCAGCTACTACTACTTGTATCGTACATCATGATGACAGAGGTTCAATAACCTGCATGTTGTTGTTGACTGAAGCCACCTCCAGACACCTGTTTCCTGCCCCTTGGCACCAAGTGAGAGCTGCCAGGAAGGTGGGGAGTGCAGTCAGTGTGCCTCCTTTGTTGATATCTCAGCCTAACTGTGCTGCCTTAGACAACACAGGTGGAGGTGGAAATGATGGACATATCTTGAGCACTGCCATCCAAGCGTTTGAGCCTCCATCTGAACCACAGTCTTACCCTACAGCACTGTTCGGCACAGCACCATTGGGCAGCATTCCTTAGGTGGAAAATGTGTGTTTCCTCCACTAAGTTTCCACCCCAGATAGATAGGGTTTTGTTGTCTAAGGTGAGCAAGAGGTGATGCTCCCTCTTGCTGGGCTGAGGAGCAAACCCTCACAGCCCAGCAAAGGACATTGTTGTCACGGGCCCCTCTCCCCTTGCCTCCCACCAGCCTTGCTCAAGGTCATGCTGCATGGCAGCAACAGGAATAGAGCTTGTGAATTCTAACTCCTTATCCCACTTGACCCAGAGCCAGGCTCAGCTGGGAAAAAGCAATATCCGCCCGAGCGCAGCGGCGGTGCCCGGCTGTTGTTGTGCAGGTTAACACTCGTGCTGAAACCCCTGCCGTGAACACAATAGGCAGTGAGAGGTGCCAGCTCTGGAAGCTGGAGACCTGGGGACACGCTGTGCTGGAAGCCTGGGGCCCCATCCAGCTGCACCAGCACTCCCTCGCCCGTGGGACTGCGAGTTCCTCCCTGGGAAAGCAGCAACGCCCAGCTGACTGCACTCCAGCCCTGGCAGGAAAACACAGATTTTATGGACAGTGCCCAGCTGGGGTGATTCAGGCTGTTCAGCAATGCATGGTCCCACAGGTGAGCGGTGTGCAACCTCGGAGCACACCTGCACTCTGGGATGCTTTCTGTGCTTCTTTTTCACTAACTGCTTTTTCCTAGAAAGGCAAAGGAGTAGCAGAGTGTGGTACCCCATTGCCCACCAAGCAGCTTCAGCTCTGCCCCAGAGGCCTCCTGCAGGAGGGTGTGGGGTTGTTTACCCTCATTGAGAGCTATCAAATCTGTTAGCGTGGACCTTGGAGAGCCTGAGGGATTTGGGCACCCAACCACTGGGGAGTAAAATGTGCTGCTTTGACTTCAGAGGAAAAAGTCACGCATCACAGGCTACTGCCAGCTAATGAGAAATGAGTCTGGACAATTAATCAATACACAATCTCCTCCGCTAATCATATTGATGGAAGATGAGCTCCATCCCCCAGGAAGGGCAAAGGCCATTGAGCTAAGCCATTTAGCAGCATTTATTTATATCCTCAGTGGTTCAATAATTTGAGTCTTGACCAATAGCATCAGGCCCCTGAGGGCTGGGTAATATTGTACAGCTGGAAAAAAAAAAAAAACCCAACACAACAGGTATTATTTAGTGGAAAAATAGCCTTTTAATGGAAATGAACACTTTTAAGGGAAAATACATTCATTTTCTCTACATTTCAATCACACACGTACATATAAAAGAAATTCCGAAATATTCCATGTAAATGGTCATAAAAATATTTTCTAGAGAGAATACTTAAAAGAGTTCTCAAGGTCTCAGGACATATATTACTCTCAGTTGCACCAGAATGCCTTTCTGTAGAAGCCTACCTATTCTATTAAAATGGAATTTGTCCTCCAGTCATCCATCCTAAAACCATGCCTTTCTTCTGGCAGGCACAACCCATTTTGTAAGAATGTTGGCCCCATAGGTCAGGTGAGTTCACACTTGTGTAACTATAGCCTATGTTGAAACACATGCACACTGAGGGACAAAGAGGATGTCACAGCACAGCTGTTTCTGTGACACAGCTGGTTTCCCGGCTTCCCAATACAAATCCTGCTCTTTCTGAGCTGCAGGGAAGCGGGTGGTAAAACTGTCAATTGGAAGTTGCAGCTTGTTCCTGCCTGGTGTGTGGTGCTTAGGCTGTCCCTGCAAAAGCTGACAGAGCCCTTCCGTTGCACTAATATAAACTGTGGAGAAAGGCAGTGGTGCTCCCAAAGAAGCTGTTTACTTACACAGTTGCCTGCTGGTACTTATTTACAGAATACTACTGACAGCCACCAAATCTGCTTGTACAGCTCTGGAGACGGTTCAAACTCTCTGTTCCCAGGCAAGTGATTAATGGTGTATAGAGAGAAGTTGGGACTGAGGATAAAACTGAGCTTTCAAAACAAGAGCCTCTGATCTCAAACTGAACAAACATTTCCCCTTGCCTGTGTCAGCTAGTTTGATTTCCAACAAAAGAGCAGATTGCTTGGGAAACCACAGTCACGCCAATGAATTACTTTCCTACGAGCCGGAGAGAGTCCTCTCAAGCACCCTGTCTGCCTCTCTCAAATCAGGTTGAAGGCAGAGCTCCATCTGCAAGCAGCAAATGAAGCTCAGAGGAAGGTGTTCCAGCTCGGACAAACAGGAACAAGACAAAACTCTTCAGAGCCCCACCTCCTTATTAACCCTTACTTATAAATAGCCATAGGGCCAACTTGTGCTCAGAAGATGCACCCAATCCTGCCTGCAGCAGATCCAAACATGAAGGCATCAAGGGAACAGTTAACTCACCCTTTGAAAGGACTACAGAAGCCAGAACAGTATTTTCTTGCCATTTGAAAACATTTCTGAACAGAAAAGAATTAATGGCATTGGCAAGGAGGTGCTCCATGCATACAGGTCTGCAGCAACGCAGAGGGCGCTGAGATAGCAGGGGCAAGGCACAGTGTCTGGATGGCGTGGTCAGACAAGGCCAGCCTTCCCCTGTGCCCCATCCACAGAATGTATGAAATGTGCTGGGTGATTATTAACAGCTCTGAAAGCCCGTGGGTTTTAGCCTACATGTACAGAGCACACATGCAATACGGACTCATAAGTGCACACGCACACACACACACACCATTGTTCAGTACTCATGCTGTGGAAAGTGCATCCAGCCCCAAGCCTGTTGCCTCAGGCCCTGCCAATAACTGATGGGATCTTGCTGAAAAGTGCTCTGAGCATAGGTTTAACTCTGTGTGAACCTCTTCCAGCTGAGCCCACGGAGAACGCCGCTATTGTGAGGGCCAGAGTCGTGCTGCCATGCCAGCACACGCAAAGGCTGACGTTTCATAAGCTGCCTGCCATGGAGAGGACAAAGTCCCGTTGAGTGGGCATTGGCTCTGCCTTCCCTTGCAGATAGCGAGGGATCAGCTGAACTCGAGTTTGGCAGCCTCCCATGGTATGGCACAAAGCTAGCCAAGCATGTGAGGTAGAGCCATTATCAGTTCCCTGTTCCTAACAAAGTGAAGACATTCTCTTTCATCTCAAGCTAATATTTGTCCCTGTTCTTTCCAAGTAGAGGAAAAAAGAGGAGGCTGTGCCAGGTCCCCTGCTGTGATGCATATCTCCTGATCTCTGGCTTGTATGGTTACAGGGAGGCTGCAGGCATGGGAAAACACTTAAACATCCGAATCCAGGATAACATCCTGAAATCAAGGTGTACAGTAGAAACAATAAATAAAGGTTCTTTGGGAAGGAGGGAAGACAAAATTACTTTATTCTGTGTGTTTTCCCACCACAATGGCTAAGGAAGCTAAGGTTTACAGAGGGCAAGTGAAGAAGGCTGATGCAGTCCCTTTTAGGAGAAAGAAGGTGCTGACTGCCTAGGTTCCACATCCTTCTTTCTCCTCAGTCGCCTTTATCACCAGAGGCAGGAAAGATGGAGTTCTAGGACTTTTCTCAGCACTTTAGTCCTGATTTAGGACAAAGACAATTCAGCCTACTTCTTTCTGCAGAGAGTAATCCTAATTCTGCATGACCTTTGTGCATTTTCTTTATAACTTGTACCTATCCATGAACTAGATTCACTTGAATTTCTGCTTAAAAATAATCCACCTGTAAACACTGACTTAGAGCTAAGCTGAACCTAAGTGATGTCACAAGTACTGGAGACACCCTGCTCCTGCTAGGATGTTGAATATTTTACACAGAGTTGTTCTGAGAAGCTGCTTGCATGTCTATTGGCCATAATGTAGTGGAGATGCTGAGAGTCCACATAGCACTGAGCTGCAAGGTCCTGGTTCTAGGCAGGCAAAACAGGATGCCTGGTTACAGGTTCCTTCCTGCAAAGGAAGACAAGACAAGCAGGGAGGTAGATTAGAGGCACAGCTCAGGAGGTCACTGGGAAGTAGTTCAGAATGACCTGAGCATGACCAGACTACCCTCATATCTTCAACCATGTGAGGTCTCAAGAAATCCCAATGGACAAAGCACTAGAGAAGATTTTGCTCTGTGTGCTTGCAGCTCCCTGAGTCAGCCAATTGCAGAAATAGAGGACTAACATTCATTTAGCACATTTTGCAGTTAGTGCTTGTCCAGAACCAGTTGATGACACACTGCCTCTGAACTGCTCAGAGAGGCAGAGAGGAAAGCTCCTGTATGGCTCATGCCAGCAGTAAATACACATAAGTGGAAAGCAGTGGGCTGCAGATACCAAGAGACAGGTTTCAAATCAGTCTCAGGTCTTTTGCATCTATGTCTCCCCTGAACTTGGCATATCCAGCCAACTCAGAGCACAGGCAAGGAGGTGGGCTTTGCCCCCACTCCCTGTGGAAGGATGTGCCCTTGCTTCAGGAAGGAATGGAAGAGTGCAGTGAGCATGGAGCAGGCCAGACTTCCAGCTGTGCCTTTCAAGTCCAGGTTTTCCCCAGCCTCTGCAGAAATGGGCCCCTTCATACCATCTCCCTGTGGTGCTGTCTGGAGGAGGGGACAGGGAGCAGAGTGAAGGAGAGCTGGTGGTAAAATGGACCACACAGCCCTGGAGTGCCAGGTGCCCTTTGCTCACCAGATTTCCTTTCCCTGAGCAGCCTGCTAAACTTTGATCTTTGCAGGTTACTACAGACCTCTGACACAGCACCTGCACCCCTGAAGCAAAGGCAGAGTTTGGCTGGGTGACTCTGGAGGTGTGAGCAGGTGTCTCCTCAAAGGGATACATCAGGAATGCAGAGATACCCAGCACCACACAGGGGTCAAAGCCCAACATCACAGCCAAGAGGTTACAGGGCAGCTGGGCAGCTCTGTGCAGCCTCTGGGGTCACCACGGGAGGTGACCACAGCACAGCATTGCTGTGGTGTGTGACACATGACATGGAGTGGGACAGACCCTCATCACACGTCTCGCATCCAGCTGTGGCTGGGCATCAGCAGGCCTGCAAAACACAGCTAGCCAGCCTTGGAGCATGCACATATCTTGACTCCTTAGTCTATTCCAGGCACTCCTTCTGCATCCAGGGGACAAGGGTCACTGCAGTCCTTTCACAGGGTGCCAGTGAAGCAGTAGGGACAGAGCCAAGGTAAACTCTTGAAGAGAAGTAAAAGCCACGACAAACACAACTGACTGAGCCCAGCAGGAGCAGGCGTGTGCTCTCTGTTGTCCCTTTAAACAACATTCAGAGAAGCAGTGTTATAAACCAGTGGCTGCCTCCCAGGAGGCAGGAGTCCTGGCTGCCATGGCCAGCCTTGCCAGTCCTTTTGCTTTTTGCTTTGCCTAGGCCACACGACCTCTGTGTTTCCCTGTCCCTGCTATTACAGCATGTGGCAAAGCAGAGGGACTCCTTCCAAAACCTTTGCCCTCTTTGAGAAGGCAGCAAAGGACCAACTCAGCTTGGCACTGGCCAGCAAAGACAGGGGCAGCAAAATGCCTGTGTCAAGCACACAGGCTGCTTGCAGAAGTTCTTGGAGCACAGATCCTCAGGAATTAAATCCCCAGGGAAACAGCCACTGTTGCCCTTCTATTTACTTCCAGCCACAGAGCTCTGCCTCCACAGGGCCACTATGCTGAGTGGTGAAAGGCAGAGACTTGGGCATCTCTCTCTACATGGTACCTGGACATGATGGACACAAGCCAAATATCTAAGATAAACCTGAGACCCATGGCCTGACCCACCCTCTGCCAGAATCTCAGCTTCTGCCCCTCAGCCAGGGCCCTGCTGCAGCTGCTGGACACCCATCTGCTGGGGTCTCAGCCCAGGCACCCTTTTTACCACAGCACATGCTCTTCATGGGCCTCCCATGTCTGCCAGGCTGAGCAGCCACAGAGGAGAGACCCTTTCCCCTTTGTGTAAGAGAAAAAGCTTCAGAAAGGCTTCACAGCAGAGAAACCAGACTGGCTCTCTTCTATCCCCTCCCAGAGCTGAGATGATTGACTGTTTCAGCTAAGGGGACCCTTCCTTGGGTGGCTGGCATGTGGGGATCTCACCTGTAAGTCTTCATTTTTTTCCTGTATGTCAGTCAAGTGAAACTATTCACAGATGCTTTTTAAAGTACAGGATGCTATCCCACCAGAGACTGTCTTCTTAATTGTGCTCCTGGTTGACAGCCTGCCAGGGCCTCTGCACCGTGTCCAGGAGTTAATATTTTATCTAGAAGTTCAAGGGAAGCTCAGTGCAAATTGTGCTAGCCTTGAAATGCCAAAGGTAACTTGTAAATATTTCCTTCCGGACCCTGAAATGTTGCTAGCAGAAATTTATTTTCTGAAAGGAAATGGCTCCAGATCTAGGCTAACAGCTGGGGAGATTATTCATGGAAATCAGTGCCGTGAGGCTCTGTATCACTTTCATCTGTCTATCCAACATCCCCCACCTTTATGGAGACCAAATGCATCACTCTTCCAGGGAGATGAAGGAAGAGCAGCTCTCCAGCAGAGGAATATGTGCCTATCCTGAAAAGGTTCCTTTGTTCTCATTGCACGGGATCGTTTTTCTACTGTGCAGCAGATTTATGTGAGGAACAGCGGTGGCACAGGGCATAATGGTTCCATTTTGTTTAATAATTAACTCACACGGTCTCTGGGTGCCACGCGCTCCAGCAGACACTGCAGGGCAGGCAGGCTGTGCCATGAGAGAGCAAAGCAGCAGGTGGGCAATAAGGACAAACCCATTTCTCCTCCTGCTCTCTGATGTTGTGCCCTGAGCAGTTCTGGGGTCCTGCTACCTGAAGTGTGCTGTCCCAATAGCTCTTAGAACTCAGAGTATTTTACCAAAACAACTGATACTGCGGTGAATTTTTATAATCGGGACCATACAGCAACTATTTCAAAGAGCAAAGCCAAGCTACGCAGCAAGAGTGAATGGAAGCCAAAAATTCATCTCACTGTGTTTTACAGCTGCCATCAAGAGACTCTGTCTTTCAACTCATCACTTCTTGGTTTGAAAATGGCCAGGAAATGCTTTACAGTGAAAAGATACATGCTTCAGGAGAATTTGCTGAAAGTTTTTCACCAAACTTTTCTCAAATATATTGCTGGTTCCTCAGAACCAGATAATTTTTGGAGAAAAGATGTTTTCAAAGAACTTGTCAGCTTGAAATACTGCTGAGGGAATCCCTTTTCTAGGTATCATAACATTTAGATAGCTTTTAAGAAAAAAAATTTACTACAGATATGCAATACTTATACAATACTTAGTTGTTAATACAGTACTTGGTTGCTAAAATCCAGAAGGCTAGATATAGTAAGATGGTTCTAAAAAGACCATTTTAAGGTTACTGAAATGAAATATTTCTAAAAGTGCTTCCTTTTCCCTAGAAAAATATTAATTATTTGAAATGTTAGAGATCTCATTCTCCAAATATAAGATAGACCACTTTTCACAATATCTCAAACCTTTGGGAAAGGGGGAATCTATTTCCTGCTCAGCTTGGCTTTTAGAAAACCAGAAAACAATAAAGTAGAATGAATTTGGCTGGGAAAAAAAAAAAAACAGCAACAAAAAAACCACATAAACAAAAAAAAAAAAAAAAAAAAAAAGCCCACCAAAAATCTCAACCAGAATCCTTTCTTTGAGTGAAAACATGCCTAAGGTTATCAGACACACTGGCAGTCAAGGCTGAGGCAGCTGTAGCTTCAGCAGCACTTCCCTTCCTGACCAAAGGCCTGAGATGCCATCAAGTCCACATTGCCTGGGACCTGAATTCTGTTCCTGTATCTCTGTCTATTTTAAGGCAAATCCCATACATGGTTCTTTCAGCTCCTCACAGTCAGCAATGTGGCTCTTCCTGGAAACCACCTGCTCAGGGAGACAGCTGGGCTTTTCTTGAGGGCTGAATCTATGCTGCCAGGTGGGTTAAGGTGTCCTCCTTTGTGGGAATCCAGGGCTTCCCTCTGGCTGCCCTGGAAGGCCTGGGACCCTGGCAGGGGGTCAGGAACCCCCCTGTACAGAGCCCCGAGAGACACTGTCTGTGATCTCTGTCCATGGAAAAGAGTTTTCAATCTTACAGGATGAATTACAAGCTCTGAGTGTTTGATATAAGTAATAATTAAGTGTAGCACAGGTGCAAAAGTAAAATTTTAGGATTCTAGATTAGGGGTCCAAAGGGGACAAGTTGGAGGAAATTGGGTGTGTCTTGTCCTTTTTCTCCTTCTTCATGCCCTCCATGTTTCACTGTAGTGTTGGCATTTTTCTATTGGTTTAGGCTGAGGACACACTGTTCAACGTAGGTGACAGGTATTGGCACATTATTGTAAATCCAGCACACGTAGTTTCTGGTATATAATGTTTGTAACATCCCACTGAGGGCAGAGCCCCACACGCTGCCCTGCAGGACAGACCTGCGGCAGGGCAGCAGAACATGTTAGAGATAAGCAAGAATAAACAACCTTGAAAACCAGCACAGACGAATTATGGCTTCTTCTTTGGCAACAGGGCAGAAAGACAGAGACTTTCTACAATCTCAGAATTATCAATACCTCAGATTCCAACACTCCTCACAGCCTCAGCACTCGGGGCAGAGCAGCAAATGTGGGAGGCACTTTGGTTGACACAGTTACAGCTTGTTACCATCCCTCAGGCATGAGATCATGGTACAGGTACAACCTGACAGCCACATTCTCCCCACCTGCCGGGCACGAGTTTCCTCTGCAGCCTCCTCTGCCCTCTGCACTCATCATGCCGTGAGTCCTGCTGATCGCTGCTGCCAGGTGACTGCTGCTCCATGGCCTGTGCAGGCTGCCAGCCAAGCTTGGTCACCCTGCCTCTCCAGTGCTCTGAAATGACCTCCAAGAGATTGGCTGCAAGGGGAAAGTACACTAGCAGGTTGAAGCTGGTCACTCAACATCCAGGGATTAGAGCAAATGAGCAAACAAAGCTGGTTTGATTTGTCTGCAAGACATCCTTGTCTAAAAGTCAGAGCTGCAAGCCCCAAAGCAGAATCTAAGAAGAGCCAAGGGCCAAGGTATATCAAATTCAGAGGACTAGAGGACTCTCAACTAGGCTGTCTGGGACAAGGATAAGAGCTGGTGAGAAGCGGGAGAATATTATTGCAGACCATGTTTAACTGGATACTGAAGTCTGGATGCCAGTCAGTGCCCTATCTTCTCTCCTACAGTCAGTCCCACAGAAATTCTGTATGATGGCATCATCCTTGGTTCAAAGAGGGAGAGAAAAAGTCCAAACCACTTCAGTAATGGACAAGTTCCAGAAGAGATCCTTGAAAATCCTCCCCCAGCTGAATGTCCTAGTAATGTTCTAGTGGTTCCTGAGAGCCCTAATACAGATTTTATCTGCCCTGTGACTGCTGCATTGTATCATGTTACTTACCCTCTGAGTGCCTCAAAAACAGACTGGCTGGGGGGGATGCACAACTGCACATTGGCACCCCAAGGTCATCAGGTGGTTGCTGAATTCCTTCAGAGGAGGGCTGAGTGATCTGAGAAGAGGAAAGTATGGAGGATCTCAACAGAACTCAGCTCCCTGCTTTTTTGTTCAGCAGCACCACATGTCTCCTGCAATGCCAGGTCTGTAAAGGTGGTGCCCAAGCTCAGGGCACAGTGAAGAATTATAGCTAAAGTTCTCCCTCTTCAGTCCTTGAACTTGTAAAAGGGTGGCTCCACAATTCCTCCCAGGGCCATCCAGCTCAGTGATGTGTGACTAACTCTTTCATTGACCAAAGACCAACCACTTCCCTCATGTGACCTTACATAACTGCTCATCTATTCCGTTAATGAATGGAGCTTGAGAAAATTTCCATTGCCTAAGGCCCTTAGGGGAAAATGTGTGAGCACTGTCTCCACCTTTTGTGTGCTGCCCTGGGATTTTCCTATGGATTAACTGAGTACAGGGGTATTATTTTTTGCTTGCTGTCATTGGTGACTGAAATGGTAAGCTAACTGTTGGGTGCCAAGGGGGTGGGGGAAAAAAAAAAAGGAGTCTCTGCCTGAGTCAGAGGAAACAGGAGACTCCCCCTGCCAGGAGGAGCAACAGGGAAGTCATTGCATCATCAGTGTGGTCAGGAACTGCACCTATTCCCAGGAAAAACGTGCTCTGTTTACTCAGCCCTCAGAAGAGCCAAAGCACCTCCCAGCTTCTCCTCACTCCCTGCAGAGATCCAGCAGTGCCAACCTGCTGGCATCCTGGGGGCCAGACCAGTCCTGGGGCTGTCAAACAGTTCTCCCTGGACTGCTGTGGTCAGGATGGAGCAGTCTGATGCTGGTCAGCAGCAGAGAGGGGTGATATGTTCCTCTTGGGTATATTGGTATGTCAGGGGTACCCACCCAGTATTTACAGCAGGTAGGAACTGGAAGGAAGATGGGAATACGCCAGTATTTCCAAAAGCCCCTACCAATGCTTCAGGTTTTTCCATTTTTACCACTTCACTGTGGTGCTGCCTAAGATAGAAATTATTTCTATCGTAAAAGTCCTTCTTCCAATGGAAGACTGGGTAGGGGAGAGCTCAACCTTTCCCCAACCAATGTCATGCAAAGGTGCTTGAAAGTGCTAGAGACACATGATTTTCAGAAATAGGATTAATGTTATACTCTGAGGATGTACTTTGGAACCAAAGAATATTTTGGATGTACAATGTGGCCTCACCACTGTGTGGGCTACGGATGTCATAGTTTAGGAATATTGCTGAAGTTAAGAAGGTGGCTAGATTGAGCAGGACCATGATGGATGGAAGTGGCAGCACTGAAATAATAGAGGATGCTCCTTTTTCAGTTTATGGGGAGAAAATGCAAATGTTGCTCGGGCTCCTGTAATGCCTGGTCCATGCACAATGATAAGTAAATATTTAACTGCAGAAAGAACATTGCCTTCCAGAGACTGAAGCAGCCAAGTTAATCAGTTCCAGACTATATTCAAGTCATGGGTGTCAAGAGGACAATACAGGTTCAAAAGCCTTGAGGATGTTCAAAGTCTGCTATTACACCTCAGCAGTTGCCATGTCTTCCCTAGGATGATAAAAAAGAGGCTATTTTCACCTGCTGAGAAAGCAGGATGATGAACTCACTCAAAGACATGCTTCATAGGATGGGAGAAGGCTGAAGATGTGGCAAACAGGAGTTTGAAGATCCTCTTGTTGCATCCAGATGGTGCTTCATAAACTTGGGAGAGGAGGCTGCTGCAGCAGTTGGACTGGGAAAGGCCTCAGGCAGGTCTGGAGACATTCCCTGCCCTGGCAGCCCATGGGATGTTCACCATCAGAAATGGCAGAAGTTGCCATTGGTAGGACTTCTCAGGCTTTGGAAAGTTCTCGGTTTCTGCCAGACCCTCGTCTTACACAACGTATTTCCAGTTGTTCTTTCCTCCAAGTAAAGTTTGTTCTTATCTGTCTCTCCCTTACAAAGCCAGTCTGTTTCCTTCAGAGATTATGCAGAGAAGGTTAGTACTCATGTCTCTAATAAAACAAGTTTCAACAGATATGATATAGTTCATATTTTCATATAATGTCTGTAGGGCTTGTGCTGCACTCCTGGAGCATTGGAAAGAGGCTTGGCTTTCAGTACCCTTTCTCCCACCAGTATCAGCAGTTGATTTGCTGGGATCTTGGCTGCTCTTGGCTGCTAATTCACCTCTGACTTCTGCTGCTGCTTTGGAGATGAGACATCTCTGTGGAGAAAAAAACACTCCAAGAATATATTTATCTTTGGGTCCATCTATCCTCTGATGTCTTCCCCACAAAATCCCCTGAGGTTCAAGGCACATATTTTCAGTCCCCTGTTTTCAGTTCTCTAGAGACCATTTTCTTTAAAGGGCCTCTTTGAAAGCTGGGAGGAGAAAGAACAGAAGGGATTCAGTGTCCTAGTCCATTTGGATGACTGAACATCTCTTAAATGCTTCAGCCAAAGCACTCATCATTTACTATTTGGAGCACTTTTTTGTTACCTGTCAAGAGTAAAGAATTTTATCATTAAATTGCAGTCTTTGTGTATTATTCAAAGCTCAACTCCTCCTTGAGAAATGACAAATCAGAATAATGGTAAACTGAATTCTGGCTACAAAATAAAAAAAAACAAAAGTCTGTGTTGCTATTTCTCACTTTGGATTTAAATCCTGTGGACTGAGCAGCCCTTACCAGGCACTGTGTAAAGTTTTTTCCTAAAATAAGATGACAGGGGTCAGGGGCCCAAGCTAAGCTGATTAGCACAGCTAAAGCCATATCACATTGCTGCAGTGGGGTCATATGATTGATCACTGGGATAAATATTTAGGAAGCTTCCCAAGGGAAGGGGAATAGATGGGACTGGCCATAGAAACCAGGCAAAATAGGCAAGTGGAGTGCAGCTAACGATGGGTCCGATAGCATTCACCTGTCATAATGCAGATCAAAAAAGCAGGGGTACCTCTGCCATGGGCATTACCTCTTCCATCAGCTTCTCCTTTGAACACAGGACTCTGCATCACCTTCACTGACAGGCAGCTTTTTCAGCAGCTTTTTCAGGAGGTGGGACAGAGAAATGTCTCTCTGCAGCCCC
Organism: Taeniopygia guttata; assembly: GCF_048771995.1. Lineage (NCBI taxonomy): Eukaryota > Metazoa > Chordata > Aves > Passeriformes > Estrildidae > Taeniopygia > Taeniopygia guttata. Next base: position 25,297,670 of record NC_133024.1, read on the forward strand.
ACAGCCCCATCCTGCCAGGCTGTGCTGGCTCGGCTCAGTCGTGTTCCCCTTTCCCCGCAGCCTGGGCCAGCCAGGGCAGGGCTCCTCAGCAGGGCAAGTGGCCTTTCCGTGGGCTCTGACTTCCCTGCAGGCAGCGAGGGACCCTCCATGAAGGGCAGGAGGGCTGGGAAGTTTCAAAGGAGCTCTGACAGCCCCAAACCATGACAGTGTGTGAGCAGTATGTGGGGGAGAGTGGAACCCAGCACGACTCAGCCCGCAGGTCCCCCTCCAGGGCCAGGCTGTTCCCCTTGTTGTGCTGGGCCTCTGTTAGGAGGCTGCTGACTGGCCTCAGGGAGCAGAGAGGCCACTGCGTGCCCTTTTTCTACCATAAATGATGGGCAAAATCCTGGCCAGAGCCCAGGCCTCCATAAGCACAGCCAGGGTCTGACTCTGAGTGCCCCACGAGGCACTCAGAGCCCTGACATGAAGTTTCCCGAGGTCCCTCCATAACTCACAGCAACCAAAATTGTCACTGGGAGGGCTGAAAGGTGGGAGGGAGGTGCTGCCCCAGTGACCACCTTGGGGCCCTGCTGCAGCCCCCAGGGAGGCTCCTTCGTCCTGCTGAGATCTGGGTACCTAAAACACACAGGAGCAAAGGCAAGGCACAGGAATTTAGAGGGATAAACATGAAGACAAGGAGGTTGTGGGCAATGGAAAGTGAGCACACGGCCATCCTGGAGAACCTGCATTATTAAACAGGTGTAAATGCCAGCTGCCAGCTGCTCTGGAGGGGATGGAGGGCATTTGTTTTCCATACATGTGGTGCTTCTACAAAACCTTTCCCCCATCAAACTTAAAAAATTAAGCTGCCAGAAGTTAACCTTCTCCTCTAACCCCAGTTTTACCAGCTCTCATTTCTTCACTGTTTGCCTTTCCTGCCTTGTTGCAGACAGAGGTTGTTTGCCAGAAAATAAGACAAAGGCTTGTTGCTGCCAAAATCTGCCCTTCCAACAACAAGGAATAGCAGTAAGTGAGCAAGTAGGAACACACAGAGCTGTACAGAGAGCAGAAGAGAATGGCTCCTATTATTTTGGCAAGTTGCTGTTGACTTTGAGGCAGAACTCTCAGGGAAAGGTAACAGCTGGTGTTAGACAAATGATACAGCTAGAAAAAATAGAAGAGCTTTTAGACACACAAATCCTTCTTCTGAGCTGAAGCAAAAGGCTGCAAACGTCAGACTAAGCACAGATTGGAAAAGTTTCCTCTATGTCTGTCTCTCTGGGGAAAAAGGAGGCTTCACAGGAAAGAACTTGCCTTTCTTCAGGGAGCAAAATGGACTGGATCCTTGATCCCAGCTCTTCTGCATTGGGACGTGCTTCCCCACTTGTAGAAACCATGGCTATTGGGGAATCCACCAAACAAAACCTGTCAAGCTTCTGCAATAGCACCCCCAGTACTTGTGAAGCACTGGCAGATGCTCTGCCCCACTGCATCGCTGCACACGAGCAGTTTGCAAGTGCCACTCAGGCACAGACTTGTGAAGCTGAGCTGTGATTTACACTGGCCCAGACATTTCAGGTCAGCTTATGCAATTGCCTAATTCAAACTTTGGTGCAAACATTAATTGTATTTTACAAAAAACCAGAAAAAGCAGTTTTTAGTGAGAAGCACCAGGGTTGAGCAGAGCTCAGAAAATTCATTAGCACTAGCAGAAGCAGGTGAATTAAGGAGGCACAGCATGAAAATGCTTTTGAGCTGAGACATGATGATGGTCAAAGAAGCAAACTGTGCTCTGCCAGGTTGCAGGGTCAAGCAGCAGTAGTAAATTGACTAATGGTATCAAAATGGCCAAAGGACTGTTCTCAGGTACAGCAGACAGTTCTGGGATCTGTACGTCTGCCTGATTTGATTTGAACTGCAGCACCATTTGTCCTTGGGCACATGCCTTGGCTTTGACATAGCCCAGCGGGGCTGACACAGGAGACTGAACTCAAGTATAACCACGGGAGAGACCCAGCAGCCTGTGGCTGGCAAACTCTGTCCCTGGTGCTCAGCCACACAATTTTCCTATTGCACAGCACGGACACTTTCTGACTTGCTGTCTCAGACCTGCCTCACCCTCTGCCTTCCCTCTGTCACAGAACTCTAGAGACACTTCTCCAGCAACATCACTATTTTGTTCAGGAGGGAAAAACCCAGGGCTGATCCACGCTGCTAGCAACAGGCAGGTGTCTCAGATAGTAACAAAAGAACAGGCATCAATAATGGAGAGGGGAGAGAGACATAAAGGTGCAATGAAGTGGAGAGAGGGAAGCCAATCAACCTAATGAAATAAGTACAAGGTTAGTGAAGGGCTATTTATAGACTCCAACTGGTTCAGCCTCGTGCACTTAGAGGCTGGTTCAAACTGGCTCCTTAACAGCAGTAATAATCATTACCAAAAAGAAAGAGAAAAAAAAAAAAAGTGAAAGCTTGGAAAATTCACTGCCGGAGGTAAAGCTCCAGAGCTGGGTCTGGCTGGAGTCAGAAGTAACTGCATTACTGAGAGATTGAAAGGTTAATAGGAAACCAGCTGACACTGAAAGGGAACAATTAGAGAGGTTAAGGGGCTTAATATTAGATTAATGGTTGCCTGGAGGAGCAAAAGCAGAGATTTCAGGAAAATGGGAGAATGGGTGTGCAGAAAACTGTTTTTTTCACAGATGAAGAGCCCCAGGTCTGCTCCTGCTACTCTCTGGATAAACTGGAAGAAGGTGGCTCTGCAATTCCTTGCCTGTCTTGCACAGTCTCCTGTTTCCATCTTTCTTCTTCTCTATTTGTCTCTTGAAGTCTCTTTGGGTTTATTCTCTCCAGTGTAAGCACCGTCTGTGTGGTCTTATCATAGTGTTTTCCTTGTGTTCCTCCTCTGTCCTGACACAGTCTCCATAATGAAATAATGCTTAGTATTCCCATGGCCCTTCATTCCTCTCCAGTGTGCTGCTCTCCGGAGGCAGGGGTGGTGGGAACTGACACTTTTATTTGCATTGCCTGTAACCAGGACTCAACACTTTATAAGAGAAGGAAAAAAGAAAAGGGTTGACAAAGATCAGATGACATCTGTTCCCCAGCATATTCTCCACAACTAGATGGACAATAATAATGCTGGTGAGGTCTCTGACTACATAAGATGAGTTGTTCTCCCTTCCTCCTCATTATGAGGTGAGCAGCAAAGGATTTGGGATGGACTCATTTCATCTGTTCAGTGCAGACTCCCCAGCTGTAACATGTCCTGTCCCATTTCCCCACGGTCACTGCAGGGACACAATCAGCTCCCTGACAGTCCCTGTATCTCAGTGCCACCAGAGCCTTGTCACACAGCACCACCAGCTGCTGCTTAGGACCGTGCTGGGAGCACTGAACTCCCTGCACCACCCTGAAGGACTCCTGAGATATGGGGAAAGATTCTTCCCTCCTGCACCTTCAGTGGCTGCTGCACTCAAGGACCTTCCCAAATGCATGTGCTCCTCCCACAGGATAGGGAGAACTTTCCCCAGGTGCCTGGCCCTTGGTGGCCGCTTCTGTAATCAAACAAGTGCAAGCTGGCTGGATCCATTTTAATCTCCCACAGCCTCCCCTTTGAAAATCTCCGCTGCCAGATTAGAAAGCAATGCTCTCAGCACTTCCTTCTAGGGCTGTAAAAGCCAGGCTGGCACTCCCAACACTTTGCAGGCACCCGACAGAAAAGTTTCCTCATTTGTGATAATGATAGAAAATGTCCCAGTCTAGAGAAGTTATGGCTATTCATGGAATATTAGCCCCAAAGACTTGAAATGCAGTGTTCTGGCTTAATGCAAAACTCATGGGGTCCTGAGGAGAAAAGACCAAGGAAGCTCTGGCAGGCATCAGAAGGCAACTCAAGCTGTTTGCTTCTTATATCCATGACAGCTGAGCACTGACTTCTTCTTACCAGCTGGGACACTGCTAATCAACAGAAAGACCAGAAAGATGGCTAGAGAAGCATTCACTGGATGTGTTTATCCTCAGGTCCCTCTTTGAAGCAGCCTCATCTGCTTAAAAGAAATGAGCCTGTAGGGACAGGCCCTCCCTGTCACCTTCCCATTCTACATAGGAGCACTTCTCAGATCTAAGATAAACCTCCCCTATGAGCCTGGCCAGCCACATCCCTGGAGCTGCATGTCTGCTTCAAAAGATGTGAAATACTCTGAGTACTGGACTCTGCCAGAGCCTGGAGGTACCCATCACCTGCAGCCTGAAATGCCCCAGAGTTCAAAGCAGATTTCAGCTAAAGATCTTGAAGTGCTGTACAAACAGCCATTAATCCTCAAACCATCCCCGGGAGCCAGACCTGTAATTATTTAGCTCACCATTTATCTCTGGAACTCTCTGTGCCCGTTCTCCCAGCCTGGGGATGAAGAGAGGTAAAACAATACCTACCATTTCATAACAAACTGCAAATTAAATCGACCACAGCTCAGCCGTTAAGGGAAATGTTACCTTTTCCATAATCACCTCCTGCTGCAGGCAAGTGCAACAGCTATTCTTTAACAGTTAGGTAAACTTTGACAAAAAAAAAAAAAAAAAAGAAAAGAAAAGACAAGCTCTGAGTGAGACGCCCAACAAGTGGCAAAAGGTTTCCAAGAGCAGAAATCAGGAATCCTATCAAACCTATCTCTTGGTTTCTTGATTTATCAACTGAATTGTCTTTGCTCCACCCCTCACCCCCCTCAAAGATGACTGCCAAAGGAAAAAAAATGCCACCTGTGCCCTTTATGTGACTTTGTAATAGGTTAAGGAGCCTGTAGGATTTCAGTCCAATGGAAAAAGATTAAGCGTTTTTCCATTTGTTTTCTTACATTAGAAATGCAGGTCTTCTGGAGCCTAGAAGTCTCCAGTCTGTCTAGATCATGACAAAACTAGGACCAAAGACAAGAGGGCAAGAACGGGGTGGAGGAGAGGGGAGAAGAGATCGAGCCAAACCCACAACGTGCTGTTTGCAAGCAACAACTGCATAAACACAGTAACAAAATGGCACACAAAATATCACTAAGAAATTATGTGCTATTCAAGAGTTGATTTTCCTGCAGCTCCAGGCAGGGTGTGAGAATCCACAGAGGTCAAACTCTGAGTACCCCAGGAGATCTGCTGAGCAAGAGAGAGATCCTCATACCTCTTTTTTTCCTTCTCAAACAGAAGCCTTAAGTGACCTGAGATCTCAAAGAAAACAGACCCAACACACAGGAATGAAGAGAACTGGCTAATAAAAGCAGATCAGTGGCTGTCTTTCTCTGCCTGCTGTGTTGGCCAGATTAATGCAGAGGAATCCCTGGAGAGGAGAAGTTGAAGGGAAGGAGCATGGGGATGGGTGGAGTAAACCAGTAAAACAAAAGGCAATTACAAAGTGAAGCGGAGATGAAGAAAGCGACAGAAGGACAGGGCTGGAGCAAATGTCAGCACACAGAGGAAATGGTCCCACTTCAGTCCAAAAAGCAGAAAGGTCACCCAGATAGTGACAAAGCTGTCTCTTCTCTGCCTTCTTCCTACACAGCTCCCTCCCCTACCTGTTCCAGGGAAGCAGCAGGATCCCTGCTCTTGTCTAAGCACAGAAGGCAGTAAAGGAAAAATTTGGTCCATTTGAGCTGTACCTGTTTAAACTACCTCTGTGAATGTGAGATTTAATTAGAGCTAGTCTGCAATATTCAGGCTTTGCACTGCTTTAATAGCCTGGGATCAAAACCTGTATGACCAGAGGATGGAGTAAAGGGCAGTGAGGGGCAGGAGGGGGGCACAGGGGAGCAGGGGGCATTGCAGCTGCATTGAAAGAAGTGCAGTTGAACAGGTCCTGTCTAGATGTGCCTGAGGAGTACACAGACCCTGTTTGCACAAGGGCATTTGGTTGCAAGTCACTGAGTACTTCAGGGGCTAAAATCCAGTGCTGGAAGCAGAAGCCTTTCCTCAGGAAATCTGTTTTTCCAGTTCTTTGCAAGTAGCTCCTCCAGAAACCTCCAAGCACAGAGCATTAAATAATCACCTGTTAAAATTACCTCCTTCCTGTCCAGCTACCTGCCAGCAATGCTTCATTGCTATCTCTATGTATCCTGAAACCCAGGAGAAGTCCAAGAACTGCCTGCAGTAACCACGTGTAAATCTTGTGGCAACCCCTTCCCTAGGTGAAGAAGCAGGTAAATACACTCCAGACTGATGCCTTGAGCTATAAGGACACCATTCCCCCAAGAAAGGAAAATGAAAGAGATTGTGACCAGCTCTCCGTCAAAAGCCACAGCAGCCAAGCAATAGCTGATCTTAGAGCGGTGCCTGCTGGCCAGTCATATCAGAAGCATTTGAAAACATTTCCACAGTGGACAAAGCTGTAGTCAAGTTCAAAAAAACATTTCTAGGGAAGAGGTGTGTGTCCAGCTCTGCTGTGCTTCTGCCAGATTTCTGCCATCCAAGTTCCCACCTGCTGCAAACAAGGTGTCCTAATTTTGTAAATCAGTATGGTATTTATTTCTATCAGATCTCCAGCCCCACAATGTTTCTTGTCTTTACTCATTAAGGTTTTAAGATTTTCAAGCCAATCACAATGTAATTGATGACTTTATTGTTTTTGGATAACTGATGTTGTCTTGACAATGCAATTCCCTGTAAAAGTTCAGCTTCTCAACAGTGTCATCCCAACAAGATCCTTAACCTGCTTGGTGTTGTATGCTGAGAACATAAGGCACTTCACAACACTTAGAGCCTTTGAAAAGTCTGACATGTTACATACCTTTGCCATACAGAAACATGCTCAAAACAGCAACAATGCCACTTGTGCAGGCTGGATGAAACAGCTGCCGAAGCCACTGTTCTTTTAGTGTCCTTATTACATGCTGGTCAAAGAAATGATATTGTGGGTGAAACAGCTCTGATCACAGAGGTAGTATCTTGCACACTCACAAACAGAAAAATACAAAAAGGTGAAATTAGAAAGTAATTATGTCCAGGGATATAATGTAGCACTCTTATGCCACCATCACACATGTATAACAAGGTATTAAACTGGAATTCATCCTCAGCCTGAGTATCTGGAGATAATTTAGATATGAACAAAAGAAAATAGGTAGTGTATCTTGTAATTCCTGAATTTATATTATGAGGGAAGAAAAAGTTCTATCAGAAGATTGGAATTATGTCCCCCCAAAGCCCACAGTTCTTCCAGGTAATGACACCCATCTCTCTATATACCAACACACACACAGAGCTCTACTCCTAAGGCAGGAGCTTAAAATGGCTAAGACTGGTAATGGCAGAGGATTTCATGCATCTTCATGGGTCTTCCAGGGGCTGAGACACTACAGCAAACTCTCTCTTGGACCCATGTTTTCCCACTGATGTCAGGTGGGCCAGCCTCAGGTGGAGATTTCCCATTTCTCACATTTGTTTGCTGTTTTGCTGCACTTGAACTGTCAGTTTGACATTTTACATCCTCAACATGAGCAGGGCAGATATAGGTGGGAGGTGGGCAGGCAGACAAAAACAACAGTAAGGCTGCTAAATGCCTTTCTGAAGAAATGCATGTTATCTGTACATCTATTTGACTCCCCCATGCTATACATAAACCAAAACACTCAGCTGAATATGTATTTAAGGTAAACACTGGACAAATGTCTGTGTTGAGCTGACAATGGCACAAATTTGAGCTGTGCTACTTTCTCAGAAGATCGAAGGACCCTCTCCCCACATCCACTCCAGCTTGGGAAATGGTCAGATGCTATGATGTGAACCTTACAACTCAAAAACATCTGAAAGAAAGTGACTTACTTAAAAGTACATCTCAGGTTATGCACAAAATCCTGTGGGTTACACAAAGTTAATGAAAAAAAAATCAATTTAAATGTTGAAACAGATAATTTTTCTACCAACCACAGGATTCTGCTGAAAATAAAAGTATATTTTGAGAACTGGGGGAATAAGGGAAGTCTGCAGAAAGTACTGAATTCAGCAATCTCTATTCTTTCCGTGTTTGACTTTGGCACTGCGATGAACTTCTGTCCTAATTTATTTGGCTTCAGAAAGACAGAACTGGAAAACAAACAGATAATAAATAATTATTGATGTGGAGTCCATTACTAGTGATTACAATGTTCCAAATCACCATATGCATGTTACCACTGTGACACTGTCGTGATTAGAAAAAGTATATCATGAGTTCTGGTTAATATACTCCAGAGCTGACCAGAGGACTTTCATATTTAATCAGTGCTGTTCAGCAAAACTCATGGTTCAGAGCCATGATGGGGCCTGATAACTGTAGTCGGACTGCATTCTGTACAGTTATTTACTTGGAAATCATAGAACAGTGATCCCAAATTAAATATTGTTTCCCATGACCTTTTTGCCTGTTAGGTTGGGCACAGGAAGCAACCAGGTCCACACCACTGGAAGCCAGTGCAGCTTTCCCCAGGACCCTGGCACACTTCAGAGTAGATGCAAAGGGAGATGTGATCTGCAGCATCCCTGAGTCACAACATCTTTTCACAGGAAACAAGGCCCCCATCTCTGTGGGCTGGCTCTCAACCACAAAGACCTTCAACCTCAAAGTCCCACAGCCAGTTCCTTATAGTTTTCTTATTAAATCCAAGCTTTGGCTCATCCTGCCTGCTGGCTTTGCATTACCATAAATCCTGATGATATTGGTGAGATCAATTCCCCAAGGTTAAAGGGCCCTCTTTCAGATGTCCTAAAGATAAGTTAAAATATTGAATGTCTTCATCAATTTCTAATTTTTCTAGGATAAAAAACAAACTATACTGGCCCTTGAAAACATCTACAACAAATCATCCCACATGGCAAATCACCCTCATACTTACCAAATGCCCATTGAGTAAGTGGACATCAACCTGCCTCCTACAGCTCTTAATGCAAAACAGCTAATCCATAGGTGATTAATCTCAAGGAGCCTTTTTCTCTCCCTCTGAATTAATGTCCTTCCTTGGAAAGCTTCACACTCCACACAGCAAAAGGAAGCTGGGAATAATTTCCTGCATTGCTGGGTCTAATTCCTGCTCCAGCAGAGCAATGTCACCCAGACACACAGAGCTTCAGGCTGCCATTCTGGCACTTAAAGCTTCTTGCCTCTTTTTCAAGTGTCTCTCTGAGACAATCCTTGGCTTAAGTGAGAGACACCACCACCAACATCAAGGTGATTAGTTGAGTTAAATTAGTTGTTTAGTTTAGCTTAACATTTATTAAAACTGAGAATTTATAACTGGAAGTCAAACATCTGAAAATGTAATTCTCAACCAGACCTAGAGGAAAATGCATCAGTGGAAATGCATGGCTCCTCTGTTGTCAGGACTGGAAGACACAGTTTACTGCAGTATAAGGCCAGCATTAAAAGAGGTTATTCTGGAATTAATTTATCTTTGTAGCCCTAAAATCATCTGGTTTGCAGTACAAAGAAGGTAAGACCTTCTTTGCACTTACCCTCACCAAACACTGATGGTTCTGTTTACTTACATTCCATCTTCCTGCCCCAACTCTACACTCTTTGCTCCCCTCCCTTCCCCAGGAAGCAAAAGAGGATCCAAACTGCATACTTGAAGCACACTGACACTCCCCAGTGAAAAGCGATGGTAAACAAGTATAACTGGATATGATAGAAGAGGAAAACACGTTCTAGATTGGAAAGAAACTTGCAACTTATAAGGCTAGGAATTTTTTTTTTTCTAGGTAGAGAGGCACAGCTGATAGAAAAAATTGATAAGCTTTGTGACCCACGAGCATATCTTCAGATATCTAACAGGGATATCTGCAGCTGCATTTTTTCATATAAAACTGCACAGATTAGAAATTCAAATGTGTCCTTGAGTAATGGTTTTTCCCATGACTGCACTTGCTAAGCCACACTGGCCAACATAATACCCCACAATTAACCCTACTCACCACCTTTTAAGGAAAAAAATTCCTTTGAGGTCATGCCTAAGGCAAAGCTCCTCAGAATTTTGCTATGTGCTCATTCGGGTCCCTAAAAATGTTTCACATCCTCGTACCTGCCCCACAGTTCAAGCTGCACCCAGAGATGGTCGAGCAGACACGCTCACTTCACCCTTTTGCTTTGGGTGTCCCTAAATTACACTGCTACTGCTTGAAGAGGATGGCAAAGCTGTGTTCCAGCAGCAGGATGCCACACGTGTGTGCCACCTCCTTGCAGTCTGACAGGCATAACCAGTCCCTGGTTTTAAGGCACAGATACAAGTCAGCTCACAAGGCAACCATGCTGCCTGCTGGTGTTCTGCTGCCCCGAGCTTTTGCTGCAGTCCTGCTCCTGGAAGCCAATCCTCTCACCTCTGCTTGTGCAGCTCCATATGAAGAGATCTCTAAGGCACTGATGAAGGCTGTCTTAACTCACAGGATTGCTTTCACACTGGAATCTGTAAGGGACTGTTCCCAACAGCTGCATAGCCAATGTTACTGTGTAGAAGATGCAACTTTTCAACCAGCACAGAGAGATCCAGCACAGGGTGTTTGCTTTACAACACAAAGCTGCCTGCACAACTGAGTTGAGTTTTGTGATCAAAATCCACACTTTCAGCTCTACAGTAGATATCGAGCTCTGATCTCATTTATTCTGGGATTAATTAGGAGCAACATCTCCTGTAGTCACTGCTTTCATAGGTTAAAACTGGTATAAAGTAAAGAGAGTCAGGCCCAAGGAATCAATCAGGCTGTGTCTTGTGAGCACAAGTACTTAGCAGGAGCTTCTACTCACTATGAGTTTGCTTATTAGCAAAAACAGGTCTTACCATCAGCATCAGGGATGTTGGAGGGCAGGCTCACTTCCTGGAATACAATCAGCATTTCCTGGGTTCAAGTCGTTCACAGGCCAAAAATAACTGCATTTCAAGTGAGCTTCTACTCTCTGCTATTGAAAACTGCCTGTTTTTCCATTCACTGCAAAGTAAGATTGGACACAAGCTTTTCACAGAAAAACAAAGTTTATTCTTCTTTAATTACTGAGGAGACATTTGAAGAGAGGGACACAGGGAATGTCACTGCAAATACTGTCACCAAAACCAGCAGGAAGACATTCTCCCAAATGTCTGACTTCATATCCTAACAGGAAAAAAAAAAAAAAGCCCAAAAAGCTACCCCATACAAAACCTAAAGAAAAACCAATACAAATTAAAAAAAAAAAAAGCTTCACTGTTGCTTTGAAAACTGCAGTTTGCACTTCTACCAGAAATTTCTCATGCACTGAACCTGTACAATGTAAAAGGGTGAAAGCTGGCAGTGAGAGACTGTAGAGCCTGTAGTTCTTGGTTCTATGTCAGTCTGCTATGTAAATGGGCTTTTCTACCTCTGATCAAGTTCCAAAATTCCACAAACTATTTTGAAGACTTCCAGCCACTGTGGTTAATTTACCACAACTGCTCACTATTTTTGAAGGCTGTTGCTTCTTGCTCTGGAAACAATGTCAGTTATACCAGGTGTCAAAGAATTTTAAAAACCACACTACATGAGACCTTTCTGTGTTGTTTAGCATGAAATTGCATGGGATGAATGGAGACCATGACACAAACTGCTATAGTTTCTGGGAGCAGTTTCAGCCAGTTCCACCAATCATTTTTTTACTATTATTTCTCACATTAATAACAGAAAATAAGACTTTGCCCAAGCAGGCAAACAAGCTACAGGTTTACATTTACCATGATAACCACAACAAAGGATATCTTGTGTGGAGACTAGTTAAAAAGTTAAGAAGCAGACAGCATTATCCTGATAAATTTATTGCAGGTGGAACAGGGAAGGATACTTGGGTCAGGAATACTGATCCCCCAAAACACAGCAACCAAACAAACAAATAAAAAACCCGTATAAAATACATCACTTTGGTTAAGATTATTTTGGGGATCCATTAGTAACTTTTAAGGTTAAATTTAAAAAATGCATGTATATATTACAAGAAGACATGACAAAGATTTTATACATCTTGAGTATTTTTTTTAATAAATTATAAATATTTACAGAAAGCAGTAGACAAAAGTCCTACCAAAAGTGACTTGAATGCACAGTGTACAAGCTGTAGACTTGTGCAGCACAGCTGCAAATAGAAGAAGAAATTGTGGGAGTGGAAAGGGCATAAATTGAAACAAGGGGAAACCTGAAACCTCTGATCTCTGGTTACCAGTGTCAAACCTTCATGATTCTTTACACATATCACCTTCAAAATTAACTAAACTGGCTTTCAACTTTCATAAACAACCAGCATGTAAACATAATGAAAAACACTCCATAGCTTGATGTTCTGAAAGCATTAATGCATGGTGTTTTTCTTTTTAAACTTCATTATATACACAACCTCAGTTTTCAAGTTTTTGTTCTACTCTCAAGCAACTTAAAAACATACTATTATTTCCTAGGAATGAGTAGTAGTGAGATGACATTCTTAGAAAATATGAAGTGCAAAGGCTTAAAAAGCCTAAAAGTTAAAAAAAATATAAAAATTTTTAGGAAAAGCCCAAACCTGTTGTTAATGAGAGCTTTGTTTCAGTGCAACAACAAGCTGAAATGTAATTTTATCACAGAATGAATGACTGTCAGGACATGATCAGTTTGCCAGGCATCTAGCAACTCTAGGACCTAGCTTTGTCTAGAACCAAGATTAGAAAATGCAAACTTCCACCCATCTGGGCCTGCTGAAGGATGAAGGTTTTTTTCTGACTGTAAAAAGGCACTGATAAAAAAGTGAAAGCTGACCAGTCTTTGATTTTTCCACATTCATGCAAATATATTAAACTTTAAATCTCTAAATATCAACTACAAAGAGGCTTTAGTGTGTTAGTAAAAATAACTATAAAACAAACCATATAACAAACCATAAGGTTTGTTAAATGTTGAACCATATGGTTTGTTAAAATCATATACAACAATTCAAAAAATTTTGTCCGTGGTTTGGCCTATGTGTCTTCATATAGTAGCACTAGAAAGAGAAGGCTGTCCTTCCTGAGGAACAGAAAAATAGGCACTGGAAACAGTTCAGTCTTTAAAATACTTCTTGATGAAGCTCTGACAAGTTCATTGCTTGTGGAAGCCCTTCAAGGGAAAAGGTAGCACCTCATTCATCACTGATTTCTATTGCTTCTCTTCCATATTTCTTTGGGCAACAAAGCAATTATTTGCTTATGCTTTAGGATCTGAAACAAAAGAATAAAAAAAGCACACAGGTAAATTACTATGTCTTTTCTTCTAGAAATTGAGCTAGCTACATGTGAATAGTGCAGGCTTTAAATACTAATGAGGTGTTGTGACCAAGACACTGTCACATCACTCATAACAATCCAGTTAGAGAAGGTACATGACCAACGGTATATGATAGCCTCTAAACATTTAACCCAAATTATCTGTTTATGATTAGTCACATTCCTCTGCAACTGCACCACATTTAGAACATTTCTTACTTACTGCCAGCCATCTGCTAAGCAGCTGGTAACCTGTGAAGTTGTTCTGACTCCATGATTTTGGATCACATAATCAGGCAATTAAGACACTACTTCTATTCAAATATTTTATGTCTATGATCTCAAGATCAGCTATGCATCACACATGCACGTGTTGCTGCTGCTGTTTCTTCCACACAATAATGCCAGGTGCTTTTGGAGTTTTCTCTTTGGAGGATTGAAAATACAGCTCTTATTTGACAAGGAGACTGAAGGGAAAGGAAGTTACAGTGTAGGAAGTTCAAGACTACAGCCTAAGTCATCACATGAAACATGCATCAGCCCCTAACCAGGCTGGTTTCCAACAAGGCACCCACAAGCTCACTTATATTGGTGTTTCCACCTTGTTACACATGTAGCAACTCTGTAAGGGGAGCCACATGGATGTGCCAGGACACCATGCCCTTTTGGTCTTTGCTCCCATTTTGATAGCGCTTCCCGTCCCTTCCACTAATCTCTAGCTCAGCATCACTCCAGGATAAGATGTCAGGAGATGGTCTAGGAGAGCAGAGATGGTGACATATGCTACAAAACTCTGTAGGTGATGACAAAAAGAAAGCTGTCCCTAGTCTGGTTTTCATAATATCCCTGGAGAGGCTTGAAGTATTTTTATGATTTCTGTGTTTAAAATCCAAGCAGTTTTACTGCTAGTGATGATACTAAAGAACATGATCAAAAAGTCAGTTGCATGTGAGTGTGTGTGTTTGTGTGCTATTTCCTCATGTCTGTGCAGTGAGAGGGTCTGAATATGAAATAGGGTTCTGTCACTTTACAGCTTCAAGGATAAGCATCAGGTTTCATATCCCCCCCACCCCCAGAACACACAAAATGTTCTGCTCTCACATGGTTTGCAAACAGAATCCAAGCAAGCACAGCTGCATCTGTTGTCTCAGCACGACATACCAACAGGCCAGTTTCACATGCTAAACCTTTAAGGGCGATGCAGGAGCACAGTTTAGCCCAGCAAAGCAGCATATCACATGGGAAAGTAATAATACACTGAATTCCTTCATTTGCCTTTCAGTATTACTCATTGTTAACTAATAGCATCTGACTCAGTCATTATGACACACCACACCTTCCTCGGCAGCTATGCAGACTGTTCCAAGTCCATTCCTGGTTTCATGACAGGTTCATCAGCAGTTTTGTCTGCAACACAGAGTCAAGTTTTTTATATTCAGTCCTAACTCCCTCCCACCCTCCCATTCATCCATGTTTTCTCACATTTGGAGATTTTTCACCCCTCTTTTCAACATTGTCTTCAGCAAATACCAGAATTTATAGACATGATTGCTTGGCTGGTAGTTCAACAGAAGTATCAAACTTGGCAGAACAAAAAGCCTTGCAGCAGTAAGGTGCCACTTGCTTTCACACTGCTGTGCATTTTGAGAATGTTTAAATGGATTACCTGCACTAGCAGACTCCAAAGTGAGTGAGCACAAGGCAATCCATTGTGGTGCAGGAAAAAAGTATTTTTGAACCAGTAATAAAATGTTTAAAATATAAGTACTATTTATTTCATCATTATAATTTTTAAAACTTTGTTTTGTGCATGTTTTATACTGTATGTCATACTTGAGTGTGGTAATAATTGTATATAACTTATAAATATACATAAATTGGGTGTGCATGTTCAAAGTATTTTACAGATGTGGCAGACAATCACAAAAGGTTTGTTGACCACTTACCTAAATATGAAAATCAGAAATTAGTATGAGAGGCCAACAGTTACACCACTCAAGTAAGGACTGTATAACAAACAAAATTACATTTTTCCTTTTTTTTTCCAAGAAAGGAAAATTATTCACAGTTAACCTCTGTGTCAGTCAGCACACTCTCCCAAGACAGAGAGCTTCAACCACACATACCTTCTTTAGTGCTGCTGGAAGAGTTGTTGGGCTGCCCCCCATTTCCACCTTCTGTATCCTGGGTCACTTCTGCAAGGACAAAGGCAATACCCAATCCTGGACCTCACAACACTCTGCCTCTCTACCCCATATGGATCAAGAACAATCTGACTGGGATTTGGACCATTTGTTTGGCAACAATAGTAAACCCTGACCAACATGCCTCACTCCCATGGGATCACCATCCAACACCACCCTTCTCTCCTCCATTCCTGACTCTGCACTGTCTTCACAATCCCTCACACATCCTGTAAAGGCCAAGCACAGGAAGCTCCCAGTGCCCGTGGTGCCACCCTTTAGGTGGCATTAGGCAAAAGTCACACTGAACAAAGACTGCTCCACAGTCCAGGGACTTACCTCCTTCATTCATATCATGGCCATCTGCATGGCTACTGTGTGCATACACAATATAAAAAAGCCCCTGGAGAGCATCCAAAGGAGGGCCATGAGGATGATGAAGGGTCTGAAGGGGAAGCCTTATGAGGAGTGGCTGAGGTCACTTGGTCTGTTCAGCCTGGAGGAGACTGAAGAGAGACCTCACCAGTCTGCAACTTCCTTGTGTGGGGAAGAGGAGAGACAGGTACAATCTCCTCACTCTCATGACCAGTCACAGTACTAGAGGAAGTGGCATGAAGCTGAGGCAGGGCAGGCTTAGGGTGGATATCAAGAAAAGGTTTTACACCCAGAGGGTGCTTGGGCACTGGAACAGACTCCTCAGGGAAGTGGTCACAACACCAAACCTGACAGAGAAACATTTTAATAACACTCACAGGGATATGGTGTGATTTCTGGGGTGCCATCTGCAGGGCAGGACCTGGAGTCAATCCTGATGTGTCCCTTCCAACTCACAGATTCTATGATTCTATGAAGGGATCATGGCCAGTTTGCCTACTGGGTCAGTAGCACTGACTGCTCCATAGAACAGGCACTTACCTTCCTGATTAACACCATTCTTAACTATCTGATTCTCTTTCTCATTCATATCCCTGTTCAGTGCTCTGTCTGAAACGAGATCAGAGAACAACTGCAGTCTCTCAGGAGCACAGTCCATTGCTTCTGGCCCTCCCCAGCACAGGACCAGGGCTCAGAGCACACCTTCCCCTCTGCATGTTAAGTACTATCACCAAAAGCCTTGCTTGACACTGCTCTGTACACACATTTCAGAGAAAATCATAGCCTTGCCTGCTATTTCCCATCCCTAGAGCAGTGACTGCCTGTTCCCCAGGTGCTGTTGGCTGCACTGCACAGAGGTGCACTAACTCCCCTGCCTGATGTTCCCATTCTATTCTGCAACAAAATCAAGGATTTTATTTTCTGCATCTCATGCCCAAACGGAAAATCTTTATCTATGGACCTGATTTCTCTCTTGCCTGAACTGTGTGTTTCCCTCCTTTCTACTTTAACTCAGGTGTAAAATAAGCCTCCTTTTCCTATACCCATGTCTATGTATATGGAAACAGTTACACAAGTGATGACACAATCCTGCAGTGCACCACATCTTCACCGTCAGCTACACAATCCCTATTTCTTCAGATGAAAGAAAGCTGTTCCAATACATGCAGGAAGAATAACCAGCAAACCCCAGGGGCTTCTGAATTTTTCTGAGTTTCCTTTTCCTTATTGTCATCATTGGTGATTTTTTTTCCTTTATAGGAAAGACTTCTGCCTTCTCCAACCCCTCCAGCCACTTGTGGAAATGGTGGAAGAATTAGTGAGTGAATGAATCACTAGTGCAAAAGACTGGGGAAAAAATGGACATTTTTTTCTTGAGTTGAACAATAATGTTCAATTTCACTAGCCCTTTGGAGTTAAAAGAACTTCTAGAAAAAATACAGGTCTCAGAACTTCCTTGAGATTTACACTGACTGGACTAAGAAAACAAAATTGGAGCTTTGCTTAACTGCCTGATGAATGCAGTCAAAAGACTTTCCTAAAGCATAAAGCAAGAGGAAGATACAGCAGGCTTTGCTCCTTAGAGAAGAACATTTCTGAATGAAGAACCTCCCAAATAGGAATTTTGCAACCTGGTAAGCATCCCATCTCTAAATTGATGTGCTGAGGCTCTTATCTTTCCTCCGTGCTTGGTTCTTTTTCCCACAGATGGCAAAAGCAGCATCATTCTCATCATATCAAGAGGGAAGGTGAAGCCCCAAGAAGGTGTTTGCTCTGTGCTGTTTACCAAACACAGCCTCCAGGTCTTTCTGATTTTTCTTCTAGTGAACTACCCATCAACATTTACTGTTCCTAAGGCAACAGGTTCTTCTAGGCCAACAGGGAATGGTAAACTCTGTACTCAGGACATGCTAATATGGCCTGGGCTACAAAAGGCCATATGCATAATTACTTTCCCCCTTCACGTTCCTCTGTTTTAGGGCTCCATCACACTTGTTACCTGCTTCAGGCTCTTCATTCCCGCAATCAACAGTTTGTGAAAATGCAGCTGCAAGAAAACAGAAATCCTTTTCCAGAAATGTGTATGGAGGTACAACAGTAGTCTGCAAAATATGCAACTCAGCCTTAAAGTGACAACTTCATTATAACACTTTTTAAAGATATTCCTGAGAACCACTATGTTATGTCACTTTAAGGACTCACAATAATTTCAACTTCCCTTCAGCAACCACTTAAGGTCCCAGACCATGATCAACATTGTTTATATTTATACCTACAACTTTATGAAAGTCTTGCCGATGTAGATCTATTGGTAAAGCTGCACAGATCTGCCATAAAGAGCCAGAGACAGCTGAGAAGAGAATCTGCATCTACTTTCTTTACTTCATCTGTGTTGCACTAACACTGTAACTTTAAAGCCTTGCTCTTTGCAGACCTTAAAGAATCTTTACTTTAGAAACATTCTAAAGCAAATTTAAGTGCAGTACCAAAATGAGTTTTTTTGGGGGCTTTACTGGGTTTTTTTTCCTACCCACACTTCTCATTTTCTCACTTTCAGATTCATCAATAGTCTTGACTTCAGTGGGCTCTGAACCGTGGGTGAGAACCACAGTTTTAACAAATGTAAGGTACCAGACTGAGCACCCACATGAAGGCACTGTGAGCTCAATACCAGAACAGTCCAAGAGGGCACTGAGCCTGCTAGCTGATGGCAGGAGCTCTGGCCACTCCCCACTGAAACACTGTTTGGTCTGGTAACAGAACATTAATCTTAAGAATCTTTTACCCTGTATTCCCCAGCCTGCTTGACTGCCTTGGGGGTTAATTTTGATTGCTTCCTAAAAACAGACCACAGTCCTGGCAAGAAAACTCTTATATGTTAAAGCTAGAATATGATAGCCAAGTTCACCCCTATGAAAGGGGTACAGACTAAAGGAGTTGTCCCCTTCCTCAGCTGCTCGCTATATACAGTGATTTCCACAACCCAATACACAAGAAGCCAGAAAACAGCGCAATCTTGCTGCAAATTAAGGAAGTAAAAACCCCAAAAGCACTCCAACAAAACACTAAGAATAAAACAAAACAAAAAATCCACAACCAAACAAACAAAACCCCCCAAACCCCAAAAAAACCTCAATGCAGATTAGAACGGACAGCAAAAGCCCAGGCAGAGATCTGGACAGGAAGAGGAGAGGAATGACTGATTGCCCTACAGTGTGCACATTTCCAGCCCTCATCCTGAGGCCAGCCCCAATTCTCCATTGTTAGAAAGATAATACACCTTCAAACAACAGCTGCTGACCAGGAAAATCTCAGGCCCTTCACTGTCAGTAACTTTGCCAGCCCCACTAACACATTCACTAGGTGCAGGTCCCTATAATGATCCAATATTGGACCTCAAGTGAGATTTTGACTCTGCATATGCACACTTTGAAAACCAATTCAAAAGCTCAGACCCTGCAAAAAAGGAAATAGCAAATCAGACTCCCTGCTCCAACCAAGAGCAGGAGTTTAGAAACATTAATACTCCAATACAGGTTTCTAACTCACCTCCCTGTGAGTTAGATTGTTGTTCGCTGTTCCCAGGGAAAAGTTGCTCATGTTCTCCTGTAAAGAAATATATTTGTTTTAGAAAGTATGTATTAATGACCTGGAAAAAAATAATGACAGTCAAAGAAAACTTACTGCTTTATCTCTCCAATGAAAGACTACACTGACACAGAAAAAAAACTGACAAGCCCACACCAAGCATTGGTCTAATTTCCACACATTTGTGACACTCTTACCTGAGCCATTCATTGCACTGTTATTCTGAGCAGTCCTTCTTCCTGTACCAAGTTTAATTATACCTGCACACAAATAGAATATTTGGAAAAATTACTCAGAAACAAAGTTTTGTGCCTTTGGAAACTTGTTGACAGCCTCCATTCATTCCATCCCCCTCTCCAACCCCCAACCAAAAAATAATACACTTCACTGAGAAAATGCAACTGAATACTTGACTTGGAGGAAAAACAAAAAAAGAAATACTGTTTTGAGGGAAAGATAGCCAGTGAGAGATTAACAGAATAAGTCTCCTGCGACAGCAAGTCAGAACACATCTATCCAAATCTAAGGTGGAGCTTAACAATTTCTGATTGTATGTCTTGCACTTAAAACAGCAAACTTCTGCTGTTTGATTATACCTGTGCAATGCTTATCCTACCAAGGTATAACAGGTTTATTTTCTTTCCCTCATTGTTTCAAGGGAAGTAACTGAACTGTTTTGATTCTAACTGATGGTCAATTTTGAGTGACATTCTTTGTGTGTTAACACCAAGAGCAGTGTTGTTTAACACCCCCAACATGAACAAGGACACAGAAGGCACTTTCAGAAAGCTTGCAGGTGACATCATGGGGAGAGTAGGGGACATGCTGGAAAGCAGGCTTGCCACTCAAACTGACTTCAACCACCTGGAGAAACATGCTGGCAAAAAAGATGTGCTATTCAAAGGCAAACAAAGGTCTGAATCGCTTAAGTCAGCCCATGGACCACTGGGGGCTGGGCTCTGCATGGCTAAGAAACAGCTCTGCAGGAAAGGACCTGAAAGCATGAACAAGCTCAACATTACGCAGAAAAATGTGCCCTTGCAGTAGAAGGCTCCAAATACTGGGCTGTGTTGGCAGCAGTGCAGTCAGCCCATCAGAACAAATAATTCCCCCTCTCTATTCAATATTTGGGACACCACACGTGGAGCACTCTCTCGAGTTTTAGTCTCCCCGTTAATGTAAAAACACCATCTTTCTGAAGTTAATTCGGCAAATGTCCACCAAGATGTCTAGGGGCAGGAGCCATGCAAGGAGGTGCTGAGAGCCTCAAGAAGAGGCTCACTGCAGTGAGCAACTAACTCAGTCTACAACTCACTGCAGTCTAAAACTAACTACAGAAAACTCTCAGGAAAAAAAACCCAAAAACAGGAGGCAATAGCTACCAGCTGCCAAAGGGCAATCCCTAACAGAAATAAGGACAATATCCATCCTACAAGGAGAACTATGCAAGTGCAAACTGCAGTGTTTCCTAGGACTCAGAGCCCAGTGTCAGAATGCAAGAAAGTCCAGTACATGATTTCCTTCAAATCTATTCCTTTTTGCCTAAATTCGACTTGTTCCTTCTATTGTTTTTACAAAACACTTGATGGTCAGAAATTTTCACACATTCTACAGACCCTTAGATGAGTATAATCTGGAAGTACATGAAGCTCAGTTAGGAAGTTTATGCATACCTTTCCTGAGCAGGAGTACTGGGATTCCTCCTAGGACTCCTACTAGGATAATAGCTGCAATAAGGTAATATCTGTGTCGTTTCTGAGAACTGTCTCCTTTTAAAAAAATTGAAAAAAAGTTAGTTAGTTAGTTAAAAAGCAAATGTGTGATACACTAGTTCAGCAGAGATACAGCCCCAAATATTTTTATAGCTATTTTTAAAAAAGTAATCTCAATAAATTAATGCACCAGAGTCAGTTATTAGCAAAATCCTGATCCATCTCCAGGACAGCTACATGCTAAGTACCTCATTTCAGTGAAGGCACATCACCACTTAAAAGGCAATGGCTATTCCAGTTCCTGGCCTATGAAAGGCTGAGCCAGATTTCAAACAAATGAAATTTCAGCAAATATCTTGTATTGGGTTTGCACTGCAAGGTTTTGATGGTTTCTAAGAGAAGATGCCAGAAGCTGTCCCCATGTCAAAGCTAATGCCAAGGTTCTGCTGCTGGCCAAGGCAGAGCCCACCAGCAACTATGGTAGTGTTTCTGGGATAACATTTCTTCTCTAAGAAAAGGGAGAAAATGCTGGACAACAACAGCAAAGGGGAGAGGGGAATGACAATATGTGAGGGAATCTGCCCAACAGACACCAAGGTCAGTGCAGAAGGAGATGCAGGGGCTGGGGCAGGGATTCCCCTGCAGCCCATGGAGGACCCCACATCAGAACAGGGGGTGCTCAAAGGATGCTGTGACCCCGTGGGAAGCCCCCACTGGAGCCCCCTGGCAGGACCTGTGGCCCCATGGAGAGAGGAGCCCATGCTGGAGCAGCTTTGCTGGCAGGACTTGTGACCCTGTGGGGAAGCCACACTGGAGCAGTTCATGAAGAACTGTGGCCTGTGGGAAGGACTCATGCTGGAGAAGTTTATGGAGACTGTCTCCTGTGGGAGGGAGCCCACACTGGTTCAGGGGAGTCCTGCCCCTGAGAAGGAAGGACAATGTGTAATGAGCTGACTGCAAGCCCCATTCCCCATCCCCCTGTGCTGCTCAGGGAGACCTGCTCAGGTAATGATATTGGGAGTGAAGTTGAGCCTGGGAAGAAAGGAGGGGTTTCAGGGAGGTGTTTTAGATTTGCTCTTGTTTTTCATTATCCTGCTTTTGATTTTGACTGGCAATAAATTAAACTCATTTTCCCAAAGTCAAGTCTGTTTTGCCTGTGACAGTAATGGCCAAATGACCTCTCTCTGTGCTTGCCTCAACCCATGAGTCATATTTTCTCCTTCCTGCCCCACAGAGAAGAGGGAGTGACAGATCAGCCTGAAGGGCACCTGGCAGCCAGCCAAGGTCAACCCAGCACATGCCTCTGTCATGGTTTGATATTGGTGCAATGTTAGTGCCTCACATCTAACAAGTTTGTCCAGTAAAGGAAGAATTCTATACTAGTAAACCATGATGACTACTTTTGCACAGTAATGAGAACTTTTGTCAGTTAGGGACTGCCTTACACACCCTACACACCAGATGGTTCCAAACCTATTCTCACTCTGTTTAAAGAAACCCTAAAAATTCAAGCCTCAAGCTGAAGATTGTCCCAAAGCAATAAGTAACAAGAGAAAAACTCTCTTTTCCATCTTATACCTCTCCATGAGGGAGGACGGAACTATGCTCATTGACTCATGCACTTGCTAGATGAGAAATTATTTTATCTTATGACTGCTAGATGACTCACTTGAAATGGCTGAATAGTTTCACTCTAATTCATGGAGAGTAGTACAAAGAGGACAAGTTCCTAGCATTTATTATATAAGGGCAGAAGGTTCAGAAGAGATCTTCTAAGACCTTCTAACCTTTATTATTACTCAATCAAGTCACAGCTAA
Source organism: Taeniopygia guttata (assembly GCF_048771995.1). Taxonomy (NCBI): domain Eukaryota; kingdom Metazoa; phylum Chordata; class Aves; order Passeriformes; family Estrildidae; genus Taeniopygia; species Taeniopygia guttata. Next base: position 25,320,545 of record NC_133024.1, read on the forward strand.
AGGTTTTATTCTGTGGAGATCCCAGCAAAAAGTATCTTTCCAGGGGGATCAAACTGTCATCCTCATACTTTTAACAAACTTTATACACACTTTTAGCAGACAAATCACTTCTGATGCTTTTTACTCTTTAAATTCAATTTCCTGGGAAGTCAGAAGAAACCTTACAAAGGCCATGCTGCTTCCCAAACAAACCTCTCAGACCTGTGTTTGCAACATGACACACTTATTACCTTTTCCTTCTGGAAGGCATGAACGCAAAGAGATTTCAGACCTCCTTTCTGTTTGTGAAAATTTAATTATACATGTAGCATTGGTGGTAATATCAACATTCTTCACAGGGATGGAAAGCTCCTGGTTCTGATAGCTTTGTGGATTGTTACTGAGCTTCCAAGCATAATTCAGAGACCTCTGGAAATTTGCTGTACAGTTTAGCACAAGTTCATCATCGCTGGTGTTGCAACTTATTTTAGGTTTTGGAAGGGAATCTAGAAGGAGAGAAAACATTCTGTATTACTTTAGTTATAAACTACATAGAATTTCAGCACAGGACAAGGGCTGGAGCAACAAAAGCAGCAGGAGAGTGCATAGACAAAAGTGTGGGGGTATGTGCACACATGCCTGAGAGAGAAATGTGTTTCTGAAAGTGATCTGCAAACCACCTGTTTGTGGTTCTCCCATTCCTAGTCCAAGAGTCCTCGTGGTTCACCATCCACAGGATTAATAGACAGACTGGTCACATATTTCCCAAAGACTACTAGTGAGGCTGAGTAGATCTGCACAGGATGATGCCACAGATATTCAGGCGTGTGTAATATGCCTGCAGGAATATCTTTAATAGACATATAATGCCTGGGATTACCTCATCAGCTTGCTCAAAAGGTTTCATTGTCTACCTGAAAGTGCAGTGTGCCATCTACACACCTTCTAGGAGTCATCCCAAGGTAAGTAATGATGGGCACACAAATGAGATGCCACCTTTGAAAATTTGTTCCAAGTGGCTAAGCAACTTAAAAATAGAGACAATGAACAGCCCCCTCTGTTTCTGTTTGCTTCCTTGACAAATATATAATGCCCTTTCTAGACATTTTAAATTGAATAGTGGTTCACATTCTTTATGCAGTTCTTCCAGTACTTACCTAACACAGAAAGTACAAAGTTTAAGTTGTGATCTCCCACAAAATCCCGGTACTGTAACTCATATGTGCCAGCATCACCCTTCTGCAAGTTAACTATAGTCAAGGATCCATTCTCCATAAGTACACTCCTGCTGCCGAGAGGATCAAAATATATCGGGTTGTTTTGCTCTTCCCATTCAACCACTTTATCCTTGTTTTTCTTCCAGGTAGCTTCCACTATTTTTTGGTCTATTTGTACTGGAAAAGTAAAATTTTCTCCCATGATGCCAACTATGTCTTCACAGTAGATGTGTGCTAGAGAGGGGGGAAAAATTAAAAAGTTATTTCAACCACTGTTTTATAAAACACTGCTTGACTAATGCCCTATTCAATATCAGATACATTCAAATTTAGGTTAGAAGCACATCACAAAGTTGCAAACTAAGATACACATCAGTTAAGAATTACCCAAACCCAGGTTGTTAGCACACTTGTATGACAGGCACGGCAAAGGAATGCAGTTTCCACATCCTGGTCCCAGGCAAAATAATTGCCCCAGTGATCTTCCCTATCCTAAGCCCCTCTATCCTCACTACTTTCCCTCTGTTCACTTGAATTAGGCCTCCTGCCCATGATCTGCTGAAAAACATTAAATGAAGAATTGTCACCACCAAAATCTGTTTCAGCATCTTGTTGCAGAACACCCAGACTGAAGTTCCTGCTGATCAAATAAACTGCAATTTTTCCAGTATGAATATTCACAGTTAGTAAAAAGTACACTTCTGATGCAAAACTGCTATTGAGTTCAAAGCACCTGCTCTGAAGCCATGGGGATATTGTGGGTTTCCCTTGAAATGTCACTTAAGCAAGTTTATTTCACAGCCAATATATGTGAAACAGCACTCCATCCTCTGAGATCTAGCAGTGTTGTCAGCAAGAATGAAGCTGTTTAGAAACGTCCACTGCTCTCAGTTTCAAGTAAATTACATTCTGCTAAAAATGCCCAGGCAATCAATATAAATAAATAAACAAACCACAACAGATGAGAGATAAGAGATTTCCCCTAATTTTCATTGAAAACAGCTACATTTGTGAGGAAAAAAACCCCTACTGATCTAACAGACAAAATCCTGCTGTGGGGAAAGGACCACAACCTTTAAACCAACAGCATCTCTGCGTCTCTGCCTCAGTCTTCAGAAATCACCTCTGTCATGGTTTGACACGGGAAGAGAATTTTTTCAGAAGGAATAGGTCAATCCAGTCAGGGGTCAGGTTTGGATACTGACACTTGGGGTGACCAATTGAAGGTGGACACGCCTCTGAGAACACAGAGGGGTTAAAAGCGGAATTCCCAGGAGGACTCATCTTTCTTTGGTTCCGGTCACCGCATGGTATGGACCTCCCCTGCCCAGCCCGGGCTGGGTGGGAGAGGGGAGCCATGCGGCCTGCACAGGTAGGCCAGGGGGTGAAGGATCGGAACCAGCTGGGCCAGTTCCTGCGGGCGGAAGGGTGGAGAACATCTGGGATGTTTTTGTTCCCCCCCCCCTAAGCCAGAGGGAAAAGAGATAGAGAGCCAGCAGACACCTAGGAATTTGCCGTCGGAGGAGAAGGAGAAGGGGGGAGAAGATGCCCAGCATGGGAGATGGGAGACAGAGTCCTGGGCTGAGATTTCAGCTGTCCGGGGAGTCCGGGAATTTTAACCCTTTCCTGTGACATGAAGGCTTTATGAAATATTACTCCTCCTCAATTTGAAGGAAAGAGAGACAGCCTGGGACCTCAGATGTTCAGAGAAGAAGGTTGGGGGGGAGATGATGGAGTGGCTTTTGGCTGGACTCTGCTTGTTTACCATAGACTGAACCACTCCTTCTTTCAAGAGGGACTGCATTTTAGGGGGATGCACTGGTGAGCCAAGAGACTCCTTCAGCAACTCCCAGTTCAGGAATGGACAGAGAGAGCTGAGGAGGGTGTGAGGATGCCCTCCATCTTCAGAGAAGAAGAGAAGGAGATCTCTGTCCTTGGACCCTCGGCCCCAGGGGAAAATGGGGGGGACTCTAGTCCCGAATTGTGATACTGGACTGTTGTTCCTGGTGGTCCTTGGCAAAGCATCCTTAAAGGGGCCCTATAAGCAGTCTCTGTCCATGCACGGTGGTGAGAGCACTGTGACATGGAGAGGAGAATGTCACACTGGCCGGTGTGTCTGGGCAGTGCCACGTGTGACATGGAAACACAAGAGGTGGCAGCTGTGTTTCTTGGGGGTCTATGGTGCAAGGGGGACTCCTCTCTTCCCCAATGGACTCAGTATTGATTATATTGAAGGGTGAAAACTTGATTAAGGATCCAAATGGGTCTCGCTGTGGTTTGGTGGAGTTGGGTGGAGGGAGGAGAAATGTTTTGGAAGGTTTTCATTTCGAATTTTGTGTGGTTTTTTTCCTTTCCTTTCTTTTCCTTTTATAGTAGTAGTAGTAGTGTAATAAAGTTTTTCCTTTGTTATTAAGTTTGGCCTGCTTTGCTCTGTTCTTGATCACATTTCACAGCATTTGATTAGTAAGTTGTATTTTCATGGGGCGCTGGCATTGTGCCAGCGTCAAACCATGACAACCTCCTACTTTTAAATAACTCCAAGTGGCTCTAGAAGAATTGCAAGATCACTGCCATGGCAGACAGGAACATAGACAAAAGCACTTTGGTATTGAGTTCAAGTTACACTTGCATTTAGAAATTGATTTTGGTCCACAGTAGCTTGTAACTTTTTACTCCTATGTTGAAGGAAGGGCATGGTTAAGACACAAATGAGGTCTCGCATTAAAGCAGGATTCCCAATCTGCACCATGTAAAACCTGCCTTTAAACAGTAGCTATGCATGGTCAAACAAAAATTTCAGATGTAAACTCCTCAAGCTAACTGATTCCAAGTGACAGCTAGTATTCTGGGTTTTATCTTTTTTTTTTTTTATTCCTAAATGGCATCAGTTTGAGGACCCACCAATTCCTATATCCTGACAGACAGAATGTCAGCTAGGCCTACCTTTCCCACTGGTAAAAGACAGTGCTCTTCAGCTCTTCTGCCACACTACAGAAACACAGACTTTCTCTAACAGCACAATGAACACAAGCAATAGAAACTCACTTCTGTGTGCTTGGCTAGAGAACTACACACACATCTCCTCTATGCATTACTTTCTATGGAATATCCCATTTGTTTGCAATTTACCCGTGGAAACACTTTTCTCACACCACTGGAGTTGCAACTTCTTGTTGTCTGTACCTACACGGTCACCTTTCCCAGGCACAGGGTAAGCTATCAACCCCCACATCTTGTCAACATAACCTAGCTGCTTTCTTTGTATTCTACCCTGTTCAGGCAGATTTGAACATTTTACTTGAGCATCTCTTTCCACCCATCTCAATTAATGATTTCCAGAAGAAAAAACAACTCAAACTCCAGACTTTGAGACTGGAGATCAAAAGATTGCAAGACCCTGGGTAGGGTGGAACATTATTTTGATCTGACAAAGCCTGGAGTCTTGTTAGAGACCTTTGTTTCATAAAGACAATTTCCAGAAGCACATATTCCTCAAGAATATGTGCCTAAGGACCTATGGTATTCCTAGTATGGAGAAAAACTCCCTGCTCTTCCCACTGTGAAATTCTACCTCTTAGTAGCTTTGGCTCACAGACACAACCAGGCTGTGGTGCCTTGAGATCAGCATAAGCCAAACCACAGTGGCTCTTGACAAGAGCCTTCAGCAAGGACAGCAGCTACTTGCTGGGCCCTGAGAACACAAGCAAGGACAGCCACCACTGCTCAGCCAACCACTCATAACTTCTTGCATTTGGGTGTTGATGCAGGTAAATGCTCCATGTCTTTATTCTCTTTCAGTTAGTCATAAGTGCTAGGCTGGAGTTATGAGAGCAAAGTTGTTGCTTCTTCAAGTCTAGGAGTGAGACTGAAAGGTAAGCAGAGCTGAAAAAATCCCACATTTTCTCTCCACAGGTTCTGCATGGCACAGCGGGGCAGCGCTGTCTTCAGCACACTCTCTTCATGCTGGCTGGTGGAACAAAATCTTATCAGCAAGCAGCTGATAAGCTCCTCCCATTCAGGGCTCCCAGCAACAGAACAAGGAAAAGGTGTTTCCTCAAGGATAACAGTCATCTCCCACCTTAAAACATCCAATCTCTGGGTTTATTTCCATGATTCACTGGTCTATTGAAAATGTGAAGTCTCCCACGCAGTGTCGTCAGCTTCCTTTTTTCAAAGAAATCATACAGAAACATTGCAGAAGCTCATAACCACGCATTTTTGAGCTTCTGGAAAAGCATGTGTCATCATGTTTTCTAAATTCCTGAGAAACCCTTCCCCATCTTTTCTACTTCATTTTATATGGAAACATATTTCCTATTCCACAATGGCGAGCAAAGAGGGAGAAGTGACAACCAAACACTCTCTCAACACACTCTTTTTGGAAGGTTAGAACTGCCTTTCCTTTCATTTCTCTGCCTTCTCCCTCTCTTCTTATTGCAGCCTATTCCAAGATAAAATTCACACAACAGAATAGTGCAGTGCTAAGGCCTCCAGTAGCCTCTACAGAAACCATCAGACTACCAGCTCCTGTATCTCCTAAAACCCACTCCAAATTCCTTCTTATGCCAAGTCTTTGTGTTCTTTCCTTCCAGTCAAACCACATGCTCAAAGTGGCACAGATGAAGAGGAGTTAACATTGTGTGGGCAAAGCCTCTCCTGCAAACCACCAGCTCGCCCTGTCTACAACATCTTCTGCTCCCACTTCTCCAGCAGCCAGACCCACACAACTCAGCACAACTCAGTGCTGTACTTGGGTTTTAATACTCCCCAGACTAATTCTGACTCTTTCAGCATTTTAGCAGGCTAAAGTGATCCATATTCAGTTCAGACTAAATAGAAGTTAATACTCCATTTACCAGCAATAAATGCTTAATTACTGTATTTGTCTACCTAGCTTGACTTGCTTCACTATTTTTCTTGGAGCAGACCTAAAGCCTAGTTACTTTGGAGAACATCTGTAAGCTAAGCCCTTTTTATTTTTAATGCTGTCATTAATATTTTTGGTCTCAAATACCTATTTGAAATGCACATAGGTATATATTAGGTCTATACAGGCAGCAGCTATGCTTTCCTATTACCATTAAGACACTAACATGCTACCTGCTGAGACTGGGTGGAAAAGCCCTTACTAATAAGTTTATGGCAAGGAGCTATTTGCTTCAGGAGTAGGACTTTCTAAAGAGTAGATTTTTCTTTTAATTGTTGGAACTTCCCAACTACCCCTCTTCATCTTTTTTAGAATTTTGAATTTCCCCAGCAACTGCAACCAGCAGACAATTATGTTCCCTCCTAAGCCTCAAAACCACAAGGTGCAGAAAACCCTGAAATAAATGTTCAGTCCAGAAGGACTATGAGAATATTCACCAGCCATAGTCCTCTGAATCCCCCCACAGGCCACAAATCAACCCAATTCCCAAATTCCAGTGAGAAAGCACTTAGAGCCATGGTGTAAAAGCACAGGCAAAAGCTACAGTCAGGAGAGAGAGAACACAGATGACCATAAGCTGTAGCAGCAGCCCAGGCTGTTGCAAGACAAAATCAGATTTGTGTAGGAATGAATGCAAATCCTACATGTAACATCCAAATCAGAGGTGTTCTCCTGCACCCTGCAGCACACTCAGAGATGTGTGTGTTGTTCTCCTGGACAATATGGGACTTCATCTACAGAGCTCTACACATCAGCAAAGGCAGGACCCAAGGGTGGCACCTACCTAGAGGCCTGGGTCTCTCCCTACCGCAAAATCCATACCTTCAGACATATCCCTCAGCAAGGGCCCAACAACAGGCAGCATTCCCATATAGAGGCTATCCAGTCATTTTTAAACTATGCTGGTGACCAAAAGCATGACTTACCTATTCTTCCTTCCCCCTTTGTTTGTCTGCCTGTTCCTGCGGTGGAACAGGCATGCAGAGAGTACAATCTGCCGACATGTTGTACTTCACACACATCCCCACTCCAACTAATGAAACAACAAAAAACCACAGAAGGACTGCAATTTCTGGATGCGACTCACTGTGGGAACACCAGTGCTCGTACATGGAATGGAGCAGATGTGAGCAAAATGTGGAAGAACAAGAGTGAGAGCATAGAGGAGGGGCAGGCACTGATGTCTCTTCTGTGATGACCAGTGATAGGACCCAAAAGAACAGCCTGAAGCTGGTCAAGAGAAGCTTAGGTTGGATATTAGAAAAAGGTTCTTCACCCAGAAGGTGGTTGGGCACTGGAACAGGCCAGGGAGGGAGAGGACTGGGAATCACCACTTTTAGCACTGGTAAAATATTATGAAGGATCATTGAGTGCTGCAGATTACTCATTATTTACAGTTTCTAGGCTTTGCTTAGGGGCAGAACTGACTTGCATTTAAACCTGCCTTGAATTATAAAAAAAAGCAGTTGTTTGAAAGCGGTCCAGAGACACTGGACCAGGTTGCCCAGAGAACGGATGCCCCATCGCTGGCAGTGTTCAAGGCCAGTCTGGATGGCACACTGAGCAATCTGGTCTAGTGGAAGATGTCCCTACCCATAGCAGAGGGTTAGAACTGGATGATCATTATGGTCTCCTCCAACTCAAATCATTCTATGATTCCAAATCGTCTGGTCACTTATTCCAAATCCTCTGGTCACTTCCTATGCTGTACAAGTACATCTTCATGTAGGCGTTGTGATCAACAGCACTGAGAAAATAATCTGTCTTGGTAACTCTTTCCTTCAGTCGGGTTCATTTTCAGACAGATCATCTTTGCAGTTCTACTTATAAAGTAGAAACTGATGCCATGGACAGGAACTGTTCTCAACCTGTGGCAACACCAGCTTAAACAGACACCAAATTACACCCTGTGTCTCTTACAAACCCTGTATCAGCCAGCCAGCCTGCCCATTGTCACGCTACCCTGAACATGGCCAAAAAGTTCTCCTGAGGCTGAGAACAGATAGGAGGACCAGTAAGGAAAAAAAAAAAACAAAAATAAACAAATTTACATCTATTTTTTATGAAAACCTTTAACACACCCAGGATCAAGGGAGTCTGTGTATGTAATCCAGAGATAATCTTGGCTTTCTAAAGTCTAAAACCATTAATTACAGTAAGGCAAGAAACTATCTGAAAAAATTTTCACTCTGTTCATTCTGTAGTGTTAAATAGCAATGGCAAAAAATTTGGTTTTGTTTTAATATGACATAACAACCTCAGCTCTTGTCAAGAGTTTTTAAGCAGAGGGCAAAGATTTAGTTTGACTTTTTTTTTTTCCCCTCTGTGTGAGGAATTTATAACTGATTATAATTCCTCTGTTTATTCAGGAGGAGAAAAAAAGACAGGACATTTAAAAATAGTAAGAAAAACAAGCAAGCCCAAACTTGTTGAACTGCCTAATGACATAGACACAAAAATCCATATTGAGAGAAATTTGGTTTCTATTAAAGGAGGATGTTATGATACTTGCAGCCACAATTACCCTCTCCAGCTGTCCAAGCACCATCAGCTCTTCCTTTCAATTGCAAGTTCTTTGGAACCTGAAATATTTTTTCTCTAGGCAAATCTATAGCACGTGGATTGAGATGTGCAGAGTAGTGGCAGCATGCCAGCTTAAGTAATGCAAGGTAACAAAGTGCCTCGCCTCACAAAAGAAGTTACAGGAAGATACTCAGTTAGATCATGCCTTAGTCACACTCATTTAGAAATCTCAGCAAAAGCGCTGGAGGTGAGATAAGAAATTGCAGCTAAGGCTTAACATGGGCAGACTCGTGCAGGTGCGCGGTGTCCCGGCTTCTGCACCGGTCCTCCCTGCACACCGGGACCCACAGCGCTCTCTTACAGAACTGGATCTCTCTATATCAATTAAATAAAGCAAATTGAAGACCTCAGGAATAGTATGAGGAGGAAATTGCAGGGAGTTGCTCCGAACTCCGAGCAGCAGAGAAGTTCCTTTTTAAACAGGGAGATACAATAGCTCCTATTTTAGGCACATTCAGGAAACTCCCAAAGCAAAAAAAAAAAACAACCACAAAAACAAAAACCAAAAACAAAAACCCAAAAAAATCGAAAGTCAGAAGAAATCCATTATACATTACAAGATCTTCATAGATTAAATCATGCTTTTTTCTCATGTTCACAGCCCAGTGCAAGGGCTATGCGTGTAAGGATTATGCTCCTATGGCACAGTGGTGGCATTTGGATTAAGAAGGCCTTTGACTACAATTTCAACAGTAATCATTATTTGTTGATAGCTATCATTTAAGTTAATAGAAATCATTTACTTATACCCCAACAATCTTACACACCCCAAGCTTCCCGTTAACACAAGTTTGAAACTAACGGGGCGCAGGAGCCTGCCGCCACTAGGGCGGGCAGCTCCCGAAGGTGCAGACGGCCGGTGTACAGGCTGACACACAGCTCTGGTTTTAGGCGGGGGACGGAAGCAGCGGCTCGGTTGTGCCCGCCGCCCCCGGGCAGGGCAGCGAGCGGGCAGCCGGGGACAGTGGCCGGGGCAGCCACTGTCGCAGGGCTCCTCAGGGGCTGGCGGCGGCTGCGGCAGCTCCCGGGCACCTCGGCACCCCGAACCCCTGCCCCGGAGCAAGCCCGTCCGAACGGCCGGGGGTGCCCCGCTCCCGCTGTCCTGGGCGGCACGGAGGGAGTGAGGGAGTGAGGGAGTGAGGGAGTGAGGGAGGAAGAAAAGCGAAGGAGCCGGGAAGGGTCCCCACCGCGCTCTCACAGCTTACCCAGGAGGGGCGAAAGGCACAGGAGCGAAGCCAGCCGCCACATGGATGCCCACACGACCGCTGCTTGAGACGGAGAGCGAGCCCCAGCGGCGGCCGCGCCCCGTCCCGCCCCACAGCCGGCGGCAGCTTCCGCTGGGAGGCCCCCGGGGCGCTGCGGCTGGGAGCTCCGGACGGTGAGGAAGAGGGGTTTCGGCTCCTGTGCCGCGTCGGATGCCATACATGGCCTTGGAGTGCCACCGAAGGGGGTTTGTGGTTTGTGGGGCGCGACTTCTGGCGACGGAAGTTGTCGCGTTGCTCTTACCTCGGGGAGGTTCAGCTCGGATGACTGAAAACCTGAAAGTGAATCAGTTTAGTGGGGAGTGGGAGCCACACAGATTAGGTGAAGGACGAATTTCAGCAGGTGGCACGCAGCTCGCCACCTCCGAAAATGATCACGGAATAGTTTGGGTCAGTTGCAACCCCTCTGCCATGGGCAGGGACAGCTCCAGCCCGTTTTACTCCCTGGAGCCTCCTGGTGTTTTTTGTTTTATGCTCACAAAAATGTCCACTGTTCTCTTCGAGGGACACCTGGTAATATCTCCTTTTGAGGGGTGGGCTCAAGGCTAAGCCTGGCTATGCTCTCCTGTTCCACCCAGGATGAGGTTGATCTCTGGGGGAGGGGAGTGAAGGAAAAGAAACAGAACAGAAACCAACTCTGACTTCGAGGGGTGTTCTTTGGCACCAGCTGCTAAGCAGCCCATTCACAAAACTGAAACACACTTAGATTCTCTTTCATGAATGACCGGTCTCTTGACACTGCTGAGTGTTTTTGAGGAAGAAAGGGAAAACCACGACAGTCTGGAAAATGTAAGTACTTAGCAGCTATTGAAAAATTGCTACTCTGACAAATATTCCAGTGACAGCTGTGAGTGAGCTTTCCTCTCATGGCAGTGAGTTGCTGTGAGTGGATGTTTCAAAACTTCTTTGCCTGCATCTCACTCCCCTGTTCATTGCCCCAGCTGAGAAGAGTCCAGCTGCAGACCTTGCAGCCCCAAAGCATGCTCAGCTCCCAGCAGCTTGTCTGTCTGTCCTGGGGAACACCAGCACAGCACAGTGCTGTGAGGGAGGCTCTCACCACAGGTTTATCTCGCAGTCAGATTTCTCCCAGTACACTTGGCCCCCGCACTCACTGATGAGCAGCCATGTCGGGCTATTCACCATCCTTTGAGAGACTTCAGCTTTGCACTTCACATAACACAATCAGAAAAATAATTGTCAGCCATGGATATCTCTAAGCAGAGGTCCTACCAGAATAAATACTGCAGTTATTCCAACTCTGAGGGATTTTTCCTGCTCCTTCTAGGAGCTACTCTAAGCTCCTTTGACTCATCACTGAAGGCTGCAGCACGAGCTGGAATGACACTGCATCTTGAGCTGAGTAATGCTGTCTCATTCAGTTGTTACTAAACCAGAATAATACTGATTCTTTCTCTATAGCTCTGTTGTAATGCCATGACATGTAACTCGCTTACAAACAGAGACAGGCACATCCCATAAATTTCTTCTGCTCAGTGACAGCTTGGAGCCTTTCTGTCCCTCGGTAACCTTTGTCCCCTGTGTTCTTAATCTCTGACAAGTGTCAAAGGGAGCTCCCTACCCTGTAAAGGCTCCAAGTCACAGTGTTTACACCAGAAATATAACATGGCCATCTTCCTGCAGCACTCTCATGGCAGAAGCACATGTTCTTGTCCTCTTGTCAGGTAAAGTGTCCTCCCAAGATGCCAGAGGCTTTGGATTGAATCTTGTTGCTGAGAGGATGCTTGCACATTACAGCTTTCCTGTAGGTCATGAAATCTTCGAGGTTAGGAGAGAGAAATCCAAAGTAGACGGTTTCACTTTGAAACAGGTTATTTTAGGATGGAAGGAACCACAGGTGGTCACCCACATGCACTCAAGGCAGACCCATGTTCTTCCTACTGAGCTGCTCCACATTGTACAAGATGATTTACGGCTTTATAGGGCAGAGAAACAGAGAGAAACTTGAACTGGAGGCTGGTGCCTGAAGCGATATGCGGAATAAATAAATAGACTCCACAACTCAATGTAGTTATGAAGTGGGTATGTATGGCAGCGCCTGGCACAAGTGAGATAACTCTCCGAAATCTTGTGCCCCGAGCTGAAGTTTGCCCCCAACTTTATTCACAAAGGTGTTCCATATGCAATACATTACACAACTTTTCTATGCATATTCAACCCCTGGCCCCGCCTGTCTTCACTTCTCATGCTAAATAGGTCCACGCCCTTCTGGGCATGCGTAGTTTTTTGTGGGGGCTTTTATGAGGGTCCCTGGTGGTCTTTGAACTATAAACCATCATCTTCCTCTGCATTGAACTTTTGAACTCTTCTCCTTTGCGCTTGCGCTTTTGGTCCTTTGCTCTCCTATCTGGATAAGTTCATCATCCTTGACATGTTTGGAGACAGAGGGCTTCCTTGTCTGAAGTCTTGGCATTCCTGGTCCTTTCCGGTATTTGTCTTTTTGCAAGAAGCTTTAAAGATCTTTGTTTTTCTTTCCTATGCCTTTCTGTGCAGAGGTTTCTTAAAATTCAACACATGATTCTACAAACATGATACATTAATTTTTGATACATTCATTTTGTTAGTTCAAGTGATCTCTGGAAAATCTTTCGTTTCATGCCCTCAACTAGGCTCTTCTACTTGGTAGTACATGGTAAGGATATATTCTTCCTTATACATACTTATACAGGCATACCAGGTGGAAGATCCAGGAAGTACTCACAAAAGGCTCAGATGGCTGGTTTTCCTCCTTTCCTGACAGAGTACCCAAGCAGACTTGCCCCTGTTTTCCCTTCCTCAGTTGCCAAGACAATCTTTGATGTTTACTTCCTGCCCTGTCATTGCTAAGACACACCTCTGAAAGCAGGGAGGTCAAATTGCTTTTTTGTTGAGATGAGAACTAATCCTGGTTCCTCTGTCAGTCCTGGAAACAATACACAGGAGCCTGCATGCTTAACACAGAGCCATGGTTGCTACTTCACAGGCAAAGTACAGGAGCTCTGAGACCAAGGGGGATCCAGAACTTAATGAACAGTGAGCTAAGCTCTGGGTGTATTTCATGCTCTTCTTTGAGTGCAAACCTCTCTCCACAGGGAGAAGTTTTAAATAGTCATCATTTGCTTAGCTCACACATAGTTTTCCCCAAGGTCTGGTGCTGCTACCCCAAATGCATTGTTTCCAGTATCAAAAATTAGTTTTTCAGGCTAAGTGAATTTTCCTGTGATCAGATTTCCACTTGACCATTGGCTATTTGCAGTGCTTATATGCCTCTGCCAGCTGTTGCTTTGTGAGAGGAGACTCAACACTTTCAGCTGAGTTGGACACTTTCAGCATTGGCTTGAATGTGCAGACAGCATATTTTTAAAATTTTCTTTTTAATTAAAAGAATTTGTGCACTAAATCAAGCTTTTTGCTTTCACTATCCCTGACATTCTCAAGCAAATCACACTGTGCTTCATAACTGCGCTGTAAGGGACTGTTAAAAGAAATCTAAAGTGGTTTGGAAGTCTTTGCAACAGTGCTCCCATTGTCATTATAATCACTCCCATTGGGAAGCAAAATAAGTGGCATTAAGTTTCTGAATTAATATAACTGTAATTACTCTGCAATTAAGTTCACAAGCAATAAAAAGAAAACCCTTTATATCAAAATAGCTTTACTTAGTAAGAGCATTTTAAGCACAGAGTAACTTGAGTGGCTTTTGCTGTTTGCATAAGGATTTGCCACGGTGTGCTGCTATAATAAAAAGAAAAAATCCAGGAATTAATTAATCTGAGAATTCAGATTTAGTAGACAATTTAAAAGACATTTCTTTTTTAAAAAACACCAGTTTTATGCATTTGCAAAATTGTTAAACACCAGGATGTTGTTTATCACCTCTGCAAATGCACAAAATAAAACCAAATCTGCAAATCTTGGCTAAAGTTTTGATTAATTCTAAGGCTGTAATAATGGTGCCTATTTATATTACATGGCATTTCAAAATTTCCAGAGGACTTGGCAAAGAAGGAATGGGCCTGTTGGAGTGCATAGGCTTTATCTTACAATCTGAGAATTGTAAGATAAAATAAGATGAATCTGGTGCTGGGGATGGAAAGATGAAGTATGAGCTGGAAGCCAGGGGATGGCTATTGGCATTGCAGTTTTCAGTCTTGGAAAACTGATTGGTTTGACAAACTCGGGCATATATTTGTGAGACACTGAGGACCTGTTTCTCTGACAATAAGCCAGTTTGATCCTGGAGGCAAGTACTTCAGGGTCAGAAGGTATCTCAGTATGTATATCTGAGAGGATGCAGTTGGGGTGGGGTTCAATAGTCCTCCAGGCCAGGCAGCTACGGCTGCCTTTCAGTGAAAACTGGAGAAATTTATCTCAGATGACTTGGAAATAAAATGAACTTCTGCCTAAAACAGCACCAAAGCCTTCAGCTGAAACAAACTTGGGGTAAGGAAATTACTGCTATCACCAATAGTTCTAAAGAAAAGTATTGTCTGATGCTTTTTGAAATATCTTTGGTCGTCTTCCTAATTGAAGTAATTTCTTAATCTGGTTGTTCAACTAAGCCACTGTAGGTTAGTACCTGGACAGGGAATTTTTGCTTTGCTCGTTACCCTTCCTGCCATTTAGCACAGCCAAGGACAAAGCTGCCTTGTCCAGCATGATGGACCAACACAAAGGATACAGGTGTGTCCTTACCTGAAAGTCCATCTCAGCCAGGAATATGGTACCTCCTCATCATCAATGTCATGTTACACGTCTGGGTGTGCATTTATGCTTCTCCATCTGGATACATCAAAGTGGTAAAGTTTTTTATTCAAAGGCCTTTGTTACGTATTTACATGCTTATGATGCTGGTGTATTACTGAAGGGTGCCCCCACACTAAGAAATGTAGTCTGGGCATGTTATGGTGATATGACCACCAGTTACATTTTAGCCTGCCTTTCCCTTGACTTTTCAGATGTAATCCACAGTTTTGCCTTTTTTAGACTGTTACAGGTATCTGACCAAAAGCAGAAATACAGGAAAGACAGCAATGCAGTAGGAAAACACGATGCAAGGCTGATATGAATCTTCCTGGCGTGGACTTACTGTGAAGCCTTGTGATAAACCAGCATCAGTAGTCATAGTTTGGCAGAAAGGTCTAGGTAGCAAGGATAAAGCACTGTAACTCTATCGCTTGCTGGGACTGGTTTCACTGCCTGATTTCTGAAGTGAGAAGTTTCCCTTGAGGAAAGGGAGGTAGAGAGGAAAGGAAGGTCAACATCTCCTTTAACCAAAAAGTCATTTAAGCCTCTGCTTCAAATTTTGACTAATGGTTAAATAAGAATAGATATAATTGCTCAACATCCAAATTAGGTCATTTTCCCAAAAGTGCACAGGCTGACTGATCATTACAGAGTCAAGCTGATCATTAACCACAGCTGGTTTTCCTCTCTACAATCCTTATTCTTGTATTGGGCAAACAGGAAGATGGTTGAAGATCCGAAGAGAAAACTGCTCATGGTTCTTGCTCTCCTCTTGCTGCCCAGCTCAGCACAAACAGGTAAGAAAAACATGACTTCCTGGCAAGGGATTGAAGGTTTTACAGAGAAGGATCTGAATTAAATTCTCCCTAAACAAGCTGTATGTCAAGAGGTCCTGGCAATAACCTTGTTACATTCTGGGGAGAAAAAGTGGTGCAAGAATTGTCCTTTCTTCTTTTATGCTTCGATTCAATCACCCTCAGTGATTTAATTCCATTAACCTGATTTACAAGAATGATCCAGGTTTACCTGGATGCAGAAAAGGGACCACTTGGCCTCTGGCAGTGGCATCTTTGCACATTGCTTCAAAAGGTCAGTAGCTGAGAGAAAATAAACAAATGCCACAATTCCATTTCTTTCTTGAATTGTACTGTCAATGAGACTGCCTTAGAGATCACATCTACAGTCCCACACCACCTGCAGCTTCACTGCACTGCACCTCCTGCCATTTCTTTACTGATAATCCCTCTCATCTTATGCCATTTCTGACTCTCACTGTGCTGGCACTGGACCCACTTTTGCTACTTAGACTGGCTCATGACCTACAGTTTTTCCAAGTGGATCTCTAAAAATACCTCTTTTTTCCTTGTCAGTGCACAGGAAGACCGAATAAACAGCAGTGAGGGATAGTCACATCATTCTAGGGGAATCTGAATATTGAATCTCACCCCTTTGTACTGACCCATAGGCCATGTTTTGTCTAGCTGTTGTAAAGTATCTTCTGAGGGAAATTGGGAAGCTGATTATTCAATTTTAAAATACATAAATGAATAATTATTTTATTGTATGTCAGATTTAAGGGTGCTTTGCTTCCTCCAGTGCAGAAAGAAAGGTGCATGTATTGTTATTGCAGCAGGATTCCAGCTCTTAAAGTGACACTGCTAGTGACATATACTGCTGAACTTTTGTGCTTGCTTTTTAGCCTAAATTTCCTCAGGTGTTTTACTAGCTACAGTTCAGATGTTTATTTTTTGCTGTCTAGGTCAAAGTGCCTTCCAGCAGCAACCTTTTCATTCTCATAAAGCATTTTCATCAAACAAATTAATTAATTGTGAAATTATCATTGACATATTTTTTCATCAGCATTCTCATACTTCTGGATTTTTGATGCAATTGTCAGTTAGACTTGCACCTTCTACTAAGCCTACCAGAATTTGAATACCCCCCATTCAGTGGTGACTACCTGTTGGCAACTGGTTTTTTAAAAATCTAATAGCCACCTCATAAATGTATTTAGTAACTGGTGTAGGTGTCCAATTTGCTTAAAAAACCCAGCAAAATATCACTCACCTCATGGTAAAACAACTCTCAGAAGTCAAAGCTGGGTATGATATCCATGGTTATTTTCCCAGACAGAGCTGGAATTCCCTCAAAGGACAGAAAAAACTTTATCAGTCAGGTAAAGTTTCCAGAATTGCCTCATTTTCATTTCTGCTAGATACTTTTAATCTTTATCAATAGAAGTGAAATTGCTACCTTCATTTTTGTGATGAATTAGAATGAGGAGTTTTTTTTTCCCATTGTACAGACCCAGACTAAATGTGCCACTCCCTCCCTCCTGTGCAGGGAATACAGACAGACTCTCAGAGCATCACTGCACAGACTTCCAGAGAGCCAATTTCCTACGGGGCAGGAAACTTAAGGTCCAGTTTATTCTGTTCACTTCCTCAAGCCCCAGATGCGGAGAGCTGATTTCAGATGATGATAGCATCAAGAACTGCAGCTTCAACAGCAGTCTGGAAACCAAAATCATCATCCATGGCTTCAGGTGAGAGAAAGAAGAGCACTGTGACTTAAGTTTTCACTGGTAAATTAAACACTGTGCGAGTTAATATCTTTATTTCCTTCTTTCTTTCTTCCTTCCTTTCTTCCTCCTCTCTCTCTTCCCACATATTTCTATTTCTTTCCTTTTTTCAACATTTTCCATTAAGAAGTCTTTTTGTTAAGATTCTTGTCCCTTTAAATCATCTTGGATTTCATGCCCAATAGCCTGGGTTAATGAGCCATTTAGAACCCCAAGCAGACAGATTATCCTTCTATTCTTGAAAGTGTTGGGACTGGAGATGGTTTTTCTTTTTTTTCACTGCCATCATTGTGCAAACTTCTGTGCCACTTTTCAGTCAGATGAGACCATATAATATTATTTGTTTTGAAGTGTAAAAGCCTGAATAGAAAGTGCATAGAAAACTGGAATGAAACCACAGCAGATGCTGCAGGGTCTTCTCAGAAAGCGAGTTGTTGCCTTCAAGTGAGACAACACACTCTTCACCAGATAGCATTAGGGGAACTGGGCAAAACAAAGCCTCTTCAGTTTCCCTGGAATTCTTTGGTATAGATTCTTATTTTTGATTGTCTAGAGATGAGAAAATGTAGCAGTGAAAGACCAGGTGATCTGGCCAAGGACTTCCTATCAGTGGCAGCAGAGAAGGATCCAGGTGTTCCAAATCACCTCACTTACTCCAGGTGGGCTCTGTGGTGGCTAAATGAATCACCACAGAGAGAGTGAGATCTCAGCCTGAGCCCTGAAATGTTCTCCCATTCATTAAAATATGTGGTTCTCTCCCGGATCAGAGCATTCTGGAAAGTGTTACTACACCACTGCAAAAAAAAATTTCCAGGTGTGGGTGTCTGGCACCAAAAATAACTTCCAGCCACTGTCTGGCAGCCTCCTCTGAGACATGTGAAGCTCCAACACCAGTGAACATCACAGTGGCACGTGCCCTGTTTGGGGAACAGCTAACATCTTTGCCTCTGGTGACTCCACAGGGCTTTGGGTACCAAACCTTCCTGGATCGAAGGGCTTGTCCAAGCCATACTGCACACCAGCCAGGTGAATGTGATTGCAGTAGACTGGGTTTATGGGTCTACAGGAGCCTATCCCTCTGCAGTGGAAAATGTCACACAGCTGGCCCTCACCATCTCACAGTTCATCAGAAAGCTCCTGGTAAGCTACTGTGCATTTCCAGTGCAGGGAGCATGGCCAGGGAACTGCTCCCAACCTGCTCTATCCAGGGGTTGGACAAGTGAACTTTTTTATTCCAGATTTTTCCTTTTTCCCTCTCCAAATCCAGGCTTGAGCATGCTAGCATTTTTCTTCTTCCTTTGGAGTTTTGACATTTTCTGTAAAAAAATTCCCAGTTGTCAGCTGCCTCTCCAGTTCAGAACAAACCTAAAACCTGCCTTGGGTCTTCTCAGATCCATATTTACTGGACAGTCTTCTTCTGCTGAGAAATTTTGTCCAGGAAGCTAGAGGGAGTGAGATTTTAGGCTATATTATATTTGCTCTGGGCTTCAGATGTACTTCCCAGTATGTGAAAATACCCAGATGTGTCCCATTCTGTTCGTGCAAAGCACAGCTGAACAAAACTTCTGCAATCAGGGTGATGAATCCTTGTAAACTCTCCATGTAATGGAGATGTAATCCTTGTAAATGTAATCCTTGTAAACTCTCCATTAAATGTTTGCCATGCTGACCAACCTGTTTAGGGCTGGGTTTGCATCTGTGGACTTGAAGAAAGGTCCTAAAAAACAGAAAGTGCAATAGCCATAATTTCCTTAAGTATTTAGTTTCCCACTCTACACTTCAAAAGCAATCCCACATTAGGAGAGTTATAGAGCTGCTGGGTGGGCTGGGACAGGGTATTTCACCTTTCTGCTACAGAAACAGTAATTTGGATTATTGTCACCCTGCAGGCCCTGGGAGTCTCAGGGACATCTATCCACATCATTGGGGTAAGCCTCGGAGCACATGTCGGGGGCCTGGTGGGGCACTTCCATGGCGGTCACCTGGGACGGATAACAGGTATCACCACACTGAGCCTGGGGTCCTCACCTGCCCTACAAGACAGAGAATGAAAGAGCAAGTCTTTTAATTTCATAAGGGCTCACTAGATCCAAGCTTATGGGCTTCTTCCTAGATTCTGACAGCACCTTTCCAACATCAGTCCCCTCCATGCTGCCAAAAGAACACAAGTATTTGTAAAAACGTCTTTCCACTTTTGCTACACTCTTTGCTCAGCAAAGTACAAGCCCTCATGACTAGTGAAAGCCCACAACACTCATAAGCTTTGCTTCCAAATTACAGTATGCACATGTGGTTCTTAGAATTAAAGCCCACAATGCAGTTGTGGGGGGAGAACAGGAGTGAGCTGCTCTGCAAGAAAATGTGAGCTGAGAGCCAAGGGGACAGTGAGGTGGGCAGTGGCCCCACAGACAAGGGATGCAGTCCTACTGTGTCTGGGCAAGAAGAGCAGTCCAGTGACAGGAACCAGGGTCATTCAGAATCTAGTTTGTGGTGATAAGGCAAGCCCAAGGTCAAGCTTGACCAACAAGGCAAAGGCCAGGGCATGGCATCCCAACCACACAGCTCAGGCAAGGAACAAATGCAAGAGCCTGAGCCAGCGCTGGGAGGACCCAGATGAGGCTCCTTGCTGTTCTCCCCGACAAGTTGGCTGTTTTCACAGTAGGCTGGTCTAATGCCACCCAACTGTACCAAATCAGAGCTGACCTTAAACACAGCCAGACTGTGAGGAAGAGGCTCCACTGAGGGAATTGCAGAGCAAAATGGTTATAGGTTAATCCTGTCATTTAGGGGTTTTGGTGCACTCGGGACCTGTTCAGCCTTTAGGTATGAAGCATGAATAAAGTTACAGAATCATTTAGGTAAGAAGAAACTTTGGACAGTCACACTAGTCCACACACCACCATCACCCCTCCTCAAAGTGGGGCTGCATTGTATGTCTTATCAGACTGTCAAGGGTTTTACTAAATTCTGGGAATCCCCAATGACAGAGATTCATTTTGATGGGAGAGGAATGCCACTAAAAAGGAACAGACAAAATCTCCAGCAGTGTGGCCTCAGCTCTCAGTCATGCTGGTCTGTCTCATAAAGGTATCCTCAGGAAGGGTCTCACCACTCTTGGCTGGGCAGTCCAGAGAAATGTTGGTTCAGTTTTCACAGCTACCCATGCTGCATGAAATACAGGCATTTCTTAACAGGAAGTGAATTTCATGTTGAGCCCTTGTTAAAGCTGTGCATCAAAGTTTACATTAGGAGAAAATTGGAGTAGCATTTGTCCTGCGCCAGAATTTTATGATCAGTGATGTCTTCAGATGAGCAGAAGCAGACACATTTCCATGAAACCATGATAATTAACTTCAGAGTTAAACACTCTTCCTCTTTATGTTGTCCACATGTAATAGAAGCTCTGTAGATTTATTTGTTCCATTTTAAACTCTGTTCAAATACAATCCCTTTTCCACATTCCTGTTAATCCTGTGATTTTATAGGCACACTGAGAATTGCAGATTCCAGTTCAGCTTTAGAAGCCTGAATACATGCTGAGTTACACCCAAGATATGCCTGATCTCATCTCCTGCCTCCTCACAAATTCCTCAAACAGGAATTTGACCCCTGAGCCACAATTTCCTGAAGTGCATGTTCACATTAGGTTTCTGCCTCTTCACTAAGAATTTTATGCTACACTAAATAACAATTTTCAGTATCTTTTAAAGCTTTTAACTACAACTTGGTCTGTAGAAGTGAGTGGGGAACCTCTCAGCTTTTTGTGCATATCAAGATTAAAGAGCATTGCAGTCTTATTTTTAGCTTTTTAGCTTATTTTTAGCTCTCCCCTCACAAATGCAGACATGCCCATTTGTATATTGTTGATATTGCCTTTTCCACACAGAATTAATGAGACTGAGTCCAAAACTGTGAAAGCAGCCAGTCCAATACATGGCATGTGGAACAGATGTGCTTCCTAAACTATCGTTGCCTGGGGAGTGAAAAAAAAGTCTTGTGAGGTCACTTTTCTATAAAATGAGAACAGGATAAACCTCAGGGAAAAAAAATTTAATCTGTTTCTTGGTATTGCCAAGGATACTTTTCTGTGTTCCTTTGAGTCCACTGAAGTTGCTCTAGGAGCAAGTTTTAGACAAAAATGTAGATAGTTGCTAAAGACTCAATTTTATTTGTGGAGAAAGGGCTCAGAAGCCTCTTTGGTTTAAAATTGTTAGGTAGTATGAAACTTCTATAATTCCTGAGTTGGTTAATACCTAGGGTGCTGAATTCACCACCTAACTGCTGATCTGCAGTGACATTTCTCAGACTGTAGTGCTAATGCACACAACAGTACAATTTGGGAAGGCATTAAAAAGTTTGATTCTCTTTCACCAAAACTCCAAGAGACACTATGTCAGAGCTATTTAAGGCTCAGTCACCTTTAGTTAAAACAATGCCAAAAGGTTATGGAACAGCAGGGACAATGCAAGGAAGCTGTAGTGGAAGTTGGCACTGGCAGAAACTATTCTGGAGCTTAATCGCTGAGACCTGACAATAATTTATTACATCTGCCTAGCACTATTTTTAAAGTTCTAGATAAAATAACCGGTCCAGAAATAAGAAAGAGAGGGGCTGAGGAGTACTTGTTGAGGTGTTTGATTTTGTTACAGCCCTGGATCCTGCAGGCCCTAAGTACACCAGAGCCAGCCCCGAGGAACGCCTGGATCCTGGGGATGCCCTCTTCGTGGAAGCCATTCATACTGATGCTGACAGTAAGCTGGCTTCCCCCTTCCTCAGCCTGGCCTTCTGTTCCTCCTGACATCATCATTGCTAAGGAGTCTGTAGGTCATTGTCCCTTTTTTGCCAAACTACTATGAGTTGAAGTTCACTCTGAGGAAGTTTCTTGTTAAGAAAGGCTTTGATGATGAATTCATACCCCAGAGCTCTTCAAACAACAGTCAGGAGGAGATTGCTACAGCAAAGTGAGTTTAAGCAGTACCAACTTGGCATGACTTCTACTTCCTGAAGGGAATTTATAGGTCTAGCCTCACTTTGTTTTTTCCTGCCTGATGTAAGAAAGGTTCCACCCAGTCAGAAAGTAACAGAGTCAAACCAACAGCTGGTGCAACAGCACTGATGATCTACATGGGCAGAACATGGGCTAAAGAATAATGTGATGCCTTTGAGTCACATCTTTTGCCTGGAGACCACAAAAACCTCTACCAACACAACTCTCAATTATCCTTCATAATCCCACATTAAGGCTGTGGTCAGTTCTCCTTTACTTAGAATCAAGAGCTAGAATTGCTGAGCTGGTGGTTAACACACAGTTTCCAGTCATTTTGATGGCAGAGCCCAGCACATTTTCTGCTCCATGCATCAAACCTGCACATGTAGAAGCAGGAAATCTGGCCTTGATGTCTCCAGCATTAGTGCTGGCTCCAGTACTACTAATGCTCAACCAATTATTGGGACCTGTCATCAACACATAGGGTAAAGCCTACCGAAGAGCCAAGCCTGAGAATGAAGTGGCATTTGACCTCCTTTCAGATTTCGGGATCCGGATTCCTGTAGGCCACATTGATTATTTTGTCAATGGAGGCAAAGATCAGCCAGGATGCCCCCGATTCATTTCTGCAGGTAAGAACACTCTCTGGCCAAGCAGAGAGCTTTCATGGCCATTTAGCAGACTGTGAAAATGCTGTTTGGCAAGCAGCTCTTGCTACAGCCAGGGCAGTCAGTAAAGCGAGATAAACATATTCACAGCCCACATCTCTTCTCAGCAGTACAAGAAACAGGTGAAATTAAACTCACATACAGATCAAATGTCTTGGCAGCACTGCTGTCAAGAGATGTGATTTTGGTAATGCTTTTCTGTTTTACAAAACCCTAGCTTCAGCAGAGATGACACTTTGCAAAAAACTCTTAGCACTAACAAAAGCTGCTTTTTGTTTTCATGCTGAAAGTTGTGTCTACTTAGAGAGACAGTTGGTACAATTACTGTCCTTTTCTTCTAGAGAAGAGGACTTTCCACAGTAAACAATGTGGACTCATTAACATTCAAATATGTTCTGTATGAGTCAGCTGCATTGAGGGTCAGCTTTCCTGAGATACCTACAGTACCTCATTTCCCATAGCTGGGGTTTCAGCACAGGTGGGAGTCAAAGCCGCTGCACTCCCATACAGAGAGCTTGATTGATGGCCTGATTGATGCGACACTGACAGAAACAAGACAGCCCTGTGGTCCCTCTCTTCCAAGGGACTTGGTCTGAGAGATAGATGTACTTGTAACTTCCTGCAGAACTTTCTTGAAGTGGGATCTGGGCTTGTAGCCACATAAATGCCCTGCAAAATGTAATTAATGGGAAGGCGATCACTGCAGTACGTGTTCCTTCACTCCCAGTTCCTTGGGAATGAGCAAAAAGCCTGAAGCTGACAGGAAGACTCATGGCTGCTTTTCTCTGGTTGATTTTTTCCTTGCAGGCTATAACTTTCTAATCTGTGATCACATGAGGGCTGTACATCTCTACATCAGTGCCTTGAGCCATCCCTGTCCTGTTGTGGGATTCCCCTGTGCAAGTCATCAAGATTTTCTAAATGGTCATTGCCTGGACTGTGCAAAGCCCTTCCTGTCCTCCTGTCCCAGAATAGGTACAGTACCAGCATGAGACCTTCCTGGAACAGATGACAGTACATTCCTGATGGGGTCAGTGCAGAGCACAGGATGTAGTCCAGATTTGTCTAAGCAGGATTTGCTTTGGATCTGTTTGGGAAGAGTGACAAGTTGTTTTGTTTTCAGGATTCCATAGATGCACTATAAAAACTCATATATTGCCCAGGGTTGAACAGCAAAATCTTGAACACTTTTGATCTTTAAACATTTCCTAGGGTCCAGATATGTATTGAAAGAGAGTTTCCAGAATCACCTGCCAGAATGAGTAAGGCAATCAGCTCAAAAAAATATCTTGTTTAGAGGACTAGCTGGAAATTTTAGTTCAAGCCGAAGTTCCAGTCATCTCCTACATCAACTACTCAGCATTGCTGAGTCACTTCCTTTCCATAAATTTCTGCCATGGCCACTCCAAAGAGGAATTCTTTGGACTGGGAGAAGGTAATACATACCTCTTTTAGGCTTCTGAAACTGGGCTGTGGCATGAGGAAAGGAAGTGTCCTCTGCTGCTGTTAGCAGTATGGTACCAGAGGATCATAAAGAGAGGCCTTTTTTGGTATTGGTTCTCTCAGATCAGCCACCTCTCCGCCATCTCACCAAACCATTTTGCCAGTTATTCAGTGATGCAGGCCATGAGTTATGGTGGTTTCCTCATTTGACCAAGGAATTCAATTTCCCTTCTGTTTGCACTGTCATTTACATCTGCACTAAGTTCCCTGACTTGGTAGTCTTTAGTCTTGCTCATTTTGCACAGATGCATCTGACAGCAAAGTTTGTTGCAGAGGAATGAAAAGAAAGCCACCAAGAGGTTCTCTGGTGATGATGACCTGGGGTAGCCAGAGGAGGTTTTCTGAGGGAATGTTAACCCGTCAGACACCACAAAATTGTACTTGCTCTGATTTGCACTGGTATAAGAAAGGGACCTGTTCTTCAAGACAGGGGAGTCAAGCAGGGTGAAAAGAAGGTGACTGATATATATTATATTTCTGTTATATTTTCTTACTTATATTTTTATTCTGTCATTCATGGCTTTTCCTGCCCTGAGTTTATTTCCCCCCTGCAGGCCTGCTGAAGCAGGCAGGTGTCAACATGAGCAGGTTGCCCCAGGAAGTGAAAGTTTTTTTAATGACCAGTCCTTCAGCCCCATTTTGTGGTAAGTAGCATGAAAGAAAAAGGAGCCAGAGGGGTGTTGGGTAATGAGGCAGATCCTCTGAGGAGCCCAGGTAGTAACAGCACATTACCACATCAGAGTCAGCTGCTGTGGGCCATGGGGTCTGAGACACACCACTGAAGAGCAATAACCCTGCACATCTTCTCCATAAAGCCTATCCAACAGCTTTTTTTAGTGTGGGCACAGCCCTGAACTAACACAGCCACATGTGTTTTCAGGGCTGAAGTAAAAGGGATTGAAAATGCCTGTCTGTTCACACTGGGCTATACAGACATGCCCCCTGTGCCTCACATAGCACAGAAACTTGATTCTCTCTTATGTTTGTTTAATCTTTTCTGCTGGTGGGGCCAGGGAATGAGTGCTCTTTTGTCATGGGCAGGTCCTACAGAGAGTATGTGTCCTCACACCCACATTCTTTGCTTCTTGCTCAGTATACCACAGCCTGGTTGAGTTCCAGTTGCAGAAGAAAAGAAACAGAGTCACCAGCATTGAGATCAGTTTCATCAGCAACAGCACCAAGGACACAGCGAAGATCACCATGTGAGTGACAGGGCATGCTTCTGGCCTGTTTTTTCCCAGCTCCATGAGTAAGGATGTTTATCCTAGGAAAAGCACAGCAACAGTGTATTTCCCTGAGTGATGAACCACAATCCTGTTTCTTAAGTCCCTCCACATTTTCCTTAAATGCCTTCAAGAATCAGGCATGTGCTACCATTACTCAGTAACCCTGACTGGGTCCACATCTTTCCCAAGTGCACAAAGCAGCAGGAATGCCCTCGGAGCCCCAGATTTGCATATTTTTGTGTGGCTATACTGGTTCCTTTTCCACATCATACCCTGACCTGGCTTCACTTAAACTGCAATCACTGTCAGATAGTTATTAGTCCTGCTCTGGCAGACAGGGGTGGCTTACAGCAAGAGCCCAATCCACCAGAGGCTCCAGAGGGATGGACTTGGTGGCTTAGACATATCTCTTGATGGCCAAGAGGGCAGCAGTTGGCAAGAGGAGACAAGTGCACTTCAGCACAGTCAGAAATGTGTTAGTACTTGCTGCCTCTGCAGTAATGCAGCAATGCTCTCACTCCCATTGCAGGCAAAAGCAAGGGGCAGATGACCAAGATCCACTGTGTAGACAGAAAGATGCCTCTTGAAAGCACCACCCTCCACCAGACTGTCTGAATTAAAAGATCAGACTCCACAGCTTCCACAGATCTTGCCACCAGGGGATCTCCCCACCACAACAAGTTACCCAGTCTTCCTCACTTCTTCCTACTCCTTGCCCATTGCTCTGGACTGGGAACCACAATGCAGCTAACACGTGCTGCTGGCTGCCTCAGGAAGCAGGAAAGCAGCCTGCTAAAGAGTCCTAGCCAGCTCTCCTGGGATCACAGGGGTTCCAGTGCTGGCTCCCACACAGTCCTTACTGCTAAGCCAAAATATTGTGACGTGGGCCTAATTGTGTTGCTGACTCAGTCATGGGCACCAGGAGGTAGCGCGGAGAAATGGGGAAGGGGAAGCCACACTCTAGGGTACTTTCCAGAGTGACGCAGATGCTTGGACACAGATTTCCAGCCAGGCACCACAATTTGGGTTGGTACTCCAGCCTGGTGGAGCTCAGTCTGTTCAACTCCTCCTGGTTTGGAAGCCAAATGTGCCTTTTTCACAGATGCAGGGGGGAAGAAATAGTAATGCCCAGGTCAGACCAGGACCCGTGCAGCGCTTCCATTGGCAGTTGTCAGACACTAGGTTTGGTGGGAGTCCAGCAGGAGGCATGTGAGCGCTGGAGAGAAAGGAAGTGAGCCAGGCAGGCAATCCCGAGGCTTTGCTGTACCCTCCGGTTTTAATGAGACAGTGGAGTTAGAGCAGGGTAACCTATCCAGAGATGCCCTGCGGGGAGCGGGGGGGGGAGCAGCAGCTGTGTTTCTCTTAAATGCCTTTCTTAGAAGCACAAGGCTAAACTGCAAAATTTGCTTACAGCAATAAACCTACAGACTTGACAGTAAAAAACTGAAGATATCCCTTGTATTTCCCACTAGCAGCAAAGGGCAAATTTCCCGGCTGTAGGCAAAGCTCAGCCTTCCAGTGTAGTCAAGTTCAGAGTATCAAATGGGCATCTAAACATAGATCCTCACATCACAGTTGAGACACTGATCGATCAGTGATCTGTCATGTATATCATCCTGCAGTTTCCCAGAAGTGCAGAGGGACTTACTTGGGAGTGTTCAGCTAGTCTCAAACCTTCAGCAAAGGACTCACATGGGTTGTGTCTTGCCTCAAATTGCCCTTCTCGTCTCCTCTCCCAAATACCCATTCCAGTCTTACTCCTCCCTACATGTTGCTCAGAATGTCTCAAGAGACATGTCCCCAAGGTTCAGTAGCTGACATGGGCTTGATGAGTGAGGAGTTTGTTACACAGGACACTTCCCAGCTGCACTGCTGTGTGCTTGCACATCACATGACATCATCCCCCACATCCAAGAAAACATACCTCTAAAGTCAGCCAAGTCTCATAAATCCATCCAAACGTTGTGCAGGATTGGACCAAGTGTCAGTCCCAGGAGTGGCTCTTTCGACATGCTTAACTGTACTGCATTCCTCTATCCGTGGAAGATATGCCATAGAAAGATGGCCTCCATTTGCTATCCATTATTCTTTTATAACTACAATTTTGCCATGCTTCTTATTTTTAGCAGCTTCAAGCCAGACACAGACACACAAAACCCAGCAACTACTGCTGCAGTCTCAGGGAGGGACTGGGTGTGCCGGTGTGGATTGGCTGCTGTGAGTGCTGCTGTCAGCCAGTGCCTGAGAGTTTGGTTAGCAGAATTATAGGCTCTTCCTGAACCTTTTGACACCACTCCCCTTTCCCTGCCATCATGTTGCTGATAAGTCATCCAGGTGGTTCTGGGACCATGCCAAGCCAGCTGCACACGTCATTCTTCATGAGCACAAGGAAATCAATGATCTCCATGCTCAAGGAGGTGCCAAGTAGATCAAGTGCAAGGCCCCCTGGATGGACTCCATAGAAAGGACTTAAAATACCTGGGCAGCACAGACCTGTGGCACACAACTCACTGGGCTCTGTTCATTGTCTCATTACCAAACCTCTGTCATTTCTCAGTTCACATTGCCTGGGTAAGAGCATAGGACAGACAAAGGTCCCTCTATCCAAACATCCCACCTTCAACATAACCAAAAGCAAGTAACTAGAGAAGAGTATAAAAAAATCTCCATGTAAGCATGTAGCAATACTTCCCCAAAGAGTTTCCCTCTGTCTAGTTACAGCTGAGGGACTTTCAGAGCCAAAGATGAGGACTTTATCCTTACTAGCTTTTGTATTCCACAAACCTGTCGAGTCCCCCTCCCCTGACTTGTGCGGTCAGACAAACTTCCTGGCATTCACAACATCCCAAATCAAGGATTTTAACAGCTTGAAAGGAGTGGTACTCTGTGCAGTGGTATTCTTTTTGAGCCTGACACCTCTTAGCTTTCTTTGAGGACCCCAGTTTGTGTACTGATTCCCACTGATCCCCATCCATGCTATTCACCATTTCATAGATGTTGACTTATCTATTACTTACCCCTCTGTGGCAAGCTGAGCAGTGTTGCAATCAATATGCAACAGTAAGAAGAGTTGGTGATGGAAGGAAGGATATTTATACAGCAATATTCCTGAATACAGAGATCAAGCATGGAGAGACAGCCTGTAAGATGCTCATGCAATGCCTTGTTTTGACAAACGAGTCTTCTCACTCCATTTTATTATGTGAGGGCTTCCCAATAATACTGCAAATTCCTCCAGTGTTTCCATGGATCTGCACATGGACTGTGTCTGCAGGTTGACATCCCTCATATCTCTCATCCTGCCTTGCAGACCTAAGGACCAGGAGACAGGCAAACGGCTGCTGGCCCACCAAGTTCCCCTCTGCCAGATAAACAGTGTGACCCTGAAGTATATCCCCAAGAATTTTTTTTGGAGCAAGGATGAGGCATCCATTGTTGGCAAGTTCTGTTTAGCACCACTGCCTCTCAATAGCAGGTAAGCCTCAGCAATGTCATACAGGGATGCACTGAACCTATGGATGCAGCTTGTGGTTTGAAGCAGTGCATATTATCCTCCTATTTAGGGAAACACTTTAAGAGGTCTTTTCTATCACTTCTGTGTCCATATGTAACTAATTTTGTGTTTGTGAAAGAGAAAAGCTACAAAGGTAGTTTTCTAGGAGCTTTCTAAAATTCTTTCCCCAGGATAAAAGTGTCGTGTCATGGAACTGCAACTCACATCACCTTGAAGATATTTACATCACAAACCATGGCAAAAGCTTGTACTAACTGGAATTCTTTTGTCCTTGTTTGCCCTCTCCATCTTCCCCTGTCTACAGTGGGCCTCCATCTAAAACATGACAGGTGAACATTTTTCAGGATGAGACAACAGAGGACCAATAATAACCATTTTGGCATTTTCTAGGTCAAACATGGTAGGATATATACCTTCAGCCATAGTTACCTTTCCTGGAGTAAAAGCAGCCAAGTCCCTCTCATCCTGAGAGAGATAATTGTCTTCTCCATAATACAAAATTCTTGACAGGAGTCTTGCAGATCCAAAGTTCTTGCAGGCAGGCCAAAACAGCTGGGTCTACACTGAAACATTAAACTGTCCATCCACATTTCTTCTGAAATGCTGGCTCAAGGCTGAAGCAAGCTACTTCAAAGCAGGTTCAAATTATGTTTTGTTGGACAGGAAGGAGGCTTAAGTTCTAGGCAGTAAAAATATATCCAGTAGACCCAGACAGGGGAAGAAAAAAGACAATCCTATATAAATACCAGGTACTCCCTTGAGTATAAGGACTATTCCTTACTAGCACCTGTTGCACTCTAGAGTTGGGATGGAGGTGTTTTTGTCCCTTATGAATGGGACAGCAAGGGACATTGCCTGAAAGAGGTGCTAACCTGCACCCCTGGAAGCACTGGACTTGGCTTTGATACAGACAGAAAGCTGTGGAGTTGCACAGGCTCACAGCTGTGCTCCTGTCACTATGCTGGGAGCACTCAGAGCAACAGTGGTGCTGCTCAGATCAAGGGGAAGGTGAAGGACACAAGCCCATGCCATCCTTCCAGCCAGTTCATCCCAGCCAGGGCACAGCACCCCATTCATTATCCCTTGCAAAGCAGTGCAGGGTCCAGCACTTTGCTTGCTTCTGTGTTAGGATAGCAATCTCCACCTGTCAGTGCCCAGCCTGACTTCTCTGTGCTCTTCCCACAGCAGGACAATGTCATGTCTGCCCTGGAGCCTCACCCTCCCCAGCAAAACAGACATCTCCTACGAGTTGCCTCCTGCCTGTGCCTAGCCCTGCCTTCAGGGTACACAGAACCAGAAAGGAGTCCTAAACCTATTGCTGCTCTCTGCTCTCAGATGACACTTTCACCATAAAACTGGATGGGTTTTGTTACTCCCTGCATAAGGGGCAAGATGTCAAGGACTGAAGTGCATGGCAGATTGACAAATACAAGGTTAACTGCTTACAGCAAAATCTTCCAGTTAAGACTGGATTGACACTTTTGTCTCACAAGTTCTGTACCCAGCTCTCAAAGTGAGACAAGAAAGTAATTTAATCTCAAGGTTTGAATCTATATGAAAGAAGGATTGGATAATATCACTCATTTTATGGTGGGAGTATTAGTATAATTCATTAGTGTTTTATATTAAACTGTCCTGAAATCTTCATATTAAAGGTGAGAGGTATTATTTTTCCTCAGCAAGGGCACATGAAGGAGTCATTCTTAGCCAGAGCTCCAATGGGAAACTCACTGGTCCCATCCACAAGGTGCTTTCAGAGGGAGACCCTATTGATTTCACAGCACATAATTCTCTCTGAAGCTCACATTAAGTGAAGCAAACACCAGGAGCAGCACAGAGCTCTCACTTCCAGTTTTGCACTGCTTTCACCATCTGCCCAGAATGGAAGATAGTAGGAGAATGGAGCATTGCAGCCACAGGGCCACCTAACACAAATTAATCCTAGGAACTCAGCACAGCTGTTCAGACCTGGAAAAGTAGGTGAAGTCTGGAAATAATTGGTGAAAGATTACAGTGGATGCATGACCACAGAAACAACACACCCACCCACACCTTTTCCATACCACGATACATATGCAAATTAAAGAGGTGACAAGTCTTTCATAATTTCTGCCCACAAATCACATCTTCTTTTGACTGTTTTCTCTGGTTCCCTGTACTGGCTTCACTGAGCAATAGAAAAGTGCACCAGGAATTCCATAATCAGGGTGAGGGACATGCTAAAAGCATTGAATGATTGTCTCAAGTCATATGCTGTCACTCCTGCTCCACTAGACAGTGTCACAGCAGGATTAGCTCCTGCTTTCAGTTCACATCCAAGATTTTAGCCTTATGACTGTTTGGAAGGACAGCTAATAAACACACACTTGGGAGGGGGATAGAGCTGGACTCTGACAACCTGAGAGAGATCCATGTTAGCTGGCACCATGACTGAAGAGTTTCCTGGGATCTTCTTGTTGAAGACTGGAATATAAGCTCAGCAGACACCTGTGAAGGACAGTGTGTAATTCAGCCCAGCCTGGTCCACTGCTTCAGGCAGGTGTATAAGCACCTCAGTAGATGGACCCAGTTCCACTGCACATTTCAGCTCCCTTGCAGAAGAGAGCCCGACAGCTCCCATGTCAATCTGCTGCAGACATTTCCGAGCTGTGAAAGGCAGTGGGGTCAGGCTGAAGCACCAATGCATTGACAGAGCATGGTAACAACCATGAGCAGGATGATTCCCAGGCCTGGGGCAGACCCATTCTCCTGCCCTGGTGTGGCAGCAAAGGCGAGCAGTGCAAGGAGCTGTGTACATCACAGATCTCACATACCCACCACTCCAGAGGCCCTTGGCAAGAGTGCCAGATCCCAAGGGCACAGGTTTTGCCCAGCTGAGACTTGCAAGACCAAACCAGACGCTGGGCCACAGCCCCTGTGTGAGCAGGGCAGGGCAGGTGGGGCTGCCTCCACCAGCCCAGGGCTGGCACAAAGCCAGCCCCATAGGCAGAAAGGCTGTGCCCCAGCATCTGTGTGCCAACAGGCACTGAAGGACACCTTTCCCTGTGCTGATGGAAGGACCAACACTCCTTGCTCTTTCCCTGAATACCTGCCCTGGAAAGGCTTCTACTCCCACTGCTCAACTTGATTGCACCAGGCTCTGCGAGGATTCTTCCACAGGTATTTCCAATTGCCTGACTGAGGACATGGCTGGGGAAGCTCATGAGACAAATCCTGTTGCCGCTGGACTTGGAAGAGGCCTTCCATCTCTAGACTATTTTCATTAAGGCATTGTCCTTCTTACCAATGGGTACTCTCTTCACAGATGTTTTGTATCCATTCATTTCTTCATTTGATGTTTGAGCACCTTGAGGTCATGCCCCCTTGAGCACACCAAAAAAAAAAGGGTTCTTTCCTACACCTGTTCCCAATCTCAATTCATTCTCTTTCTTATTTCAATAATCAATGCAAACAACTAACCAGAAGTCTTTTTTTCACCAGCTTCTTTGAGAAGTTGTACTTGTCATAAATGAGAAATCCTAACTCCTGGAAAAGTAACTTCTGGTCTTACTAGAGTGGAGACCCAGTGAGATGCATATTATCGAATTCTCCAATGCAAGCCCTTTACCAAAGCTGTCAGGTGGCCCATTTCCCCTTGCCCTATCCACTCTGTGCCTTGAGATCACCTCAAATGATCCCGCTCTTCAAATCCTCCCTCCCTCCCTCCCTACAGCTGTTTTCTCCCTTTTGAAATCCTCAAAGACAAGTAGTTTCATCTTGACTTTAATGGGAATCATTGAATCAAAGGGAACACAGATTCTGCAAGCAGGCTGGTATTGCTTGCAGGATATTGGTGCACTTTGGTGACAGAGCTGCTGATAACCTCGGAGAGGCAGGACTAGAAAACAGACCATGGAAGCACACTGGGGAAGGCAGCTCTGGTGAACAGCCATGGGGTGGGAGGTGCTGGAGTGTCACACTGCAGTCTTAAGCATGTGCTTCATGTGCTCCTGAGTGTAGATATCTGCTGGCAGATGTCTCTGCATGCTAAAGTGTCTCTGGTCAAAAACCTGTGTGAGCATCTGCTCCCTTGGAGGGGCTTCAGGATCAAAACAGCCTGTTGTTCCCTAGAGTTCAGGGGTCTGGGTGGGAGCCAGAGGGGCTCGTCCTTTGCAGAGAGGGTGAGAACTCTGGAGATGGTTTTCAGAGGCTGCAGAAGGAATGAAGTAGAAGAGGGAGGAAAAGGGCAACAGGGAACAGAGCGGGGAGGGAGAGAGAGAAAGAGAGCACACCATTACTATCACACTTTCAAACTTTTCCAAGACACAAACCTCATGGAGCCCACCATGTTCTTCATTACCTGTTCTTCTCCCCTCCCCTCCTAAATGAGCATGCAAAACTATGTAATTCTTCAACAACTGATAAATCAGGAAACAGGTTTATGCACCCATTCTGAGATGGCAAAAACAAACCTTTCCAAAGTGCCTTCGGTGATACTGGTTGAACAAAGCCCACAGCTCCTTTGCTTTTGCTCTCAAAGCAGGTACAAAACATTAACTACTAACTTAGATACCAAGCATCCATCCACCCATCTCACCCACCAAATAGGAAGGCAGCTCCTAGATGTAACTGTAAAAAAACAGGTAGCAACAGCTACACATCCTGCAAGCACTTGATAGCAACAAACTAGAACAAATGCAATCTGGATAAAAAGCTGGTGGCTCTTGGTTGTTTAAATTTCCTGGCAAGGAATAAAACTTAGTTTTCTCTGGAGCACTGAGCTACACTATACTGTTAAAGCAGTACTGAACAGATCCTTTGAACCTGCCTCCTTCAAACAGGCAGCATCCTCCTTAGAGAATGAATTTGCTCATCAGTGGGATATCACTATCTATCTTACTCATATGCAGACTAGAAACACTTTCAAGGAACTAGATGACATGAATAGTAGGCCAATATATCTTCCATTAATATTTTCTTGCATATGACCTTCGTAGCACTTTGGGCATTCAAGAATTGCCCTCCTGAACCGCAGTGTTGCAAGGTGGCTGTTGTAGTGACAGAAAAGGAAAAGGAACGCCACCCATGAAGCACCTCAGCGCAGAGAATTTAGCGAGCTGCAAGGTGATTACCCACATAGGGGGTTACTGGGAAAGGAGATGAGAGCACAGACCAGGGGAAAGCCCCAGGGGAACTCTGACCTCAGGGACTTTGAAGAATGACACTGCAGGGGATTTCCCTGTTTATATCAGATGTAGGAAAACTTTAGGGAAGTGTTTTACCTGAGCCATGGCAGACTGGCTCGGATTATTTGCTGAGCTGTGACAAGTGTTTGGAGAGAGGGAAAACCTGCAGCCCCTCTGTATCACTAGTTTTTGTGGTGAAGCACTCAAGTCCCTGTGGAATATTGTCCAGATGTGACATCTGCTGCTGTGCTGCTGGGATGTGATGTGGGATGTGATGGTATGTGCTGGGATATGATGTGGTTAGGACACACAAGTGCCAAGTAGGGCAACAGGGAAGCTCTCATTCCACCATTATGAGCACACTAAACAGAGTTTTTGATTCCTTGTCTAATTACCTTAAAAATTAAAATACCACATTGTCTATTGTCTCCAGACTGACAGACAGGAAGATCATCTTTCTCTCCCACCTCAAAATACAAGCCTCTAAACATCTGAGCTTTCACTGCAGGTTTCTGCTGCCAATAGCAGCACTCCTTGACACTGTCTCTGTCACAAGATCTAGAAAGACAAAAGCTTCCACCTCACAACAGGTCTGTGTGA
Organism: Taeniopygia guttata; assembly: GCF_048771995.1. Taxonomy (NCBI): domain Eukaryota; kingdom Metazoa; phylum Chordata; class Aves; order Passeriformes; family Estrildidae; genus Taeniopygia; species Taeniopygia guttata. The sequence continues at coordinate 25,355,500 of NC_133024.1, forward strand.
AAGAAAGAATAGCTTTTTGCTGTGTAGCAAAGTTTTGCCCAACACACACACTCCTCTTGTCTGTATGTTCACAGTATTGCCTCACTGCCAAAAATGGGTGCAAATTTTTCCAAAAAAGCTACAGTGTTACTTGCCTCCTTCCTTTTTTAGTTGCATTTGACATTCTGGTATTATTGAGCTTGATTAATTAGAAGAATTAATTAACCAGTGATCTGAGAATGGACATCCTCCTTAGAAGGCAAAATAGAATGAAAGCACAGGCTAAGTACCTTCACCATGTTCACAACACTACTTGCATTCACTTTGATTGCATGTTTTCACAGACACTCTGACAGCTAGGAGGATGGATGTCTCCTAAGTGATTCAGTGTTCCTGCCTCTCCAAGTAAGGACTGAAAAAGCTGCAAATTCATATCTCCAGCAGCCTACCAGCAAAACCAGGGGCTTCACATTCCTAGAACAAATGTGGAGTTTTGTTTTTTTTTCTCTCTCTGCCTCCTTAAAAAAGAAAAGAACAACTAACTACACAAAACCAAACAACCCCAACAACAAAACCCTAATCAAAACTCTTCCTAACTCTTTATTTGATTCAACCACAAACAAATACACTTGTTCTTTCCTGGGCCACTTTCTTCATATCCCAGATAATATGAAGAATACTGCAGACTTGTCAGGGCTCATGCCAGGAGCCAATGCTCCCTGCCACTGAGTCCATAGCAGAGGTAGAAGTAGACCCAAGCAGGCACAGAGAAGAGCAAAGTGCAATGTTGCTGTGTTCAAGGCTGCCTGATGGAAGGCAGCCACCCCAGCTGCACCCCAGCCCTGCAACTTCCTCCCTGCTATGCAGACCCAACTGAGACACAGGCAGGGATCACTTCTAGGACAGAAATCCCAGTCCCAAGCTTGTGCCTGGCAGCTGGAATACTGTGGGGGGCAGCAGGAATGCACATTTTGGGGTCTGCAGCTGGTGTGTAGCAGCTGGCATGCAGCGGCTAGCTAAAAGTAGCTCGGGGTGGAATTTCTCTCTTGGCCACTTGCATTTGAATTTCAAGCACAAGACACTCTCCCATCTGTTTCTGTTTGCCTGCATTGTTCCTCTGCCCCAACAGCCACCAGACACAAGAATGTTTTTCCCTTTTGGAGTAAGGAGTTGGCATTTTGGAAGAGAGAATCTCTTTCCCACTCACTGGAAATCAGAGTTTGGGGCATCTTAAAACAATGCTTAGCCTGTCAGTCCACCTAGGGTGACTGGAGGCAAGACCTATTCCACCCAGGGCAGACTTTTCAACACCTTACTGTTATGGCAGAGATCAATCTCAGCAGAAACAAGGAGGACAGATCAAATGCTGGGATGAGCTGCAGTGGGCAGGGAGAGGAAGGACTCTGAGCTTTCTCCTCCTGCCCAGACTGAGCACTTGCAGGGTTTATAGCAACTCCTTGCTACCAATCTGCTGTAAAACTTGGAGCTGTTTCTAGTCCTGTTGGCATCTCCTGGGATGTGGGCTTTCTCACCTGCAGAGCTCTTGCTCAGTTCAGTACTGGAGAATCTCCTGGCATTGCTCTATCTCATGTTCTCTCTGACCACTTCTGTACCACCTGCCAGCCTGGACACCATTTCAGTGTTTCTGCCTCTTTTCAGGGATCAGGAGAGAACTGGGCAGGGTAAGTGCTTTCTATGGCCAGGTTACTGGCCCTTCTACCCTACAGTACAGCTGATGCATGGAGTCAAGCCTCTGCCCTGCTGCTTTCCTTAGGAAAACCACATAGCTTGAGCCCACCTTCTGGGATTCCTTGGTGCAGCAGGCCAAAAAACACTGCAGAGGTGCAAACCCATGGCAAATGGGGTCCAGTGCTTGTCCAGGCAGATGCATCACGGGAAAGACTTGCTCTGCAAGTGGGTACTTACGTGAGGGTCCCACACAGGGTGAGGTGTGCCCGTGCCAGGAGTGCCCTCACTTCATATACTCCCCTTCGCTCACATAGTCCATAAAAGACCCCGGCAACTCAGCAAAATCTTCCAAGACAAGACTGGTGGAGTCCTCACCCAGCACATCACTGTCGGGCCGGGATGCCCGGGGGCGCGGAGCCGGCGGTGGCGGCGGTGGTGGCTGCGGCGGTGGCTCAGAGACGCTGGCCTGGCCAGAGCCTGGCAGCAGCTCCTCACAGTCCTCCGACTCCCCCTCGGAGGAGGCTGGTCCAAGGACGTGGTAGAGGCTGGGCAAGCGGATGTCGAAGCGAAGGCCAAACTTGGCAAAGAGCTTCTCATTGAGGGAGTAGAGCTTCTCTGAGATGTCATAGCCCAGATGGGAGGAGAAGAGCCGGGCGATGTAGCGGTCCTTCCTCAGGAGGAGATACAGCTTCTTCCTCGGCCAGGTGATGTAGCTGCAATCGGTCTCGGCTGTGAGCGTGACCTGTGGAGTGAGTGGAGTAAGTGCCACTGCCTGGGCAGGGTCACCCACCTTGGAGCCATGTGCTTCACTCCAGGGAATGCCCTTAGCCCCTTTGAATCCTAATCTCCTTGGATATGGTGGGTCTGGAGAGTCAGATTGTCCTGGTTGAATGACTGGATAAATCCTTACCTGCTGCTGTTTCCTCTCCCTAAGGAGGCAAAGACCCCATTTTCCTATGCAATTAGTATCATGTCCTCATTTATCCCAGCCACATGGATATCTATGATTCACTCTCTTGCTTCCAGATGATGCTCTCTATTGACATCTGAGGGATGTAGCTGTAATGGACAGGGCAGCACTCACACCCTTATCCCTCAGAAATGCTACAGAGGGGGATATTTTTTCATGCCCACTCAGTCTGAACTGCCAGCAAGTAGCCCTGGGGGAGGCTGCTGACCTATTCTGCTGCTGGATTGCACAGCCCCACAGGCCCTGCTCCAAGAAGGCCTTGAGTGTTGGAAGGGCCATCTGAAAGGCTTGTCTTGTCATCCTGTGCACAAGGGACATCCTGTCTCAGCAGTTCCGCTGGACTCTATAGGGCTGAATAGTCTTGAAGGACATTGCAGCACAGATCAGTGAGAGGGGAAATAAAAAGGTTTTATTGTGTTTGTATATATGAAGAAAACTCGTGAGGGTTTATTGGATTGATTTTAGAGAACATTTCATTTTCCTTCTGGTTTTGCAGGAAAATGAGAGGGGTAAAGAGAGACCTTTTCCCCCTAAGTATAGAACAAGAACAATTTCAGTCAGAAACATCATATAGTATGTAAGTGTATATTATAATAAATAATAATAATAAAGACAAGAAATGCAGGAAGGGTCAGACTGCCCTGGGCCAAAGAAGAACATCCGAGTGTAATGGAGACACTGGCATGCGAACAAGTGCCGGAGCCAAAATATTCCGGGGGCTCCCTTTCACTCTATGCCCAGGGGTCTCCTTGGTCAGCCACCATGGCAGAGGGCCACTGGGAAGCTGAACATGGCTTGGCGGCATGTGTGTGTCCTTGGGTTTGATATTTAATGCCATTGCCCTGCAAACAGCTGTCTGATGAAAGAAATATAGGAGATAAAACCTGAGAACTTTCCCAGGCCAGGCAAGCAAAAAGAAGGGCCACACAGAAATTGAAATGACTGGAATCTCGTTTTCCTAACCAACCTCTGGCACAGCGATCAAAAGTGATTCCTTTGTGTGAGGGATTGAGATGCAATAACCAAACTTGCCACCAAACCAGGACAGCAAGAAATATTTCACTCTTGAATCCCCCCTGACACAAGTGCTCTGGCATCAGCAAGAGCCTGTAATTCAGCCTTCTGGGGGAATGTGCCAGCCCTGAAACCAAACTCCTTCAGGCACTGGGACCCAACAGTCCTGTGGGAAGCAGACAGCCAAAGCAGAAAGCTCAAGGAAACCAACTATTCTCGTAGACTGAGTCATGCTTCTGCCATTTTTCAGTGAGCTCAGAATTGAAATTGTTCAATCTGGAGAGTCACAGGCAAGAAAAACCTCAGGCAAGAAAAACCTTCCATGCCTTCCTCCAGCAAAGACCCAGAGTCTGACATGCACTTTTTAAACCAAATTATTGTGTTGCTAAGACAAGGTTGAGATAAGTTACAGAGTTTTATTAACTAATTGGTTGAGAGGGACTAGTGTGTTAAACAGCTGCCAAAAGCAGCACCTTGCCATGGTTCAGCATGGCCACCAAGAGTAAGGTCCTTCCAGGTACATGGACTGGTCAAGCAACACCTGATGACTGCTGGTCTCACACAGCTGCTACTTCTTCATGCTCCTCGGTAAGCACATGTATATTTAGGCATTTGTAGCATATGGCCTTCCCTACCTAAGGCTCTACCTCCCTATCCTGATGCCAGGCACGGCTGACCTCACTGACCAGCCTGTCCTGCAGAGTAGGAGATGTGCCAGAGAGTGGTGCTGGCAGGGCTGGTGCAGCCTGGCCCCAGCCTGCTCCCATGCTGTCTCACACACCACAGATGAAGACCCTCAGGAGGTCTGGGAACATTCAGTTCCACAGAAATCAGCTCAGAAAATGCTGTGGATGTCTTTGCAGGTTGCATGCCTGCAGTCAGCCATTGCAGTCAGCTATTTCCCTGCCTGAAGCACTGGGCAGCCATCAGTCTCCCTGCCTGATTCTTGGGCAAATACAGCCCAGGAGCTAGCAACAGTCTGCTTCCAGATTGAATACCTGCGCAAAACATGAGATACCACCAGCCCTAGCACAGCCATGCTGTTGTTGCCTTTTCTACTTCATTACCTTGGTCCAACATCCCTATTTCTGCTCACAATCTGTAGCCCTGTGCCACAGTCACAGCCAGCTATCTCCTACAACCATAATCACTGGTGATGGCACTGTTTTCAGGAACAATCACCATGAACTTTTCACACATGAGCCAAATTCAGACCCTAGGAAAGCAGATTTAGAGAGCTGCCCTGGTTTAACCAAGTCTGCTTGGGGCTACCTACCCTCATGAGAAAGCATTATTCCCTCATGACCCTCCCATGCTCCCAAGGGATTAGCAAAATCCCTCCTCATATGCCCCAATTGACATAATCAGGATTGACATCCTGATAGGTATCAGGCCATCCTGGGATGTGTGTTAAAGGCAGAGGGATGTAGGCTTAAGTAATCTTCTCCAGAAGAAAAGTCAAACGCTGTGGGGTGTTGACAGCAAGGCCAAAATCCTTTCAGTTACTGCAATTAAGAGTTGGTCTGGCCTCTCAGCAGGGGAACCTTCTGCTCAGAAAGAACCATATTTGGGTGTGAATCATCCTTTCTGCTCCTCCACCCAAAACACATGACCACCAGAAACTTTGGTGAGGAACAGGATGTTTATGGATTTACATCACCGCTGCACATTGCCATGGCTGCCATTGTGATGCTAGGACAATGCACCCTGCTAGCAGTGTGCAGGGCAAATGCATCAGTACAGGTACTAGAGAACATGGTAAGGGAAGAGAGCAGGTAATCTGACACCTTGATTCCCTGATAAAATGGAAGGAGCATGTGAAAAATGCATATTTTATGATTGGCTTTTCACAAATGTTACAATGAATATTATATGTGTAATGTTAGAAAATTGTGCTGTATTAATTCTCTTAAGTAATGTGTTAAATGTAGTTTTAGGCTACAACACAATGTTGAAATAGAAACTCTGCGATGCAGGATTTTTTTACTAGCTCAAGCAAGAGATGAGATAATCAAGAAACTCTTCACACAGAGATGAGAGTGACTTAGGGCCCATAAAGAGTTACTGCCTCCTTTCCACCTTCTCTCCATCTTTATAGAACCACCAAGATTAAGGGGAAGAAGTTGACAAAACCCAGAAAAGTTCTTAATTTGCAAGGAATTCATGCATCATATATGAGATATATGAATATGCAACAGGCTATTGCTTTTAAGGTTATTCCTTTGTTCACAAGGGACGCTGTTCATGACTTAGTGTCCAAGAGCATCCGGACGTTTGTAATTCTTTGCTTTTTATTGTCTTGTAATTGTCCTAACTCTAAATTTTATTACTTTAATTGTATTACTATTTTTATAACCATTTTATTATTATTAAACTTTTAAAATTTTAAAAACCAAGTGATTGGCGTTTTTCACAAAGCATCATGCTCCTCCCTCCTTGCTATCAGTAGATAGTAGGAGCATGCCCTGAGGTCTTCAGAACAAGGTAGGAAAAAAGGTTAAACAGCTGATCACACAATCCTGTGCTGGCTAAACCACCAGGAAGGGGAGGAAAGTATTCCTGGTCAGCTTTGAATGGTATAATGAGACCTCTCTACCACCTTCTCAGACATGCAGCAAAGGACCAAGGAGAGAAGCTGAGCTGCAGTTACCTGGAAAGTTCCTTCCTCAGAAGGTCGCAGAGACTCCCATTCTGGAGAGTCCAGGAACTGGTATGGAAAGACATAGTGAAGGAATTGTCCATCCTGGCACACTCGGATCCTGCAGAGGACAGGTGAGGCAGACAGGCTTAGGCCACAAAACAGATGTCACACAAATCTGATAGCTCAAACAGTGTGTTCCACCAGGGAGGAAAGAAATACTTGTCTCACACATGTCTTGTACCCTTTTGGGACAGCTGCAGGTGCTTTAGTGATGAGGCTATCCCTCCTTTCTCTGTGGAAAACCAATTGCTGCCACTTCCCCATACTCCATCTGTGTTGTTTCTTGCTACAAAGACAGCCCTCACAGGTGCATGCTTGGTCCTAACCCAGGACTTCTCAGCCCACAGGACTGCTGCTTTCTAGGCACTTCTAAGCCAGCCTGTGGCTCTTTGTACTTGTATCTTCCTCCTGCCTCCGGGACTGCATGAGAGCATTCCCAGTCTTGGTACTGGGAAGTCACTACGCTCAGGATCCCACAAAGTCCCACTGCCCGTGGTTCCTCACAGATCACCGTGGGAGCTCATAGTTTGCTGCACGTTACCACTCACTTTCTCTTGGCCTTCCAAGTATCCTTTTTGCCTACTTTTGATACAATTGCCTGCCAGGTCAAGGTCAAACATGCACTGAGCTCTGTTGTGGGAATAGAGAAGGACCTGCACAGGCCTGAAGCAAGGACAATGCCAGGGCACTCTGGAGTTCTATTCATAGCCCTGCATCACCAGACTTGCGGCCTCTTGCTTTCCTGTCACCATGTACCCCTGTTGTATGATGCACAAAGGCAATTCTTGCCTTCAGGAGTTAAAAGATTTTGTTCCCCTTTGGCTTCTATCAGCTGTCAGTGCTGCCTGGAAGGCTCAGGAATTGTAAGGCACATTTCCCAATCCAGGCATATTCTGCATTTCTAAGACCCCACTTGCTCAGTTTAAGAAAGAGCACCATAACAGCAATGCTCTGTTGGTCAACATGGATCTCACAAGGCAATAGAGTGGATACTAGGAAATGTAAATCCACTCCTATCTCCATGGAGTATCCTTTACTTCCCACTGCAAAAGAGAGCCCAACAACTGCCCACCATCACCATCTCACTGTCTGTTGCAGCACTTTCATGCCCACAGAGTAGCATCACATTATCCAGTGCAGGTCAAGACAGCACAGACTCTTCCCCATCAATATTATTTACAGATGCAGTAAACTTCTGAGCCAGCTGCTTACCAGAGATGTTTGGTAAGGTGAAGTGCTACTGGAAACACACATACCAAATATCCTTCCAGTGCTTTGCCATTCAATAACCTGGTGGACCCAGGGTGCTCTTAACACATCTTAAAAAAGGGACCAACATCAAAAAAAGGAAGGTCACAAAGAAGGTTCTTCTTTGCATACTCTCTCACCAGAAAGGATTGGCCACTGCAGTAAAACAGGAGCCCAAGGTGATGCTTTGTATTCCCAAAGGAAAATCCTTGTGAGACACAGCTCCTGCAGCTCAGCACTGCTCCTGTTTAGAGATCTTCTTCCTTTCCCATTCTTATGTAACATAAGTGCCAAGTCTCTGGCAGCAGACTGGAAGCCAACACTATTGCTATTTGTATGCATCTGGATTTTGCAAATCCATTTAAATGGATATGCTGCTAAAGGCATGCCACAGGATCTCAGGTGAACAAATGCCAGTACTTGATCAGCATAGTTCATTCAATCAAATCTCCAGTGTGACTCTCTAGAGGTCCCTGAGGTTCTCCTTGGTGGTCCAGAAGAAGGAATATCACAAATGCTTGACAGCACAGGGAAAGAAAAACACCTGATTAGGCAGGATCCACCACAGGAAAATACTCTCTCTTTTGATGAAATGGTGCTCAAAGTGAAAAATGTCAAAGCCCTGAGGGTTGGGGTGTTGGGAACTGGAAATTCTCCCTGAACACTACTGGCCAGGAAGAGCCAGTGAACTGAGGCCTCAGTACTCAGCATACTCAGCACACAGCTCATCACATCACAGAGGTGTGCTGGGTACCACCAGAGACCACAGGTCCAGAAACACTGTTCTCCTGCCTTGAGAAACACATTCTCATAGCCATTCTGCTCCCATCAGAAATAAGATCACTTCAAAATGACAGACAAAGGGTAAGGATTCATCAAAAGTATTAGAGGCAAGGCTGAGCTGGCCACTTCATTGCCCATAGCTTGAGTCTGCAAACCATCTCCTGAAATAATGTTAAGTCAGAAAAACAAAACAAAACTAACACCCTAAAAAACAAATTTCCCCCTTCCCCAACAAACTGATGCATAACTCAGATCCTTTTCAGAGGAAGGAAACAATCCTCACCCCAGTTTTGACAGAGGGTGATAATACAACAATAAGACACAGTGGTTTGCTATCAGACTTTGTTCAGAAATGGGAGAGCCTTTACCTGCCAGACAGCAGCAACGAGAGGCGGTCAATGGGCGTCTTGCCTTCCACTGCATAATTCTGGTCTCTGACTAGTGACTGGACCTGCTCTTCACAGCACTTCACGATTTCTTTGTAGACTTCCAGGGGCACCTGCAAGGGCAGGTACATGGTCTTGTAGAGGAGGTCAAACTCTTCTGGGATGGTGTTTCTGCGGAGCCGGTAAGCCAGGTGAGCCAGCTGAAGCAAGCAGGCGAGGACCAGCAGCATGTTCCAGATGAAGATGTCCAGCCCACAAGCGCTCAGCCAGCCCCACAGAGCATAGCAGAAGTAGCCTGGGGCCAGGAGGCCAAAGATATAGAGAGACCCAAAGATGCCACTTCCCCCCATGTAACCCAGGAGGACAATGCAGCTGGCCAGCTGGTAGGCTGCTTCCTCCATAATCTCTTTCCAGGCATCACACACTGGAGGCCGGAGAACAGCCTGGTCCCAAGAGGGGCTGTTTGCGCTCATCCTGCCCCACTCCCCACCCTCCCCAGCCGTCCTGCGGTCAGAATGAATTGTCATACACAAAGGGTGCTGCAGACGCTGGAAACCAGAGCTGCTGGGTAGCTGTTCCTTCTCCTCTTCCTCTTGTGCACCGTCTGCTCCCACAGCAGTGCTTCAAAGTAACATGCTAAAAAAGTGCTGCTGAATGTTTTTGCACCCAAAAAATTCCAAAAGTGTTTGCTTCTTCTCTTTGTGGCTCACAAAGCGTCGGCTGGCCCCCTTCTGATCCACAACAGTGAGAAAAGAATCTGGCAAACGTGAGGCCAAAAGAGCTCAGTCAGAAAAAGAGTCGAGGCCATTAGCTGGAAAACTCACAGACAGGACAGAGATCTCCTTGCACTGCTTGTCCCGCCTGCGCTGCAGCAAATGGAATAGCGACCGTGAGAGAGCAGCAGAGGGAGCTGGTGTTGAGTGTGGAATGTGTATCTCTTGGCAGTGGAACGGAGAGAGACCCCAAATGGATAACCATGTTTGGAATTGAAATCCAAGGAGCAAAAGCAGCGAGGAGAATAGAGAGCAAGCACGCACCCGCTACTTAACATACCTCAGGCAGCCAGATAAGCCCAGCGCAGCGCGAGGAGGGGAAAGGAGAAGGGAAAACAACCAGCTTATCGCGGCAAGCTCCAGTCACACATCGGGCTCTCCACCGCTCTGCACTCCTGCAAAAGAGTGACTTTCACCCAGCACGAAAAAAGGAAAAAGGTCACCCCCTTTTCCCACTGTGGTTCATAACTATGACAAGGACTTAGCAAAGGAAGAGAGGCTGGCTCTCAAATAGTAATTTCCAGGTCCATTACAGCCTTCCCTTACACCAGGGAGCTTCCTCTCACGGGGTGTTTTAGATCAAGGGGCACAAGGAAAAGCTTTGCACAGCCAGAGAACTGTGAATGCAAGGGATAAAACTAGTGCAAATGAGCCTCTGGCACTCAGTTTCATCTATCATGAAGACGAGACTATCCTGCCTGCCAAAAGCTTTGTGAGCGTATAACACTTGGAAGCACGTTTTGTGGGGAAATCCTAGTTGAGGGATTACAGGCTCTGTTGGGAAGCACCCTTGAGAAACATCATCTCACATTCTCATTTTTCTAATAGCTGTTTAGAACCTGCCCCAGACCTTCATTTAGCCCAAAGACGATAGCCAACACTTCCCACTCAGGTAATCCAGGACACAGGCACAAGAGAGAGCCTTTGAGGTCAGTCCTCCATGGTCAGCTACACAAAACACGCATAAATGCAATTCCTCCCCTGCTTCGAGTAATTATCAGTCACACAGGCAGGATCTGCCCCACTGCCAGGATGCAGTTACATTTCAGGCATTGACGCAACCCACGTGGTCTCCCATCACAGTATGAAGTCAGCCTGCATGGGTCAGTGGGGTAGAGATAGGGTTTCAAGGGTGGTCGTGTTTCAGACCGAGCTTGCAGCTGCCCTGCCTAACATGCCATTCCCATTGGCACCATTCAGTTAAAGACACACTGATCACCTCTCCTAACTAATAGTACTCTGGAATAACTCTGTCTCCCAGGCAAGGCTGCAGCAACGCTTTATGGCAACCTTCAAGAATTTATCGAGGTCTTGGCCAGTACAATCTTATTTCTGCAATGATAAGGCCACGTGCAATACAGAGCTGCATGGCTCCTAAGAGCCATCCTGGCAGGTTGACAGGTGGGAAGGAAAGAAGACAAATTAAATGTTGCACAGTCCATTCAGAAAGGTGCTTTCTGTTAAGGGTAAAGTGAAATAGGGAAACTGGTCTTCAGAGACCCCTTAACTACGTGAAGAAATAAATCCTATCTACTGAAGCAGAACAGCACTCATCTGCAAGAGTTATGGGGAAATTAAGAACTTTCTCTTGACCTTCTCTGCAAAGCAGGACAGATGATCTTACTGCTAAAGCACCACAATAAAAATCTTGGGATCCAGCTTCTGTTTTTCATACCATTGCCATATACTCGCTATATGATCCCGACAACACCTTGTCTACCTTTAGGCCTGCAAAAAAACTGTAAGGAGCCTTCTCTCCAAGATAGGCTGACAGCTGATAAAATGGAGAGTTGGGATATCAAGATTGTGAACACTTAGGAGAAAGATACTTTACATAAGATCTATGAGACAAAACTGAACTGCTATGAGAAGAAATGTAGAACTACATTAGAGGAAGCATCCTGAGAAACACCATTGCAATTTCTCCTACCTTTTCATACTACCAAAACCCTTTTGCAGGGACATCAAAGAAAGTGGGGAAAAAAGGAAGTTAATAATTTTGTTCTTCTGTTAGGTAAATTCCTGAGTAAAAAGTAAACTGGAACACAGTGTTAATGACTCATTAGGACAAGAAAGACCTTCATCTGACATCTTCCAGAATGCAAATAGTGGTGTTGCAGCGAAACACTGTGGGTGAGGATGACCTGTTGTGATTTCTCTGTGCAAGGCAGACAGGAAGCTTTCAGCCCACAGCAATAATGGCACAAAGCTCTCATTAGAAACTACACCATTTTTCTGCTGGGTCCCAATGTGACATTGTAGAGAAAATGATAAAGCACTTTAAAAGGTAGATCTCGGAGCACACACTAGAGATTAACTTCGTGTTTTCAGACTCAAATTTCTAAAAGGAAGATTTCTAAAGTGATTAAAACACCAAGACTAAATCTTCCTTTCTCCCTTGACAGTACCATGGCCATACAGATAATCTTCACAGCACTTTCAGTTTTCCACCCAGCAAAAGTAAAAAAACTCTCTTATTACCAAAATGGTATTTTATTTTCATGCCTTGCTTTAGATTAGAGTAAATGCCCTTCATCCAGGGATGCTGGTTCCTCCAAGATGAGTATTCAAAAGTCAATACTGATTCAATGGGAAAAGGACATACCAAAGTTTAAAACAATTTGGAACAAAGATGGCAAGTTCATAGAAAACACCTGAGCAGCATTAACACCCTTCCCTGGAAGTAAACACATAACCATTACTATAAAATGTGTCTGTGAAAAACAGAAACACACATGTCAAGCTTTTCAGCACTGAAACAGGCAGTGTGGAAACAGGTACTTCACTGATTTCCCCACTTAGAATGGACTCAACCAGTAGCGCTAAATATTTAGCTCCATGTGATGATGCAACACACGTACAGCCTGCACTATGTTTGGCAAACAAATCCTCTGTCCTTGAGAGCCTCACAACACAGAGATTATCAGTCCCAAATCTCACAGCAGATGAATGACTAGTTATTTTGCCCATCCTTTAGGAAGTCAACAGGTTCACTACTGATCCCATAAGCAGAAAACTAGTTCAATCACCTGTGCTGAGGACACTAACACCTTGGTGGCTTGAAGTCAGAGAGGGCATAATCAAACATCTCTTTTTTGATTTATTATATAGCGCATTTCTGGCATTAGTCTGCAGAACTGTTATCTACACAGAATAAACACTAGCTCCAAAATATACACATTTGATTTACAGCTGTTGGGGAAGGTCTCAAGCCTACTCCAGACAAGCTCACAGTGAATTACAAAGGTTCAAAGATTGCAGGCACTGCATCTAGTTGCGCTGCTCTATAGTTTAGTCAAGTTTCCTGCTACTGACCTGTTTCACACCCTCGAGGTACGCACCACCCCATGCAGAGCACTGCCTGTCACCAACACGGTCAGTAAGCATTAACACAGGACCTCCCACTCCCTGAATGAAGCCCTGAATCCACTCCACAGGAATACCATAGTAGATATGAAGCCACTCAGCAAGGAATTTGATTTGACTACAAGGTTTTTCCATTGTTGCTTTAAATGTAGAGTTGTCCAGTATCCTTTCTGTACTTGTTGCACACAAGTACATCAGCATCCCACTCATTTCCAAAAACTTTCTAAAGCACTAGCCATGCTCTTACCCTCATGGAGGTCTAAACATCCCAATTCTTAAGTGAATAGAATTTGTGTAAAATTGTGCAGGAATATTTTTTTTTTCTTGACCTGGTATAAACAGCACTCCACTCTCACTTGGCCACTCCCTGCCCTGCTCCTGTGGCACCATTTTCACAGTTTACGCAGACCATGCTACCACAAAGCTAGTGCTCATCCACCTTTTACCATTCTCTTCAGTTCTTGCTCTGAAACACAATGGTTCGACAAGGAATGACCTTATTCAGGTTCCTACCTCAAGACAATAATAAACACCTAGAAGAACACCAGGTCCTGCTCCTTAAACAGCTACAGTGCCACAGGCAGCTTTGAATACTTTCTGCCAGAGCCACACCTGCATCCCTACTCTGAGGCAGAAAGCCAGCACGGACACAACTCTTGTTTCAGGACAGGACCTTCAGAAAACATTCCCAGAGGAAGAGTCTAAACTCTCCTCACACAACTTGTGAGTCTCAACAGAGGCAGCACCAGGTGTCATATACTAAATATTCCCAGTCAAATGCCACTGCTAGCTCAGGATATGCAGGGCCCAGCAGGCAGAGAAATGATCGTGACTACACTCACCCCTCCAGCAGGATCAAAGCCAGGAGAAAAATCAAGACAAAGCAGATTTTGCCTCTTCAGTTTCTGAAGAGAAAACTCATCAGAAGAAAAAGTAATTAGCGACACCATATTCAGGAAAGCCAGCTCATCACAGGAAGAGTAACACTAGGGTTGCACAATCACATTTTATGAAGCCAGAAAAGCCCCACTTGTAATAAACCAGAAGTCGCACCTAATGTTTCTCTAGATTGCAAGAAGGAATCAAAAGCAACAACTACCATCTCATACAACACTATCATCTCATACAAGTGAAAGAAGCAGCCAGAAAACAAAAGCCCATGTGTGCATAGCACAAGACCAACTCCACAATAACTCAGCATAAAAAAAAGCTTTACTTTCAGGCAAGTAAAAAAAACTCAGCATAAAAAAAAAGCTTTACTTTCAGGCAAGTAACCTGTACATAAGTCTCTTGCAGTGACAGGGAGCAGTCCTCTGCTCCCTTTCCCTTGAAGAACTACAGGCTCAAGCAAGTTTGAGGCGGGAAGTACCTAATTTTTCAATATAAACAATCAAGCTCAGGTAACGGTATTCAAAAACCGTCAGAAGAATTCGAACATGGGGAAATCAAATACAGTTTTGACTCTAAGGAAGTTCATTTCGTAAGACTGTGGTCTTTGTACAAACATAGTTACAGCTAGTGTCACAAACAGCACCACAAGCTTCAGCACGGCTGCTGAAAGCTGCTGGAGTGCAATGCTACTAGCATGATTACACAATTTGCATCAGTGGGAAAACCCACCAAAGTTTTCTTTCTGTTCAACCACACCACCTCAGTAATCAGTAGGAAGAGAGTTCCTACATTAATGATTAAGCAGGCTTTCCTCATTCTCTCATTCCTGCAGCATGCTGTTTTCAGTAAGGAGGGCACTGTCATTTCTTTACTTAAAAAGAAACAGAAGGCAGGAACACTGGTCATTTTCAGGCTTTTATTAAGAGGAAAAAATATATTTTCTATAGGAGTGGTCAAGAGCAAGCAGTGGAAAAGCTACAGATGTGATGCATACTCTATCTTTAAAGACTCTTCATAAATAGACTCTTTGTTTATATTTGTTCTTCAAAGCAACTTGCAGAAATAATTTATTTTGCAGCTTTCCAGAATGCAGTCACACCAAAGACATCATCTAGAAGAGAAAGGAAACACAGCTTCACAAAACATGGTTTTCCACTGGATATTGAGCAACAGTTCAACAATCAACAAAAAAACCCCAGCACAAACCCACAAAAACCAATTCCCATGTGTCCTAGCACCAGAAATCTAAACTGAGGTTTGGATCTCTTAGCAGACAACAGAGGCAGCACCATTCTCTACTGCTGAAGAGTGACTCACAGAGGCTGTGTACTGCCAAGGGTTTCACCACCCTCACAGGACAGCAATGTTGGCTGTAATGTCAATGAGGATTGCTCTGCCTTCTCTCGTGATGGCAACACCATCATGAACACTACTCTGGGCCTTCCAGTGGCACCAGCTGAGGTGCCAGGGCACTTCAGAGGCAGAGGTCCTGAAGGCTGTACTCACCCCACTCAGTCCTGCTCATCTCACTCATATCTTGAAGCCCAGAGCTCTCATACACTCTTTGTGAGCTTCAATAAGGTGCCCACAATTTTCTTCTCCCTTCTCAATAATGCTGCAAAACAAAAGGATTTCCAGGGTTCAGCAATAAAATGTTCACTTACTTTTAGTCAAAGAAACAGAATTGACAAGCTGTTGGGGACAATTAAAAATCCCTATTAGGATCCAGAGATTTTTTTTTCCCCATCCTGTCCAGGGTAGTGCTGTGTTGGACAATATAAAACTATCCCAAAACATTACCCAAATCTGGAGCTGTGCACCTAAAACTCTGACAACAGGCATAACAGAACTTCCTATTCACAGGCAGGGTCTATTCTGGGCAAGTCTGGATGGGGATTTGTTATACAACACAAGGCTGTCACATCATCAAGTATGCTGAGCCGGCCAGTTTCAAATTATTCAGCATGGAAGCAACAAAATTTCTCCAGTAACAGAACAATACAGAACAGGCTAACCAGTAAATGATAGTCCAACTTCAGTTGCAATTTAAGAACCCTGAAGCAAAAAGCAAAACAAAACGCAACACCTGCCCAGCTATTGTTGAAAAAATGATTCACCATATATAATAACTTTTGATGTTACTCATCTATCCAAGTAAGTCTCTCATTGTTGGTATATCATGTATACCACAAAAGCAGTTCAGACTTGCTGTTTGACTGAATGACAGAACTGGTTAGTTTTTTTCTTAGGTTTTTTTACAATGAGCATAGACATCCTCTGGCTGCCCAGGGCAACTCCATCTGACCAGTACCATCCACCCTAACATCTTTTTCTTAAGGGGGCCTGGACTCACCCTCACAATACTATGTAATTAGACATGCTCCCCTAAACTTAGCAAAAACAGTGTTCAGTATTGTGTCACCTACCATGTATACCACCAGCAAAGTAAAAAATAAAAATAAAAATAAACCCAAAAAACACAAAAAAAAAAAGGAGACAATTTGGTCATCAGATTAAAGTTTTTTAAACCTTAAAGATTCACTGTCAAAGGAGCTCCATTTTGAGGGTGCACTTCACTTCATACTGTTTTATAGGTCCTACAATCACGACTAAGCCTGTAATTACCACTGCAGCTATACAGGTCACTGTCAAATTTTGAACTTCTCTGGGAAATGTCATCCTCTGAGCCTCAAAAAAACAGAGTATTTTGCTTTATTTAAAAGAGAACGTAATTTATACTCAGGTGAACAACAAAGAAGTTATCACCTGCTGATACGCGTTGCTTCAATCAACAATCATGAAGATTTACAAAAACCGTCAGAAGAATTCGAACATGGGAAGCAGCATTAAAAGGTGATCTTTGAAACCTGTTTTAAACACGGGCTATGAGGTTTTAAACCATTCCTTTCTACAGTATCCTTTTCCGACAGTTTCCTCTCCTTCTCCACACTCTCCTCCTCCCTGGGATGCTGCAGCAGGGAGAGCCCCCAGCCCCCTGCGCAGGCCGGCAGGGGCACACGCGGCGGGAGGAGGGAATGCGGCGGGGCAGGCGCACACGCCGCCGGCAGGGCAATGCCCGGGCACGGAGGGGCGGCCGCGGGGAGCTCGGGGCCGGGTCCCTACCAGGCGTCCCGCGCCTTCTTGGTCTCGGGGCAGGCGCAGCAGGGCTTCAGCGGCTTCTTCTCCTCCCGCGCCTCCGCCGCGCCCTTGCCGTCGCAGCTGGCGGCGGCCACCGAGGACATGGCGGGCAGCTCCCGGCTCCCTCAGCCCGCGGGGAGAACGGGCCGGCGGCGGCCGTGCGAGCCCGGCTGGTTCCGGGAAGCCGCGGCTGCTGCCGGGAAGCCTCGCCCGCCCCTTCCCGGCCCGCGGCCTGCCGGGAGGGGTAGCGGAGCCTCCTCCCCCGCCTCTTCGTGGCCGTCACGGCGGTGGGCGGTGCCGCACAGCGCCGGGGCACGAGTGACGTTTTCCAGGGTCACTCGGTAATGAGCGAGCCCGAAGGGACGGAGGGAGATGGCAGCGGGGAGGAAAAGTAGCGTCAGGCGAGAGCAGCTGGCTCCCGCCGCAGTCAGCGAGAGCAGCGAGTGACGCCCTCGGCTCTGCCAGGGCCGGCTCCACCCTTAAAGCTGTGCCCAGCCACCTAAACTTCTTCCTTCTCACTCAGCCAGTGGGGAAAACACGGGATCAGTTCATTGTGGGGGTGGCTACACGGATACAGTACGGTCACCATCACTGGCATCATTAATGTCGCGGTTTCGTGGCAGCGGCCCAGCAGGGCCGGCCCTTGGCATTGCTGCAAAAGGATGTGCTCTGATGCTTGATCTTTTATGCTTTCAAGCCTAAGCAACAAGAAGGGATATTTAGTTTGTGAAACAGAGAGCAACTAACGAGCTCCAAGTGCTGTCCATGCTTCAGTGATCTCAGACCTGGGAGGGAGTAACAAGTCTTGGAAAGAAGAATGTGCACTGATACTGGACACAAAGAATGCAGAATGTACAGGCCACAAGGACATCTGGCAGAACTGCCAAGATAAGGAAGAAAGCAATAAAGCCAGCTCAGCAATTGTGTTAAAATAGTTCCAACTGGGTAAAAATTAATTCTGGTAGGGGGAAATGGTGTTCACCAACTCAGGTACCACTGACCCCAGAAATCAACTGACTCAAGTAGAAGACTGAGCATGTAGACTATTTACCATGAAAAGTGAGAAAATCATTAACCAATAGAAGATAGAATACTAATTTATAAGAGAACTATGTAACTTGTAACCAATGAACATTAATTCCTTTGTTTGCTAAAATGTGTAAATAGTAAAAAGCTTTGGTAGTTGGTGTGCTTGATCTGTGGAATACCACGGAAGGCCCAGGTTTGCACAACTCTAAAATAAATAATATCTCTGCTGAGTGTGTAATTACTGGGTTGTTGCATGCCAGGTAATATATCCAATTTTTGTGGACAACAGCATGGGCAATAAGGGAGAAGATACAGAGCTGCTTTTCCTTTGTAGTCTGTCCCAATCCGAGGCATCAGAAGCCACTCTTGCCTTTTAGATCTCTGCCACGTACAAGCCACAGCTTGGCTCTTAGCTCTTAGGCCACAGTCTGTCACCTCTCAGTGCTACATTTGTGTTTGTCACCAGTCCTGACGACTCCAACGTGATACTTACACATATTAGTCTGGCAGGCACACTGCAGACCAAAGGGATGACCCACACAGGTAATGGGGGAAGGGCAGGACAGCAGTGGATGTGACACTGCTGAGACCTTGCAAAAGGAAAAGATTAATATGCCCACTGGGATGCAGCTACTGTGCCTTTAAGTGGGGTGTTGCAAGATTCAAAAAAGAACTGGCAGTTTCTATCATGTACTATGGGGATCCAAAATCATAGGAACACTGACAAGAGCAAGGAGGAACAGAAAGTGTTATGTAATTATAACACTCACTCACTCACTCGCCTAATCACCACTGAATTATCCACAGATCCCTGCTCAGTAGCCTGTTCCCCACCATGCCATTTCTCTGGCAAGGTTGCTCAGGTGACCAGCACCCACGCAGCCTTAAGCACACGTGCATTGTGAGGCTATGCCAGGTGTGATGATCTGGAATATGTACAGGTTGCACTTGTTGACCAAAATATGATTTTCCCAAATTCACACAAACATGCTGCAAGATAAAAGCCAAGATTGAAACATCTATCAAAAGCACACATCAGTTCTCCAAAGCAATGCCTTGTTCATAGTTTGTTAAACATCCTAAGCATGTTTTCCTTTAAAATTAGATAGCTTTGTCTTTCCTTCCTAAAGCTTTATTTGCTGGCCACTTTCCAAAGGCCTAAATAGAGTTGTTGATAGCTCTATCTAGCACAAACTTTGAGGGAAAGACTGTAATAAAACCTCCAAGAGGGTTTCTCAAGTTTGCAGTTGAATGGTATCTTTTATTTAGCTTTTTTAATATTAAAAATAAAGTCTGAAAGTCATTGATTTGGCCTGTAGAAGCCAGGAAGACACAAAGCAAAGTACATTTTATACTCTGGCCCAGTTATGTAATGCCAAGGGAAGAGGGAGATTAAAATTTAGTCATCTCTCAGATGACTTTAGATGGGTCTACAGAAAAGGTATGGCCTCTGAAGACTAAACATCTCTGGAAGCAGCATTCCACTCCAGCAGCCTTCCAAAGGCTAAGGAGGAGCACTGCTATTTTGGCCATGTTCCCTGTAGGGCGTTTGTACAATTCTGTTTGTAACAGAATTGCCCCAGAATAAGGAATAATTTCTTGGTGGGATGAAAGGACAGAGGCTGGAAGGGAGGAGAAGGAAAAAGAATATCCATTAAACCATGGTTAACACATCTCAATACTGATTGCACCCATTTGGAGTACAATGCAGAGGTGAGACCACAGCCATTTCTCTTCTGACACTGCATTGTGCGTAAAAATTGATTGTTAACTCAGTCATTTTTGTTTTCTATTTCTCCTCTGCCTACTGACAGTGGCAGAAGAATTATGTTAGAGAGCTATGTGTCAGAATGAACAGATTTATCTAGCAGACAAGAAGGAATAGCTAAGGGCTGGCTACTGAGATGAGACTGCGAGAAAATTGCCAGAACAAGTACCCAGGAAAAAAGATCCAGTGAAAATCTCAGTCTCTGAAAGAGATAATGAGAAAAGACCCTCCCTCAAGCTGCAGTATCATTTGGCAGCCTGGTGCCACATGTCAGAGTACAAGGACTGCAGGGTAGCACTGGAGATTTACAGCTCTTGACTTAAAGGACTAATGGGTGAAACAGGGAGAGACTACCCAGCTGTCATGTGTTTCCAAATTATTTCCTCTGTACAGCCTTTTATCAGAATTGAAGAACATAACAGCAGTGGCTCATACTGTGTGAACATCACAGCAGCACTGCAATCATTGCTGCTGGCTTCCTGTGTCTTCAGTTTCACCCACTAAAAGAATGGTTACAAAAAAAGATGTCCTTGTCTCCAATGGACAGATTTTTCAAGGAACCTCAAAAGTGTATTTACATTCATTATTGCTGTTAGGTTGGGTAAGCCCCTATCAATGTCAGTTGAAAGTAACAGTCTAGGGCAGTCTGGGGTTTTCCAGGTTTTCTACACTTCTGATATACATAATAGAAGGTACATTAAGCTTTGGAAATTTTGTGGGACGAAACTGAGTTGAAGTTATTTTGATATTTTCCATGTAGTGCCTATTTTGGGAACCACTTTATCATCTTGAAAAAAGAAACCTGTTCAATATAGTCTAAAGAAGTACTTTTGGTTTTGACTGAGTATAAACATAAGACAGCCAAGGCTCCAGCAGCCCAGTCAACCATATGCTATGTGTTTTACTGTCAAAGAAGCTGTTTGTGTTTTGTGTTAATGCTTAGATAACGTGAAAATAAAGGATTTCAAAGCTCTGAGCAAGATGTCTTGTCAGGACCCTGCTGCCTCTTATATTAACTGCCCAAGAACAGGATAGAGTTTCTCTTTCTGATCGAAGCTGCAGACCTGCAAGTGCCAAATGCTATCGCTCAGCAGTGGAACCAGATAGAAAATGAATGCTGGGCTAGAAGGGCTTGTGCTCCAATCTAGTACAATGTAAGAGACTCTAAGGTCATTAGTTACACTCCCTCTAAGCTTCAAGCTCCACCTTTAGGTGAAGGCAAGGGGTTCAAGCACAGGACTGATACCACCTCAAGAAGCGGTGCACCAGTTCCTTCCCAGACTGAAGAGGCAAATCCTCATGTTTCAGGACTACAGTATGAATTCTGTACACAATGATTCTGTACCACAGGACTGAACCATCCCCTTCTTGGGAGACCACCTTGGAAGTCTCCTTGCCCTGGCAAGTAAGCCCTTAAAAACACAAGAGCAGAATCAAGATTACTTTAAAGGCTTTTTTGTCTCTTGAATGGTCTACAAAGTCAGTACTGCAACAATCATCTCTTGCCAGAAACACAGCCAAATCTTCAGAGCATCAGCCTGGAGGTGCAAGGCAGTTTGAAAGAATGAAGTCACTTTCCGGTTTAAAACCAGAACTGCTGTCTCTAACAGCAACACTCAGTCCACAGCATCTCAGATGTTCTGGGGTCTCATTCTGGGACCAGGACTCTGGCCCCGCCCTCCCCAGTAAAGAAGACAGCGACCCTCCTACAAGCTTTGGTATAAACTTAGAAGGTATTAATGCCTTCCTCACATTGTTTTCTGCACATCTCTCACCAGTTTGTGCTAGCATTAGGACTATCATCACTTTCATACTACGCCCCTTCTTGTCACTGTCCACTGAAAGCATATCCAAACATATTAGTAAAGATTTTGCCATGCATGCAACACTGCAAAATCTGGATCAGCAAGTTCAGTGTGCAGTCTCCCTGGTAATAAGGCAAAAGAAGGAAATCGGTGTTTTGTTCTGTGCCACAAAATAACCTGCCTGCCCCACATATGTTAGAAGCAGGAACTATGAGCCTTTAGGCACAAGACACGTGGCAGCTTTTCCACGATGCAGATATGCGGCAGCTCATGTCCAATGTGCATTTAAAGGTAGGTGAGGCTTATTTCAATGTTTGCTGGGGTGACTGACCAGCTGTTCATAAAAATCTGAGCATTTTGGAAAAAATCTTATTGCACAGACTCATGGGAAGGACAGGTGTTTGCACTCAAATGGCTGCATCTGTTACCAACACAACAAAAGAGCATGACAGAAGACAACTGTCTGTTCTCTGATATTCTCTACACATAGTAACTTAGAAAACTTTAATCTGCATTTGGGAAAAAAACATCACTAGTCCTCCAAAAGACATGAATCTGCAAAGGACCGTCCCTACACTGCAGTAAGGCTCATTGTTTTTGGGTAAAAATCAGAAAAAAAAAATAACCCAGGTTTAAAAGCACTTAGGCATGAAGCAGATACACATTACTCACCATGGGGGATTTTTTTTTTTCCCCAATACTGCAGAGTTACCCAAGACAGTGGCCTATAAAGATCTTTCCAAAGAGCAGATCTCTTCCATTCTCAGTTTTCATGATTTGAAAAAGCAGGATTTTCAAACTTCTGCAAAAAGACCTATATGAATTGTCAGAACTGTGCAGAGTCAGACAGCTGAGCCACTGTTAATATAAACCACTACATGCATGCTTCTCCAATTAGTTACCCCACAAAAAACAAATGCTGCCTAAGGTCTGTTCTTGTACATCACAGCAAACCTCTTATCAGAGCCCAACTCCAGGAGCCTGTGTACTAAAGAAAAACACATCTCATTGTAGTTCCATAAAATCCTCCATAATACAAACTTCTAACCGTGATCAGTTTTGCTGCAAACCGGGCAGTGTTTCTGCAACCCTTGTGAATGATGTTAAGCTGTCAGTCAATTGAGAAGCAACAAAACTGTAGGTCCACTTCTTTTCCACTGCACACATTCCATTTGTCCTTTTTTTCCCCTGTAAGTGTTGCTGCTATTAACAATTTTATTCTGCTTGATGGCAGGCCATTTTGATGCCTGTGTCAGTGGCAAGCCTGGCTTGTTTGAATCCATTCAAGTCTCTCACAATCATATTTTATGAAATGTGAAGCTTCACTACAGAAAATGGTTTAACATTCTCAATGAACCGCAGGACCTAACTGGAAGCCTGGAAGGTATCATTAGTATTTACAAATACATGAGTCATTCCATATTTGAGATGTCACTGACTGCAGCTGCATACTTCTATGTACTCACATTCCAGCATCTCTTCTTTTAAATATTGCATCAAGACATATGCTGTGCAGTGCTGCAAGCTGCTTATAAAGAGCCTGCAACATCACATACCTTCTGAATCCATTCAGAATCCCCACAGCTGTTTTTCATAGTTTCTAGATAATGTAGAAAGTTCAGTCACTCTGAAGCCATTTCTTTTGCATCAATGGTCATTCTAGATGTCAACTTTGAACACCTCATTAATTTGCACTTGTTTTCTTCTGCTTTTCTTCTTGCTGATCTTCTTCTCAAGTATCTTTAGAAGAATCCTGGTCCCCACCAAAATCAGTGGGACTTAACTATTAAGTGCTTAATGGTCAGATTTTAACAAGCATTAGGACATCTCCATATGAAGGTGGGGGGATTCTCAAGAGAGCCTAGTTACACTGACATCTTCGTTAATACATTATTTATCTGGAGTACAATTATTTTTTTAAAGTGACATGGGAACATATGCCATCTACATGGCAGAAAATTTCATCTAAACACTTAGCTCAAGCCCACATTCTGACTATTTTGCCCTGACCTTCAATATGCTGTGCAGCACTTATCTAAGTACTGTCTTAGGCTGGTACTTTGTATAATTCTACATTTTAATCCATGCTTCCTGCATGGTCTGGCATTAACTACTCTAGTCCCTTATTTAAAATGAGAATGGATTCTTCAAGGTCTGGTTCTCTTCTAGGGATCCATGCATGCAAAGACTTCCTATCAAAGAGGATGTTTTCAGATCAACATGCTAGAGGCTGAGCTCTTAACATGTTCTCAGAGTCAGTATGTCAGGACAACAATGACGTCCTTTAGATCATGTTTGGTTCAGTCTCCACCATGTGAGACTGGGAAGTGATGAGGGAAGGACTGTGTGCGTGCAGGCAAAGACAGAGGGAAAAGATATGGGAACTTTCAAGACTGAAGAGAGTGTTCTCTGTGTTCTCTTACATGAGGGAAGTGATACTTCTACATCCTTCCCCAGTCCTTGAAAGGGCTCTGTTGAGACCCCATCTTATTCTAGCTTTTTTCTTCCAATGGCCTCATTGTCTTGTCACTGATTCCTCACCTTTTTGTCTCTGGTAGGCCTGAATCCCTGGGCCCCTTGATGTGTACTAGCGCTCACCTGACGTTCATCCGGTGGATTGAAATTACAGTTGAGAGATTATAAGAAAATGCTGAAAGCTTTATTAAAGATGGAAGACTATAAGAAAAATGCTAAAAGCTTTAATAGATTGTATTAAGATTATTGTTGCACTAAATGTTTAGGAGTGAATAAGAGTGTAATATATGGAAGAGTTATGCTGTGTCATAATAAACTGAAATTAATCGCAGCACTTCTGTCCAGATATTTAATTTCTTTGAAAGGAGTGGCTAAAATAGTTGCAGAAAATCAGGAGTTTCTAATGTTTGCTTCAGATCAGGCAAGCACAAAAACTCAGTCCCCAGAAAAGTGTCTTAACACACTGAAACTTGAAACCTGCAAGCTAACACAATGGTATTGGCATTTAATCCTCTGAATATTACATGAGAGGAGTGAGAACATTAGGAATTCACTAGTTCCCTAAGGAGTTCAAGCCAAGATCCTTTTCCTCCTGAGGTAAGACATGCCTGACTACAGCCCTGCCAATCATCCAAATGTGAGCTCTGTTCTTTAAAAATCAGCATTTAAGATGATGACCAAGTCCAAGTGAAGTATGAGTGTCCTCCAGAGGATGCCTGAAATACTAGTAAAATATGGATTTTGTCACAGTTTGAACCATAGGCTGAAAATTTCCTTAATTCTGCCTTCTTTAAAAAAAAAAAAAATGTTAAGTGCTTATCAAAATCATTACAGAAGTCTTTTAGCAGGCTTTGAAGTGAATTCTTTAACTGTGATCACAAAGTACCACTACTTCATTTCCTTTGAACTATGACTCTTCAGGCTGTCCTTGTCTGTGTATTGGTTTTATTACAGGAAATGTGTGCACAGTCATACTAAGAAAAAGAAGGCAAGAGAGAACAGGTCTCCTATAAACACTTTATTTTTTTTTTTTTCATTTAATCTGTTGTATGAGAAGATGCCTCTCTTAGCATGGCTCTTAGTAAAAACAGCACAAATTAACCACAGATTTCACCCTAGTGAAGCTCAATTTACCATGATCAGTACTCCACAGCCATTTTTACAAAATATGTCACAAGTTACAAGCGAGGTGTTCCACAGTGGTTACCATGCCTTACTACAGCCAAAGGTCAATCCAGAGACAAAGTCTCAATCCACAAAGCAGCAGATTTCACAGCATCTGTCTCCTCAGATCTTTTTGACACTTACCTCTGCTTTCTGATGGGAATAGTGACCCCATCTGCCTCCTCCTTTTTGCTGGCTGGAAGGAAGGCTCCCTTCTTCTGGATTAAAAATTTAGCAATGACATTGACTGCAGCCTTGTGCTGCTGCTTTCCTTTTGAATCACGCACCTGGAAAAGAGGTTTATTATACACAGGGAGTGAATTGTGTGGAACGGACAGCGAACAAACACGAATCCGAGGGATTACCTTGGACGGGTCAGAATCTATTTTACATCAATTCACATTTGGATACAGCAGCTCAACTGGTGGCACCCAGGTTCGAGCCTGTGACGGGCAGGACCATACATAGAGGAATTGTGACACCGTGTGGGAAAAATGTGAAATGTCACACTATTTTGTCTATTTTATAACAGATTAATTTTGGAACTTCCGGATATCAAAGCCTCAACAGTGCTTTTAAGGCTAAAACTTTGTTGCCTGTAGCTTAGATTTTTTTTTTTTTTTAATAACTAGAAAAGGTCGCCAGGAAGTATCACAGACATCCAGCACCATGACATTGCTGTTATTTGACCTCTGCTAAGAGCAGAAATGACCATCTATGGAATGAAACTTAAAGCCAGATGGATGACATCTTGCCAGGGTCTTCACAGATCATCATGGATTGCAGGATAAAAATCACATTCAAGAAACCCAGTCCCCTCCCGGGTTTTGGAGGACAGAAGGAAAACAGACTAAAGACTCATCATCTGTTTAGCTCAACTTCTTTGCTTTATCCTCCCTAATCCTGCCTTTCCACACCCTTCCTCACTTTTTCAGCTCCTCACCTAGGTCTCCCATTTTCTTGTCCAAACCTCTTCAGTTCTGCCCTGCTGGCTGCTCACCCTGTCTCTTCCTCCTCCCTGTGCCACACTGGTCCCTACCACCTCACTTTCCTACTGTTTTTAATTTGCTCAGCCAGCCACGTTTCTCCTCTAAAATCACGCATTCGTGTCCAATCCATCTTGCCTTTGTTCAGCTACTGCTCTGCTCCCAACTAGTGCCTAATCCTACCCTGCTAAATTTTCTACTTCCCCCTGTCTGATTTTACAGTTCAAACACATCAGCAAGTCATCACAGCATAACAAGTCCATCAACAGAGTAGCAGTAATTCATCTTGCAGCAAATTACACCATCTTATCTCAAGGTTAATGTGAGGTAAAATTAATTTGGCTCAGCCTTTGTCACAGGCAGCTAAACTAGTGCACTTTTCTGCCATTTTGCAACATGCAAAGTTAATCCACTCAAGACTTTGTGCAGTAACTCTCAAGGGTGTGGACAGTTTACTCATACATCTGAGCACCTGAGCAAGGTGTGCCTTGCAGCCAAGTGGCTATAAAAAAAAAGATCCAGATAGACAACACCCCAGTTCACCAACACAGTCTTGTTCTGGAAAAGTTATTAATGGGAAAAAAAAAACCAAAAACACCAAAAACCAAACCCCAACAATGTGGCCCACAGATCTAAACAGAACGCTCATAAGTCAAGTTGGTTTTTGGTTTTTTTTTTTTTAAGAAAAAGGAATCTTTTGTGATTGCTTATAGTTCAGTTGACTGCAGCTCACTTTCACCAGAGCAACAGGATATATCCTTGACATACTCAGCTCAACCTACCACATAAGCTTTGAGTACTTTTCCAAAGTACTGATCATAGACAAGATTGCCAAAGTTTAATGCCTGGGATCGAATATTTCCTCAGAGCCTTGTGTATTTTGGAATATTTTTCTTCAGAAATGTGCGGTTTATATTAAAAATAAATAAATAAATAAACAAGACCTATTCAGACCAAACCTCACCACTTAGCCCTTGCAGTGCATTCCACAGCACACAGCAGTGCAATAGGGGCCCTGGCCAAGTCTCACACAGCTTCAGGTCCAGAAGAATATGGAGATTTCAGGCAAAGAACAGTCAAGATAGTAACAATCAACACAACTTTTAACACTTGTAAGGCTTTTCACTGTTTATACCTGTAGTTCACAGACATTTCTTAGAAATATAGTTAAAAACTAGCCAATATTTTACCCACACACACTCTAATCAAAGCAACTTCAATAAACCTTAACCTTGAGCTTTTTCACTCAGCCACATATACCTGTCACCTCCTATGAGCAAGTACTGCCCTTCAGGCAGCTATGCAGCACCCTGAAAACTTTTATCTTCTATTTTTTGACAAGTTAGTTTTCAGCCACATCAGTCTCCAGAGCTGGTTCCCTACACAGTCCTTCAGGTGCTAACACTTGACAGATCAGAGGCAGCAGGACCAGGCAGCTTATAGTGAACAAAGAAAAATGTGGCAACACCTCACATTTAGTCCAATTTAATGCAGTAAAAGCACCTTTTTGTCGTACATGACTCCAGAGAGTACTTATCTGTTTGGCTATGCCCTGGCATCTTGTAGGACTCTCAAGAACACATTTAGTTATTCCATTGCTCCTTCTCAACCTGGTTTCCATCTGATCCATTCCACATAAGAAAAAAAGAAGTCCAGGCTGCCTGTATTTCGTCATCTCTGAAAACCTTATAGTGGAAAAATATCAGAGGGTGGAGCCAACAAAGAATAATTTTTTGGCCGAAGTACAGTTTACACACCTCATTACCCCAAGGCAGATGTTCATCATGGAAGAATTTCAGCATGGAAATCATGGAGTTTTAATGGAATAAGATACAAGAAAGGAAAACTGAACTTGATAATGAGAAATGCCAGGGAAGTCTATTGAAAAGTGGCTTTTGTTGCCATATCAAAAATTGTAATAAGGTATCACATTGTAAAGCTCTTTAGTAAAATGAGGGTCTTTACAGCCTGCTAGGTATCTTTAGGTCATGGATCAATCCATTGTGGGAAGTCACATCCTACAGATGTACAGATGTAGATTGTGTCTGTCAGAAACAAAGATGTGACAGCATTTCTTAGTTCAGATACATCTTCAGTTGACCCACCAACCTAAAAATGTTGTTGCTTCAGGCAAAGGATGGGCCTTTAAGAAAGTAAACTAGCATTCAAAGTTAAATTGTCTACAAGTAAATTCACAGAGCCAAGGAATTTGGAACTACAGTCCTAAAGTTGCTTTCCTGTAATGAGGTACTGAGGGGCCAGCATTTTATGTCAGACGTGACAAGCTGTGAATAACCCTTTGATACAGAGTTTTATACACAAAATAACTAACATAAGGGACTTGCTTTAAGGTTATAGACAGAGGACAGGGCCCATTTTCAATTTCTCTGTTTTTGGTTTTGGTTTTTTTTTTTTTTTTTTTTTGTCTTATTCCTAGGCACTGTTGCTGCAAATCTCCATATGTTCACAAAACCATTAGCCTTTTTTTTGGTTTTAACATTTAGCATGAAGAAGCTTCCAACTTTGTTTCTTATAAAAAAGGATGGCCTCCTCCTTGAGGAAACAGCAATGTTTTGCAAAGCATGATGTTTATTTGTAATGCTTTTTACAAGCCTCTTGAGATGCTCTACAGATGAAAAAACCCTGCAGCCTCTCTGTGCAGTACACACCAAGCCTATTTTCACAAAATCAGAGAAGCAATTAGGTTGGAAAAGACCTCTGAGATCACTGAGTCCAACCTATGACCAAACACTATCATGTCAAACAGACCATGGCACTGAGTGCCACATCCAGTCTTCCCTTGAACACCTCCACCGACGGTGACGCCACCTCCCCGTGCAGTCCATCTCAATGTCTAATTCCTCCTCGTGTCCAATCTAAACCTCCTCTGGCACATCTTAAGGCTGTATCCTCTTGTCTTGTCACAGGTTGCCTGGGAGAAGAGGCCAATCTCTAGCTGGCTACACCATCCTTTCAAGGAATTCTAGAGACATAAGGTCACCGAGGTTGCTTTTCCCCACGCTAAACAACCCCAGCTCCCTCAGCCACTCCTCACAGGACAGAGCTCCAGACCCTTCACCAGCTCCCTTACCCTTCTCTGGACTCACTTTCACCACTTTACAGCTGCAGAAATTCTAAGTGACAACAAGCAAAGCCAAGAATAAGAATATCCAGGCTTGAATCCTGTCCCTAACTGTAACTGTTAAACCAGATTTCCTGAGCGCTAACCGAGGGTCTCGGGAGCATCACACGAAACAACTCCAGCAGCAGCTGCTGAAAAGCAAAAATACACGTGTCCTTCCTTTCCTCACTCGTGCCCTGTCCCCTCAAAGTCCGGACACATCCCCGCACCAGCGCCGCGCTTCCGGAGGCGACAGGGCGAGAAGATGGAGGCGGCAGGGCGCAGCCTCAGGGCCCTGCGGAAAGGGCGCTGCAGGGAGCAGGAGCACAAACAGCAGGGAAAAACCCCGAGGGGCGCGGCTGCCCGCCGCACGGGCACGGTCAGCCAGCCGCCCCCAGCGCCGGGCAGGGCAGGGTCCGGCCGCAGGGCGGGACACTCCCGGCCCCGCCCGCCCGCCGTGGCCATGGCACCGGCAACGGCGCCGGGGCCGCGCGGTGGGGACGGGCTCCGGACCGGACTTTCGGCTGCTCCTTCGGTACCGAGCCCGGCCGAGACGGCAGCACCCGGCCCGCGGCTCCGCCCCACTGCTGCCCCGGGCGGCGGCCCCGGTACGGCCCAGGCCGAGCCCTGCGGCGGGTGTGGGGCCGGGAGTCGGGCGGGACGGGGCGTGAGGCCTCCCCCGCCCCAGGGAACCCCCGGCCCAGGGACCCCGGCCCAGGGAACCCCTGCCCCAGGGACCCCCTGCCTCAGACACCCCCTGCCTCAGGGACCCCTGCCCCAGACACCCCCCGCCTCAGACACCCCCCGCCTCAGGGACCCCCTGCCCCAGGGACCCCTGCCTCAGACACCCCCTGCCCCAGGGACCTCCGCCTCAGGGACCCCCTGCCCCAGGGACCCCGGCTCCAGGGACCCCCTGCCCCAGGGACCCCGGTGCCGTCGCCGAGCTCGGCACGAGGTGGGTGCCGCCTGAGCAGCGGGCAAGCGATAGGGCTGGCGGCTCCAGCGAGGCTGGGACCATGAAACATCAGCTGGAGCAAAGCCAGCCCTGCGTCCCAGAGGGAAGCATCGTGTAGAGTATGGTATTTCCACTGATTACTGTTGCACTATGCCTTCCTTTTAATGTTTCATGTCGTCACATTTTCTGTTGAAGTTGATGGCGCCTCCAAAGAAACCAGATTTTTCTACTAGATTTTTCACCTGTATCTTCCGCAGAACAGGATTTCAGCTCTGAGGCTCATTTGCATGATGGTGACATCTGTTTGATACAGAGACATATATTTCAGTTCTTTCTTTTTAGTTTGTTTTATACTGTCTTATAGACAGACTTTTAAAGAGGGAAGTGGAGCCTGATGATTTGTGCTGATTCCTCAAATATGTAAGTAGTTCTGCTTGTTCACTTGTCTTTCAGACCCTCTGTACACACTGTGAAGTGAGAAGGACCCTCCAAAGTCAAATGTCCATGCTCAGTTTGGTGATAGACTGGTAGGTGCTGGCTAAAGTCAGCTCACATGTTGACCTTGTCTTTTTCTGCATACACATGGGTAGAAACTCCATCTCAGTCCTAGGCTGCTCCCTAAAATCAGCAAAATAAAAAGAAAAGAAAGAAGCTTTATCTAAAACAAGACAGCACAGGGAGTAGCCATGACTGCTGGCCTATAGTGACTGTAACAGCAGCCTAGAAATACCCAGCTTCATTTTCAGAGTAATTTCCTAAGCTGTGTGTCAGTATTTTTAATAGACTGTCTTTGAATGCTGGTAATTATAGCTTGTATATGTTACTTATATCTAATAAAATAAGTGGGCAGCTGCTGGGCTGTTGTTCAAGCAGAGCTGTCATTTCATACAGTTCCTTACTTACCTTGGGAGAGATTTACACTACGGATTGATGTAGCCTACATAGACTAAAATGAAATACCTAGCAACATCTAAGCAGTCAGTAAAGACTGCAAATCTATGCTGATTCTTCATACAGAATTATCAGAGTTTAACTTTCTAGCTAATGCTTGCCTAGCTAGCCCATGCTTAGCTTCCTGCTGCATTTGCTCCCCTGCTGTCAGTATTCCCCTTAGCTAGTTTAAAACCAGCTAGGGTGTGTCTCTGGGGGTTGCAGTCACACCTTCAGACAGCAGTGATTGATAGCTGCACCGGATGCATTCAGGTAGAGTGCCAGAGGAAAACAGACTTGGTGCAACTGCACA
This sequence comes from Taeniopygia guttata, assembly GCF_048771995.1. Classification (NCBI taxonomy): domain Eukaryota; kingdom Metazoa; phylum Chordata; class Aves; order Passeriformes; family Estrildidae; genus Taeniopygia; species Taeniopygia guttata. Next base: position 25,386,984 of record NC_133024.1, read on the forward strand.
ATGAATTGGATTTTAAACAGAGTCCTCCTGAAGCCAGGCATGTGATGGAGGCTGCAAGACAGATTTTCTGAACTCAGACTTCATTGCTGTACAGCAAGGAGGAAAGCCCTGAGCAGCTTTCCAACAATGGAGTCAAGGAGCATTTTTGTGAATAATGTTGCTGGATATATCTTACTGCATTATCTCAGAATATTTCTTATATCTACATGAAAACAAAAAAGTATTTGTCTGCCTGTCAGTAGAGAGACAGAGAATATTGCCTGTCATCAGTGAGACCCTTGCAACAATCTGGCTGTGGTAACAGTTCAGGCCAGATGAAGTAAACAAGCAACCTGTCACTAAAGTTGCCATGTCACAGGAGTAATGGTGCAGATGGGTGTGCTGGCATACTCTTGCATAAAACACGTTTTATAATCAATCAGCAGGTGTATAATGTGCAATTCAAAACCCTACATCCTTGAATTCTTAATCTGTAGCTTCACAATTTGGGATGGACAGAGGTTGTGATACTATTAGTTCATAGGGTGTTCCAAACGCTCAAAAGTTGAACTCCTTTTGAAGAGAAATAGAACAAAAATGCAATTTCGTGCACAGCAAGCAGCTACTCATGGTAGGGTGCCTATATTTTCATCAACTGACACTGTCTTGCGTTCTGGTGAGTATTCTTGAAATGTCACATGCATGCATTTGAGTTAGGACCTGCTGAAATGAAAGGGGCAATTCACAACTCAATTCTGATTTTAGTCTTTTACAGAAGCTCAAGCCAGTAGAGCTTCATCACTTATGATTGCAAAGATTTATCGGCAACCATAAATTTAGCAATTTAAGGCATATCTACCCAGGGAAATTAATCCTTAAAAGGAAGGGTGTAGATGTTTAATGCTAGCTCCCTTTGAGTTATTTTTAACAAATGCTAAAATTGTTCCAGTATAAAATAATGTGACTTTACCCTGCAAGTGGAATATGTTACTTAATTTCTAGAGCACTAGAAATAGGAAGGAGTTACATGGGGTAATGTGCTAGAAGTTCACATTGCTGCACATTCACAGTTACTGCACACTAACTTCTTTATGTAACAAACTGTTAGACCTTTTGGTTTTCAGTATAAGTTTAGCACTGGAAAACAGCCAGAAGACAAATCTGTGCATCTGCTGCTAGTCTGGTATGCTCCACATCTTGAGAAGTACCATCTAACTAGCTGACATCATTAGCATACCTATGCTGCCTTCTCTCCCCATCCCAAATGTGCAGTCCTGTAAATCACAGCAGGCTGGAATTCTGCTCTCTTTAATGCTGTTTGAAGTGGCTAAATTACAGCCTTCTTTGTGTCTACACAAATGCTAGGTGAAGGCACCGATATTCTGAAGTATGGCTACTGGACTCATTCATTTTCCAGCCTGCAGTTTGTGTTTCAAGGGTGAAGATCCAGTGCCTGCATATATTGGTCGAAGATGGAGGGCTCAGCAGCGCCTGGAGGCTCTTCAGCAGCTTGCTGTGTAAGTGTTCTATGGTTGGACAATTTAAAATGAACATATGAACAAAACCAACAAAAAGCCATGCACGCTGAAGTGGAGGTGACTGCAATTTGCTCCTACTTACATTTCCCTTGAAATTAAGAGATTGCAGCTGTTGTGGAGTATGGTTACCCATCTGTTTCTTACAGGGTGGATGTTGCACATTCCTTCATCCCTGTGCTATCTGCTTTGCAGCGTTTGCCATGAAAAAGAAGAGAGTTATTTCAATCTCTTACAGATCAGATGGGTTATGAAGACTTCAGTGACTCATGTGTGTTACTTCAGTGGGAGCTCTTTGATTTTAATCCCGTGCAATTGCAGCTGGTTAGGTTGCTTTTGCTGCTGCTCCTTCCAGGGTCCTTGGGGCCTGAACCAGGGCACCACATTTTTAGTGCAGGGGTTTCTTAGTTGAGCTTTCTCCTGGTGTCACAATTTGGGTTCTGATACAGCAGATTTTTTAATAAAAGCTTACGCATTTTGCCACACCACAGGTTTTTTTAAGTCCTGTGATATTTAAGACTGCGGGCAGCAGCCTAGGTTTTTGTCTTCAAAGGTTCTTTCTGCTTTAAGCAACTGACTTTAGACCATGGGCTTTTCAGGTGGTGCATGCTCTGGGGTTGCTGGCATATGCCAGACAAGAATCAAAGATGCTCAAGAGTGATACAGTGGATTTCACATTTGAAAGGCATATTCTTCTCATTTTCACAATTTAAAAAAATTGGAGTATTTTTTTCTTAATACTATTTTCAGTGTTTCAAATTGTCCCCAGTGCATGAACACCTCAGTGGCTTCTTATATATTGCCTGCAATTCTGTAACAACACCTGCACTGCTTTAAAGTTAATTTACATTTCAACAACATGTATTTGCAAAATGTCTTGCAATTAACAAAAAATGAGAAATACATCCCCTCTATTTCAACCTGCACTGATTGACAGTGCTGCTGATACGGAAGACAGAATATTTTCCAGCTGTCTTCTCAGTATTTGCATTGCCTCTGCAAGGTTACTGGGAATAAATGTTCATTTATTTCAGCAAAGTCAGCAAATATAAGTCAAGGACATGCAAGAGGCAGGATCTGTGGAATAAAAAGGGCTATTTCCCTGGGTTCCCATTGTGCCTATAACTATACCATAACAGGATGAACGGTTTATGCTAATAAAGTTAGATCATAAGAATAAGTGCCCACCTGTGCTGAATGAAACACAAATCCATCTGGATGGAGCAACAGCCTGATATGTAAAGAGTCAGCTAATGGAACTAGCCATCAGCTCAATTAACTCATTTGACTTACAAACACAACTTCACAATAATAGGTTGATTAGTGCTGAGTAAGTATATCAGGTTACGACATTGCATCTCAAAATATTCCCCTCTCTTTTCTTATGTGATGTGACTGAAAGCCTTGGGAAGAGATGACTTTAAACTTACCTTGGCAGTAAATTGTGTGTCACGGGAGGTTAATGAAGCGTCTCGCTCAAAGCTTTCCTGTGGCAGATAGCCATTCTGTGCCTCCTCAGATTCCACAGCACAGTTTGCAGGAATTAGATGAGGGCTTGGAAGACAACTGGTCTCAGCATGTAATCCTCTGTTTTGATCTCAGTGGTCGAGGGATGTTAAGTATTGTTAATTGTATCTCTGTAAATATACCTTTGTAATTAAAATCAAGCATCAGCAACCAGCCCCAGTACCCACAAGCCCATACATCTTGAGGTCAGAATTCGCACAAGTTGCCAAAAATGGTCTTACAGAAAACCTGGCTCTCAGGACTTGCCTTATACGTAGCTCAAAGAAATAAAATCATCATAGAATGGCCTGGAGTGGAAGGGACCTTAAAGATCATGTAGTTCCGATCCCCTTGCCATGGGCACTGATACCTTTCACTCAGAGTTCCATCCAACCTGGTCTCAAACACTTCCAGAGATGGGGCATCCACAACTTCTCTGAAAATTACTTCTACTTTTTGCCTTTAACAAATGTGCAGGTTTAGATGAGTAAGTCATCTAAAAAGCAATTGTGAAATCAAATAGCAATACTGATTAATAACTTCCAAATTTCTCAGTTTTACCCATTAGCTAACTGACTGCCTTAATGAGGTTTTCAACATGATCTTCCAAAGCCTTAAAGAAGACTCTTCAAGATGCTGGAGTGAAAAATGTAAACAGTCTGCCTAATTAAAATTCAAAATGGGGAAAAAAAAAGAGAAGTGTTCTTGCAAAAGATATGGTTGTTCCAGTATAGATTTTGAAACATTCCCGTGATTGTCCTAATTTTTCTCCTTTACTGGAGAACTCAAATTGAAATTGCTGATTCTATATGTTTAAACATTTGCTCAAAATATCTTTACCTGCTTTTCAGAGGTTGAAAATATCTTCTCCTTTGCTCATTCTGTGTCTTTACACATATTTGGGAACTGTTTCACTCTTAAAATAAGCTTGCTCCCCCCATTTCCAATAAAAGTGGTTTCCTTTACAAAGTCAAGCATGTACAAGTGGTTAATGCTTTTCGTAACAAGCTCATAAGAAAGTTTTAATAAACACCGCAAAGACCATTTCTTGACCACATGTAATGGGAAATAAACATAAAGCGTCAAACTGTTTTGCTGCATAGGTAAATGTGAAAAAACAAAAATATAATTGCTTGTATAAGTGTGAGATTTGGGGGGAGTTTGTAGTGTGCATGTTGGATAGTGCAACCAGAGGGGAGAGAGAGGAAAAAAAAAGGCATAGGAAATAAAGATAACTGCTCTGAATGTACTTCCTAAATGATATCCTGTATTTTGGCTTTCAGAGGTCAGTCTTCTCTTCAGATGCCTCAGGTTGTATATGAAGATCCTGAAGTTGATGGAAGGAATCGCTACAAATACTTTGCACGGTAAGGAATGAATTGATTTGAAAAAGGGTTCAGCTTCTTTCTGTGCATTTTCAAGAGCACCTAAGTAAAGGCCAGAGCATTATTTTTTCTGTATTTTCTGTCAGTATTTTGATAAAATAGAAAATTTTAATAGTAACCAGGTCTTAAAACACAAGGTCTTTCTAAATTCACACTATGACAGAATTTTCAGTTATGAGTTACCATATAAGCAAACGTATCAGACATTCTGTACTTAATAAGAAAGCTTTGGGCTGTAGATGATCCTGTGCAAAGGAAGAAGATATTTACAAAGCCAGTGTGATTCTCCAGACCTCTAGAAAGGTGTTTTCTTAAGAAGGAGTCTTTTAACTCCCAGTTTCTGCCAGGAGCAGAAAGGGAACAAAGGGAAGCCTTGATTAACTTCTCATCCATATCCCTTACTGTAGAACTGCTCTGCTCCTTCCACAAAGACACTGCAGGTCAGCAATGGACTCAAGGTCTGAACCAACAGCTACCATATAAACATTCTTGACTTAGTCACATACACTTTGAATTGCATTCACTATTTTACTCAGCAGCTATTGGCCAATGTATCCACTTTAAATATAAAAAATTTGCTAAGTTTAATAAGTTGAAGTCTATTATGGTTTTTCATCAACAGTTTTAAAAGAACAAAGATGAGGTTATCTTCTGCAATATGAAATTAAGCTTCAAAGTCTCCCAAAGGCTAAGGGAAATAGATAGAAAGCTGCAATATGCAAACTAAAAGAATGCCTAGGAAGGAATTATTAATATGTAGTTGAGCCCAAATCACTTTCAAGATACCTCATAAAGTATTGCAAAAAATGAAACAATAAAATTAGATAAGTCCAAACTAGCTTATCAGCTGATTGTAGGAATGAATTTCAGGACTTCAAGCAATTATTAAAAAAACCCACTACTCTTTCAAAAAAGTGGAAGTGAAGTGAAAAAATTAAGCTAATTAGTGAAACATACACAAAATATTGGGAACACACTCAAAAATAACTTTAGTATTTGTCTTGTTTTGCAACTCCACTTTCTGCTTTGACTTATTCATAAGAATAACATTTAGTCCTGGTGTTTACTGGTGAAACTTCCTCTGTTCCTCCTTACCTATGAAAGAGTTATTTCATATTTAGGCATAATTCCTAAACATGGAACTAACAGAACCACAGTTGTAGATAATCAGTATTAACTCCACTGAATTTAGTGGACTGCAGTTTTTCTGAACCATAATGATCTTTTAGGCTCATCCTTGTTGTGTGACTTTCATTCTGTCTTTACACCTCTCAGCTCTTCTAAGCTGCCTCCAGCAAGTGTTCCAGAAGCTGTTGCTGATAAAAAGACAGAGTAAGTAGTGACTTTTAGAAAATTACTGTTGAAATGGGTAACATCTCACCAGAAAAGATCAGGCAACTATTTGGTCACCAGCTTGGTGACCACTATTTTTCATAATGAGCTTGTTAAGAGGTAAGGTGCTGCTCTCATCATTGAGAATTCTGGAGGAAATAGATGATGGACTGTTTCAGAATTTGCTTGCAGTATGTAAGTAGTGCTTTGTGATTAAGGGATGTGCTTCTGGTGTGTTAAGACTGTGAAGCTTGAAACAGAAAGCTAGATGTCTCTGAATTCTAGAAGATATACCATTGCAAAGAAGATTCTCTAGTAGAGCAATATTGTTGGAAAATCTTCTGATATTTTATTACAATCACTGTGATGCAATGCTACTCAGAGATGTAGAGTTTAAGTAATGCAGTCTAATGTAGTTTTCAGAGAGTATCAAATTTTGAAGTCACATAATAAAATTCACTTCCTAGTGGAGTCAATGAAATTGCATGTGGTTATATCAGAATTAATTTTTTATTCTGGAATTGCTGGAAAGAGAAACATGTAAATAAAATTGAAGCAGTCCTACTTCATGGTACTTTAACAATTTTATGTCCATTAAATGCAATGCTTTAGAATGGATAGGTAGGGAAGGTTTGTATGTAATAATCATGAGAGTTGAAACTAGAAGATTTGTGGATTATTTACTTAAGGAATGTATTTCAGACTCAGTGTAGCCTCCATCTGCTTTTACCAAAGATAATGGAGTTAACATCAATGGGACTAATGTTAAGATAAACCAAAACACATTTAACACTCTCACCTTGGACTGACGTGCTTCTGCTTTGTTTGCATGGAGGTTTTTTTAATGAATGTGATCAATCTTCCATCTTGCATCTCTTTTTAGGACAAAGCTACGTGTCCTGTCAGGTGCAAGAGACAGCCAGGTCTTCGGCCTCATGTTCCGAACTCTGGGGATACAGACAGATTACAGGGATGGTGAAGCACAGACAGATCCCTATTCTCCTGAATATATAGTTCGCAGTGGCTCAGTCCCTGAAATTCTGACACTTGCTACACTCACTTGGGGTGAGTTGTGAAATTAAGATAAAATATACTGATCTTGCTGCCTCTTTAGCAGGAAGTTCTTTTCTTTCCAATGTCAGGTTTTAAGTCTATTGCCAGCTTTGGCGGTCTTTTTTTGTGTGCATTTGAGGCAATTATTTTATCTGTTTTTCTAAAGTAAGTATGATATTTCCCTACTTAATGGTGCTGTTTTAGGGCATTTAATGAAGGGTTTTGAGAACCATTCAATATAAAAAGGTCATGTTTCACAAATGTGAGATAAGAGCAGTTTTTCCATTTACCCACTGTTCTTCAGCTGCTCTGAGTTTTGAACATTATTTAAAACAAACAGTATGAAGACTGCTGCCCTGGAACATACCTGTGATCCTCATCTCCCAGTGTCTCACCTGTAACAATGATGGACACTGCACATGCCAAAGAAAGTGCTCATTCTCAGAAAGTATCCTCCTAGAAAAGCTTTTCTCCCTCTCCCTTTGCAGTAGCAGAATAGCAGAATGAAGTGCCAGTGTTAGCGTGCACTGAACTGTAGCAACTGCAGGTCCTACCATGCCTCATATTGTAGAATCTCCCTGGTCTTAGAAGTATTTACTTCTGGCTTTTGACAGTTCTGCTTGTGTTTACCACATGGACCTGTACCCATCCAGCCCTCTCATACTTTTTGGTGGTGGCCATTTGTAGGATTTGCCAATCTTCCAAAAAGCTAATGCTTCTTGTCCCTGTAAGGTCGGGGACTGCCAGCAGGACAAGCTGAGATGGAGATTATTGATCGCATCCGGGAAAAACGTGCTTGGGAAGCAGCTCTGCCACCCATGGACAGTCCCTCAAATGTTGCAAAGAGGTTGAAGATGACGGAGGCTATGGAAAGGAAGGAGTGGGCCTATAGAGAAGAGGAAATAGATAAGTAGGAGTCCTATTATACTGTTTTATTTCTTTTAATTATTGGCTAAATAGAGGAGGAGCAAGAAGGTTTAGGGAATTGGCTGAAGGGTACAACAAGCCTTCTATTTCTCTGAAAATACCTTGATTTTGGGAAGGGGTGTTTTTCTTAAATTTAGCCTCCAGGTCTGCTACCACAATACATTTTACCAGTGCTTAACTCCTTTTTTAAAATGAAAGATTGAATATGAGATATGCAACATGAGCTATTTGGAAAGGTATGTAGGATTTGATGGTGACAGCATTGCACAGAACACTGCAGAGTACACTCAATACTGTCTAACCTTTTCTTTCCTTGCAGGTTGCAGAAGGTTCAGATGGAAGTCTTTAAGAAGCTGCTGCAGAGGCAAGAGGAGAATCAGAATGAGCTGAATGCCATGCGCTTGAACAACCACTGGCAAAATCATCAGAAGGCTAAAGAAGAGAAAATAAGAAAGATTCAGCATGACTGTGCATTGAGTAAGTCTGAAAGACAGGAAGGGAGGGGTATGAGACAGTTTTCAGACAAGCCATTTCTATTTTTCCAAGGTTACCATCTATTCAAAACGAAATATATTGCATCCACAATATCAATGAGCATGGCCAGCATCTGGTTTGTCATGTTTTTATCTTATCTTGTGAACTTAAAAAGATACAGCTTTTATAGAACTATTTGTGTGACCTGTTTCACATTTGTATTTCCTTTTCAGTGCTCAGGAAACTGATAGCTAAGAGGAAGAATTGGATGGGAAAGCTGGAGAGGCGAGATATCATCAGAGAGTATAATGACTTTTCATCACAAACATACGCTCCTTTGTCTCGAATTGGTTTTTTCCCAGACAGGAGTTCTGACTACTACTCGGTAAAAAACTACTATCTTAACACCTTTGCAGGTAAGGCATTTTGGAAGACTTTGTTGTGGGAGGTACTTACTTGAGATATTAACCAAAATTCAAGTTTCCCTCCCCATCACTCTACTACTTAACCACTGTTTGTATTAAAATCCTTGTATATTTTATAATCTTTCTTCATATTATAATCTTAGGATTGTGTGAACTGGAAAAATCTGTCCAGCCTTCTGTCTTCCCACTCAAGATTAAAGCTCCAAAGCCTAAATGCATTATCACTAAGACTGGCTATGTTAAAAGGTCAGCAAGACTAGAGGTAGTCGTGGCACAAGTTCACCAGGTATGAAGCTGCATCCAGCAGCACGTCAGTTCCTCGTAGATTTGTACTGCTCATAAATGCAATTGGGAAGATGTGTAAGCTTCTTCGCAATTTCCTGAATTCTTATTCTGTAAAATAGCTTCTAGGACAGAATGAATCAAACATGCAGATTGTTGCAGGCTTGACCAGCACTGCTCTAATGCTCAACCCATCAGTACTCTCACTCCTGCTTCTGCTCCAGTCCTATAGACAACAAACACAAACAAATCTGTCTTTCTACAGATCAGGTATTTGGATTGGAACATATTATGCCAATATGAAATTCTTGCCCTTTTCTCATTCTCATTGCTCCATTTTATAATACCCCACTGGCTACACTGTAAGTTTCCAATAATTAAAGAAAGTGAATCTGGGTTCATATTTTAAAAATTTTGTACATTATTTTAAAAGTACATTTAGGTACATATTGTAAAAACATCTGTAGCAAAGCATGACTAAATTTACCCCACTCATAAAATCAGGTCACCATGGTGGATGCATATCACTGTTGTTTCCTAAGAACAGCATCTGATTTGCAAACATGCTAATGCGTTTTTCTTATCTTAATTTATCACAACTGTCTATGCAGATGAGGTGTCCATATATGTAATTAACCACCAAAGAAAGATGTGCCTCATTTGCACCTGCAATCACAATATTTGTAAATTACATGTACTTTTAAGTTCACTTCTTGTGATGCTGTTGAGGGTTGCCTTCATGAAAAATCAGGAATATTCTTGTCTGGCTGCTATATCTTTGGAAAATAGTGACTCTAATTTGTAAAGCTTGGCAAGTTTCACTTTCATTTATATATATTATATATGTATGTATGTATATATATCTTTTTATTTTAGAGTAATGTAATAATAATTTCAAAGCAGACAGTAACCTGCTGTTGCTGAATTTTAAACTAAAATCTTGCTCTGAAAAATCAATCATATTATCTCAAATTTAAATTCTGCTGGATCTTGTAAAGATGAAGTATTGCATTTCATTATTATCCAGAAAGAAACTTTTCAAAGAAAATGTTGAGTGCTACAGGAATTGTTCAAGAGTAAGGACAAAACTCATAGTTTTAAAGACACAGAAGTGTTGAAGGGGTTTGAGTTTGGGTGGGTTTGCATAAAATTCAAGAAGTAATTGTGTAATCTGCATCATAACACAGTTCTCATTGTCAGCAGAATGTTAGTCCAAGCTTTTGGAGCTGAATTCCAGTTACAGCACGTGTATTCTGTTTGTTTAAAGTATTCCTCATGGTTTGAAAGACTGTGGTGAAATGTCTAAACTGTAACCACAGAGAAGAAGTGTGAGCAGCCAAATGCTGGCTGCTCACACAATAATATCTCTTCAAAGGAAAACTGGTGGACAAAGGAAGATGGAATGCAGAACAAATGCAGACAATTCTGCACAGTTTCTTTCTTAAATCAGTGTCAGTCACTTGGTCTGCATTGATTTATAGCAACTGAGAGGCTAAATAAATAATTTCCCCACCACAAAAATGCCAAATGTATATTCCTTTAAAGTCACAAACCATTTCCTTTGCAGGCAAAAAGGATAAAATAAATCCATTGTGCAAAAATTAACTGCTGCTGTAAGATATACAGAAAGAGACACCAGACTGGTTGGTCCAGACAAGCAGAAAGTACTGACATTGTGAAACACCCAGACTGCCTCCACTACTACATTTAAACAATCTTTCTGTTCAGAGAATCAAGAAATGACTGCCCTAATTAGCTCTTGAGCTCTATGATGCTGTTCCTGGTCACTTCTCCCATCAGAGGCTTTTGCTTCTGAAGTTCAATGGCTATAGCATGTTCTGGCTTAGCAGAGCCTTGCTGACAAGTCCACCTCAAATGCTGCTGGAGCTGTCAAAAACAGAGCAGTAAAGCATGCTGAGTAGTTGCATTAATAGAATTTAGGACAATTCTCCCTGAGAGGAGTTCTCTGACCAGTTGGAATAAGCAGTCCCAATTGTGCCAACAAGCCTCCTATCACACACAGTAGAAAAGAAGTTTAAAGCAGGTAATTAGGGAGCATTTTATGAGGGCACTGTATTGCTTTGCCTTATTTCTATAGCTGAGTAGCCAGATCAGTTTTCTATTCTAGAGCTTTCTTTTAATGCTCTCCTAGCACACTTAATCCATAAAGTCTCTCCCATAATCCTAGAAATAAAATGTAATCCTAGAAAATTTAGGGAGTACATGGAGACCTATCTCTACAATGCGTTTTTAAATTTTTTCCTGGATTATCTAGAAGCAAGTGACAAATATAGGAGGAATGCTAGATATTGGCCTCAGAAGTAATTAGTTTTAATAAAGAAAGTTGCCAAGGCTTGCTTCTCTGGCCAAACACGAGGAAAGATGGATAAGTTCTCCTCATTATATTCCTTTTTGTTAGCCATACTGAGGGTATTCCTAAGCTTAAAGCTTTTTAGAAGGGATAAGCAATAATCCAAGGATCTGTGTCCTCCTAAGAATGAGAGCTGCTTCTTTCAGACATGAAACTAAGCCAAAAAGAAGTGATTATAGAAACAAACTTTTTTTAGGACCATCCTGAAACCTTTTGCAGAAGTATTATATACACTCAGTAGTCTTTGAATAATTCTCTAAAATAAGAGAACATAGCAGAAACAGGAGTGACCCAATAAGTGATTTACAGTAAAACCAAGAATCCTTATCTTAAGCCAGATCAGTAAAAGGACAGATAGTTCCTAGCCAGCACAGCTAACAGTGCTTTAAGGAACCATTATATAGACAGCCTAGTATGAAAATCCGAGGCATTAAGGACATAACATCCCAATACAGATAACTACTGCAGAGAGTAAATGCAACTAGGTAAGTGAATACACCAAGGAGTGGAGGAGGTGGTAGAAGATATCCCAGTGCAGAACAATACATGACTTTAGGCAGGCCCTCTATGCTCTGGTGACTCAAGAGGGATAAAGCATCAGGTGGTTTCAAAGTGTTGGATCAAGATGAGGTCAAAACCAGAAACTTCTCACCTCAGCATTAAGGCAATTCTCACCACATCTGTTTCCTTTATCCAGTTGCTGGAAAGAGCTAGAGAAGTAGAGGGGCCAAGAATGTCTCTGGAGAAAATCTCTGCCAACTTCAAAGCATGGGAAAGGCTGTTTAAGCAGTTATTTCTTCAAGAACAGATCTCATCACATTGTTAGTTGGCTCTTGGTTAGACAAGCTCTGAGAGCTTTTATATCAGTCTTGATGCAGCAGCCACGCTGCATTGCTAAGCAGGTTGGCAGCCTGTCCTCAGTGATCCTACCTGAAAGGAGGCTGTAGCCAGGTGGAGCTTGGCCACTTCTCCCAGGCAACCAGTGACAGGACAAGAGGGCATAGTCTTAAACTGCACCAGGGGAGGTTTAGATTTGGATTAGGTAGAATTTCTTCACAAATTAGACACTGGAATGGGCTTCTTAGGAAGGTGGTGGAGTCATGGTCCCTGGAGGTGTTTAAAGAAAGACTGGATATTAAAAAAAAGACAGACTCAGTGCCATGGTCTGGTTGCCATGGTGGTGTTCAGTCATGGGTTCGACACAATGTTCTCAGAGATATTTTCCAGCCTCATTGATTCTGTGATTCTGTAATCCCACAATTATCATTTGTGAGCAAAAAGGAACCATAACCATGACTGCATACTTTGTGCTGTACACAAAAGTCAAATATACCTAGGATCTTGTGGGATGGAGGAGATCACAGAGGCGACAATGCAGAAATCTAAAGAATGGATTGAATGATTTCTTTGAGTGGAGATTTGCTTCTTAAGCTGTTATCCTGTCAAGAGTTCTGCTTCTCTCAGAAACTGGCTGAGAAGCCAAGGTGTATGATGAAAAGCATGAGTGCCATTTACTGTTCACTGCGTTTGCCAGGAGAATGGAAAAGAGATTACTTTTGTGCTTTCACTGTCCAGTCCAGGCAGATCCTACCTTGACTGTGAACCTGCTACCTGAATAAAGGAATGTAGTCTGTATCAGGAAAATGGGCGTATGATATGTAGACAATAACATTTGGTGTATGTTGCTCAGATGTTTAGCACTTTTAAAATCAAGTATTTTTTTATTGATTCTTGAGTCCTGGTGTCTCTGTTTCCAAAAATGAGAGCTTGTTAAGTTGGGCAGAACCAGTTTAGGCAAAACCCCTATATTTTCTTTTTCTTTTCTCATGTTAAAATCTTAAAATCATTTATAACATCAGATTAGAGAAAGCAAATGGTAAGCTTTTTTTTTTTTTTTTTACTTAGTAAAGATAGTCAAGCAGGCACTAGATCGTGTTGACATGAAAATATAAAGCCACTTCTGAGTACTGCAGTATATCTCAAATCTATATTAATAAGGATTCCCGCTTGCCCAAATTAGTAATAGATTTTTCTGTCTTTAAAAGTTGTTAGTCTGGTTATATTTTGTTGTTCTGGTTAGCAGGAAACATTTTTGGAGGCCACAGTTTTATTAGGAAAATTCTTATGAATGCGAGATTGTACTAATAAACATAGTAGCCATTGTTTTCAAGAGAGTCACAACTACAGCAGCTTTTTCTTTCTGCTTCCCTTGCCCTACCATGCAAATCTCCTTATAAATCACTGTTATAATCTTCATGCTAGGGAGCTCTAAGGTCTTCATATACAAAACACAGTTCAGAAAATCTCTCAACATTTTTGAGCTATAACTATTTCACATGGCTGAAAAGCAGTTTATAGGCTCTGATTTTTCCTTTATTAACATGGACCATTTAAGAAGCTTTCAGTAGTAAAGTATTTTATCCCCTCTGCCTAGAAACCTCTCCTTTTCTGGAGCAATTCATTATCCTGACCTGAAAGATCAGATCTTACATGCAAGAAGAGTTTTTGTACAATGACTACTGGAGTTTCAAAACTTCATTAATTTCACAATTCTGTGCAAATGCCATCACTTTCCTGGTACTGGAGAGCTAAATTCAGCATTGAACTTTTTTCTAAAGTTTTTCTTTTGATTTCCCTCCCTGGTGAAATACTGTATTTGAACATTTGAAAGAGAGAGAGTGAAAAAAAGGAGAAGGCACACTTTCCCTTACCAAAATATGATCTTTCAATAATAAGACTAAAGATCCAACCCATACAGTAGTAGGATTATCGTTTTGAAGAAGCTTTAAATGGATATACTCCCTTACCTTTCTGTGCAAGCCAAAGTGTCATGTCCTGCAGCAGGCAGGCATTGTCATGCAGTTTGAAATGCTTATCTGAATATCTAGTTCTAAGGGGCTGGTGGTGGGAAATTGGCAGGACTTGGGCTTTTTAAACAGTTTGAAAATGTCTTGAAAGAGCTGAGGCTGTGGTGGCACTTCCACTCTAATCTGCTGACAAAGTGTGGCATCTGCAGCCAATCAGCTGCAAGCAAGATAAACCCACACCTAATGGCCTTTTGCATTTTCTTGGTAGAATGAAGTTTTTGGACAGTTTCTCTTTGGCTCCCAGTCCACCTGTAGAATTGTTGTGGGTGCCACGGGGCTGCTGGGCAGTTGTAGATGAGCAAAGCAGAGTTCCAAAGCATATTTTGCTAGGAAGGGGTCATTTGGTTCAATCTTGTGCAGCAATAGCTTATTATAGAAAGACATTTCACTGTCACAGAACAGTGACAATACCCTCTTCAAGTGACCCCTTCATAAAACCTCCCGACTACATAACATTTCTAAACCACAGTAGCAACCATTACCTATTGTTAAAGGCAAAGAGTTATAGCATTATTAGAAAATTAATTATTTGAGAATTAGAGATGAAGTTCATACCCATTTTAGATTGATTTTAGGTGACTCACAAGTGCTGATGACTTATTGGTAAATACAGCATAATAACTCCTGCTTCCTTCTTACATATGATTTTGACATTCCCATCAATATCTTCTGACCAACCAATAACCTCATCTACTGACCATACTCAGTTTTTCAGTTGATCTGCAGTAAGAAATAGAAGCCACAAGCCTGCAAAGCTTTCAGCTCCCTGTAGTCAGTGTGGTCAGCAACAGTCAGCATATAGAGAACTGGCCTTATGTTGTTCTATCTACCCATGTTCTTATTAAATTGGATGTCTTTTGCAGGAACTACTGGAGAAGAAGAATAAAGCCAAAGAGCCAAAGAAGCCTCCCCCTGTCTGTGAAAAAGTAGAAAGCCCTGTTCCTAAGCCACCCACTCTAATCCTGGAAAAACCATCAATTGTAAGTGAGCTGGTTTTAGCACTTTTTTCCCTGTTGATCCCTGACTGTTTCCTACACAGTTGTTAAAGGAATGCCAGGGAATGAAAGATGGGACCTTTATCCTTTTTGTGTGCATCCATGTAAAAATAGCCATTATTTCTTAAGGCCCTCTTAGTCTCATTCTACAAGGATACTATCAGCCAAGGATTTGAAAATTATTTACAGTGTCTTTTAGCCAAATCTTGAAGTAAACTTTATTTTATGAAGACAAAAGTTAGGAGACATGTTATTCCCTGGTTCTTGGAGGACAAAAAGGCATCATCATCTTCATCATTATTATTATTATCATTATTATTATCATTATTATTCAGTAGCTTCCAAAGTAGCTTCCAATCTTCTGATCTGACAACACTATCATAATCCAGTGAGGCAATTAAGTTTAGACTTATTGAAGTCAGAGAGACATTGGATGCTTAGCACTGAGCGTGCACTTCATTAATTTTCTGGAGTGAAGCTCTTGTCATCATGCAGGATGCAGTATTTGATGATCATGCACTAGTTCACAGATAATGATTCTCCTGCAGAGATTGAAACAGCAGTAATGATGTGTCATGGGGGCTGTGATATGCTGTAGGAAAAAATTACTTTTTAGGGGAGCTGCAACTTCTTTTCCTTTCTTAAAGTAACATGCTTAAGAGCTGGTTGCCCCAGTGGACTGTTTGTCTTCTTACTAATACCATTTTCAGGATGTACTAAGAATCAGACAGAATTAACATTTAAACTTATGAATTTAAGAATCACACAACCATGAAAGTGAAGAGAGAAAGTCTTACTAAATCATCTGTGCTGCTGTGTTCCTTTGTGCAGTACGATATTCTATATTTTATGCAGTCTATTTTAAGATGACTGGAACAAGAATTTCTTATCTCCTTGGGGAGAGCTTTCCACAGCTTTACCTACTTCAAAGCATTCGATACTGTATTGCAGTGGTGGGTTTACAGTGTTTAGGTTTACCAGTTTGGCAGATTTTTAAATACTTTGAGGTAATATGTAAAGAAATCAGAAAAAATGTCTACCACTTGTAGTCATCCTTGAGTGTGTTCACAGATTATAGTTGGGCATTTTTTAAAAAATTCCAATACAATAGAACTCCATCTTCATTAATTTTGTCAACATTTGGTTTATTTTCATGAATCTTTATGTGTAAACACATAAAAGATGGAGCTCTCCAGTGAAGCTCCATCTGTAAAATCAGGCCACTTGAGCCACTGAAGAGCAGCACTAACATCTCCTGCCTTGCCAAATCCAAGTAAGGTTTCTCCTACCAGGTGGCTGTGAGGAGCAGTGAAAACAAGGCTCTTCTCTGTTGTTAATTCTTCTCTTCCTGTCACACACCCATATGAGTACCAACTGCTAAATGCTTCCCACTGGAACTGAGGATCTTGGAAAGAAATTGTTTCAGGAAAAAGTGGAGAGAAAAAAAGCACTACTCAAGCATCCTCAGCTTCTCTCCCCTGGTCATTTCTAGTGGACTTAATAGCCACAACAAGCTCACAGAGGACCTCTGAATTCCTTCAGTACTTTGTAACTTTTTTCCAGCCTCCTCTAGTTTGCAGCCATCTCCTAGATCTTTCTATATACTTTTTTTTTTTTTTTTTCCCCTGCAGGGCATGATAGGCTTTTCATCTCCCCTCATTCTTTCCTGCTGGTCTGTAGCAGGCAGATGGACAAGCTGATGATTACACTTGCTAAGGCATCATTTGCAGCATTGTAAAACAGAAGTACAGAAAAATGCTCCTCATAAAAATTCAAACCTAATCTTAGTTAATATCACACCAAGCAGTTTGGCTTACCAGTATGTGTGCCATCACCATCTCCAAAACTGTCCTGAAGGGATTTCACACTGTAGCCAGGTGATGTGGTAGAGTTTAGCTCTCTAGGACTGGAAATTCATTCCTTCTTTCCAGAGAAGAAGAACATTCCAAATCACAAGTCCTCTTACTAGTTTTGCTTTGCTCCTCCTGGGTGCTGGTGTGGAAAGGCAGGAATGCTTCCTTTTGCATTTGGAAAACTCATTCTTCAACACCTAAGAAAAAACAGATAACTGAGATTCAAGCCCACACAACTTCTCTCATCCCACACTCTTCCCTGTTTTTCCAGCACTTCTTAAATACCACATGTCAATGCAGACCTCATAAGTTCTTTATTTAAAAAATGTGCTTCCCATTTTAAGATTTCTATCTTTCCCAGGCGCCCAATGAACTTTTTAATTTTTCTACTGTCAACTCCAAACTAGAAAACCCCTCACCTAGAAAAAATGCTGCCATCTGTGCTTTGTCTACTTCCTCTAGTTAAAATAAGCCCTTTTTTCTTACTTTCTGTGGTCATGTTCCCTTTCCCACAATGCTCCATCATTCTTCCAAGCTGGTATCAATCACACAACACTAAAGTTCTCAAAGAGACAAATCACAATGGACTGTGGTTAATTTTGCTTCCAAACTATCACTTTCTGAGTCTTAAATTTACTGAGTTACTCTGATAAAGATCACCACTGGAATAAATATAAAAAGAAAAACTGTAAATGTTCCCTTTTAATTTAAAACCCTTTTTTATGGTTAACAGCTCTCTTGGACATATTCTTTCCTCTTAGTGTCTCAACCTGTTAAATTAATGTAGCTGATGGGTTTTTTGCAAACTTATATTCAGTCAAGCTACGAATGGTACTTAAAATGCATACAGCAATTTTCTCCTTATCATTAGGTTCTCATCTTTAAATACCCTCTAAAATTTCAAATAGAATCTAAATCTACAACCTTTCTTCCCCATCCCTTGTAAAACATGAAAGTACATGTTATTCTGACTCACCTTCCTTTCCCGAGAAATTAGAAGAATGATGTTCAGAAACAACCAAGAAAAGACAGGATATGAGTTAGACTGTTTAACAGTTAGACAGATAATCTACAGAAATCCCAGTCTCCAAAGAAATAATTAATTATTGTGTGGATATTTGTTATGTTTTGGCAGGAGGAAGAGGAAATAGACCTGGCAGTGATCTGTCTGCAGAAGTTGCTCCGAGGCAGGGCTCTTCAGAACATGGTATTCTGTCTCTTTGTTTATGGCAGTCTTCAGAATGATGGTGGGAATGACTGATTGCAAAGGGTGTTTGCAATCTTTCTTCCACAGCACTAATCAGGGGTAGTGAGGCTCTTCACAGCAGAATTACTCAAATGGCAAATTCTAGGCTGGATCTGGACCATGAGTACATTCTGCTATGATTATGCCAAGGTCCCAGGCACAAGAAACATCCCACATCCCAGCAGGGCTGCCTGTATTTCATACCATCTTTTTGGTTTCCACTGGTGGTGAGTTGGACCCCAGATGAGGAGCAACTGAAGCCTACTACCATGATGTGCAGGACCCATCATTCTGCTTTCAGGGGAACAGAAGGGGGTCTAGCTAAAAATTAATTCAGTAGCTATGCCCCATGGACTTTATATTAAGCAAATATGTCACTCATGATCAGACCAGTCCTGAAGGTTTGTTTTCGTGTCCACAAAAAGTATAATTGATACTCTCTCTTGCAGTAACTATTTAATATTTTGAAGTGTTCCCGTGCAGGACCCTGAGCTTTAGCAAACAATACAATATTGTGAAAGTGGCTTGAGGTGGAATATAGAATTCCCAAGTGTTCTCCAGCTGTGTGATGATCTGTGAGAAGGATGGTTGAGGCCACTGAAGGATTATTGACATTCAGAGAATGAAGTGTCCCACCATTTTAGGAATCTTCTTCCAGCTACTGCTGGATCAGAAATACATTACTGAGTTGGAAAATGGCACATGCAGGGTTGAGTGATCTTTTGTTGCTCTTGGAAGTCCTGTTGGAAGAGAGTGGGATTAAGAGTAAAACAGTGTCAGGGAGGGCTGGGCCACATAACCCCATAACAGGGATGGCAGCAGTTTCAGCAAGCTCCCCACCAGTTTATGGCTTTGGGCTGTTGCTGGGCTCCCTCAAAATGAAGGTCAGAGGACATGAGATGTTTGAACACTGTGAAGCTTTGATGTTGAGGCTGATATAACAGGGTATGCAGAAGACTATTACCCTTTTGACATAGGTGGTGATGTTCCACGTTCCAGTGGTTTGAGTTTGGTAAAGCCAAACAGAATAATAATCATAAAGAAAAAGAAAAAGAAAAAGAAAAAGAAAAAGAAAAAGAAAAAGAAAAAGAAAAAGAAAAAGAAAAAGAAAAAGAAAAAGAAAAAGAAAAAGAAAAAGAAAAAGAAAAAGAAAAAGAAAAAGAAAAAGAAAAAGAAAACATAGCATATTTACCTGACAGCTGTAGGGTTTGCCTAAATGCAACCACAAATTTGTTACAGAGAGCTAGGTCTTGGTAACAGACCTTGCAACTTGAAGAAAAAGGGTGTGTTTTGCTGGCAAAAACACGTTGCTCTGTAGTCTCCATTTAATATGCTTAGTTGTTCACCTTTATTTTAAAGATATTTGAAGGGAAGGAGAGGCACCTGGATCTGATCCAAGAGCTGCACACCACTCACGCGCTCCAGGAGGATGGACAGCTGCTCTTGAAGGCACAGAAGCAGACGACACTGTCTTTACAGCGACAGCATGACTCACAAATGCAGCAGGTTTGCTTGCATAGATGGGAAGGTTGATTCACAGCTCTGTCCTGACTAGACACTCTGTGCTTGCAGTACCACAACACTTTCACATTTAATTTTTTATGTTTTCTATTATCCAAAGCACAGAAGGCACCCCAAATAGCAATAAAGCTCTCCTAGCGCGGGCCAGGCACTGAATGGCTGAGGGGCTAAAATTGCTCTCTAACTGCTCTGGAGGCTCTGGGGAATCTCAGAAACAGACTGAGGCACCCTGACCACAGCTGCTAGGCAGCCTGTGTTTGCTTTGTTTGCAGACAGAGTGTTATTTATATTTACAGGGCTTTGAACAAACTGCAGTGTCAGATGACCCTCAGTTTTCCCACATTTCAATCCATTTGATGGGTACTGTGACCTGGTATCACAATACATGCTTGTCACTCACATCTGTTGGATGTTCTCCTGAGTGTTTGGTCCTGCTCTGTCATTTTCCTGTTCCTTTTCTAGCTTGGCACCCTCTCAGGCTCCTCCTCACACATAAAACGTCACAAAGGCAGCCAAAGCCAACTTATTTTGTAAATCCTGCTGGGCTCAAGACTTCAAGAACCTCAGCAATGGTGACACATTGAGGTACCTGCCACTGTATGCAGAGCAAAGAAATTTTGGATTCCATTCTCTGCCAAGGATCTAGTGAGAGCCAGGGATGCAAATTCCCATCTTGTTTCCTTACAATGCCACAACTTTCCAGAATAAAAAGTGAATGAAATGGCTGGTCAGGAGTGGATCATAAAGAAATTTTGTCCAGAGTTCACTACATTTCAGAACATACGGTATCTATCACATTCCTGCAAATTTTCTTGTAATTTTTACTACTCTGCTGTTTTTTCCATGACCAGCTATGAAGCAATTTGGCAGCTTTCATATTACAGTAACAGCATCCACTGGCAAGTTGACCTGGTGGAGATGAAGCCAGATCACTATTTCCTGCTGGTTGGGCAGCAACAAAATTTCTCTTTAGATCTCAGTAAAAATTGAACCAGGTGATTGAGTTTTACTATTTAGCATTTCCAGATACTCCTTCATGCACAGGAAGCCCAGGTGTGGAATGCAGGAATAGAGAGCATTTCTACTGAGGAATTAAGAGAAAAATGAAAGCTTAGGCTTTAGAAACTTGCAGTGCTCCATTTCTTCTAGAAGCTCAGATGAGAGTGAGAGAGAAAGCAGTTCAAACACCATAATGACATTCATAGAGGAGAGAGAGCAAATGGTAAAGATATTGACCTCTGATCTCAGAATTTCCTTTTTGGAGAGCCACTACCCCCCTCTGCTGGTATCGGCCTCCTCTCACTTTTTTTTTAACTGTCTCTGAAGGTTCACAGTCCAGGGCTCAGTTTGTCGAACATTCTGAACTTCAAAACTCTCTGGAATGCATGTGCAGGAGTTTTCTATGTGTGTGGCTATTTCAGAAAGTCACTGATGACTCTCAGTTCTATAGGGTTTGGTGGTCACAGGTTTTTTTCAGGTCTTTGACCATTTCAGTGTAAAATAAATATTTCCTGCCTAAAGAGGATGGAAACTCCACATAAAACAGTCAAAGATGAGGAGCTGAAAATTTTGGACTCCTATATAACAAAAATCTAACACAAGAGTGTTCCCGAGTTGTTTTTCTCCATTTCACACCAGTTTTATATACAGCACCTGGAGCAATGAAGAGGAGGGAGCACTTTAGTTCCATGTTATCCCTCCCTGTAGGGTGGTGCATCGCCATCTTCCATCTGAAACACCTGTGGGCTAAGTGCTGTCACTCTTGATGCATGCAACATTGACAATCCTCCTTCCTTTGAAACACTGCCTGGGCAAATGGCACAGCTGTATAAGAAAGCTGATTTATTATTACTTGTCTGGAATATTTCAGCTCCACTTCAACTGTTATGTTTAGGTCTATTCTGTAATTGCCTGTTTATTTCAACAGAACACAGCATTCCAGCCAGTTCCAGACATTTCCTCCTGCCAAGGCCTGTGGCTTCAGAGTCCATTCTGGAGATAATGAACTCCCCATAGATCTTGTCTCTTTCTGTAGTGCAATCACACATACCCAGCCCATAGAACAGGATGTGCCTGGAACAAGGAGTGAATGGCACAGTAATGCTGAACACCTGGAATCTTGTCTCAACTCTGTCACAGACTTTCTGATTTTCCATTTCCTGGAATTTTGAAGTCTCATTTGCACTTCTCAAACTTCATATAATTACTGTCAATTTGAATTTGTCAGCAGTTAGTAACTTGTACGATTTTAGGTGCAATGCCTGAAGCTGCAGGTACTCATGGTTGCACTGTGCAGAAACTAGTCATGGCATGTAACACATGAAGAGTGCCAAACTCCTGGGCCTGCCCCATGGCTGGTCTGAGTGGATGCTGCAGAGCTGTCTCACATGCCTGTGGTAGTCCTGGGACTTCATACAACATTCCTGGGGTTTGTAACGCAATTCTTTGCATTTTTCTTTTGAAAGCTGTCAGCACTGGAAAGAGACTTGGCCACGGTAGAAGGAAGGGCACTGGGAAACATGCTTGATTTTCTGTCCAAAGAGCTGGTGAGGCTGCAAGAAGAACAGAAGATCCACGCTTTGCTCATGCTGACTGAGAGGCAGAGGCGGATGCGGGAAGCAGAGGAGAGCGGACGGCGGCAGCTGGAGGAGAGCCGGCGGCAGGAGGAGGATGAGCTTTTCAGACAGGCAAGAGAAGGAGACTGCTGGGACTGTGGGCAGTTTGTCAGAGCTGCCTCCTTGTGGGAAGGCCAGATGGATGGGAGCTGCTTCAGCACTGGCTTTGGCGATGGCTAGTTTTAAAATTGAGAGGGAAAGCTTAGTGAAGAGAGGGTGATTCCTTCCTGAGAGAGTCATGCCCATTAAACTAAGGAAGATCTGAATACCCTTACAGACAGTCCTGTTAGGCCTGTCATTAACGGGTGTAGGTTTCTAAATTCCTCTAGTAAACACCTATGGAGAATAGATGTACCTAGATCATCTCTAGGGATAATGTTTTGTCAGCACTTGTTCTGCCCAGCAGAACTATTATCTGCTTTTCCAGGAAGGATTCCTTTAAGCAAGGGTTTGGAAAGATTTTGTCCTCCCCCCCTCTCCAGCCCAAGTGGACTGCAAATAACAAGAGATGCAACACTTACTTTGAAGTAACAATAATAGATAAAGTACCCTTGAAGTCAAGAAAAAAAAAAATACTGAATTACCATACTCCATAACTATTCTATAGTCCTGTTCCTATTTCCTAACTCTTGACTGCATGAAGCATATTTCTCCCCATTGAAAAACATGGGTGGGAGTCTAATTGACTAAATCAATAATTTTCAAACTTTGTGGAAGGTGGTTAATACCAAAAGGGTCTGGCATCATGTTTGTTTTTTTTAATTTTAGCTTCTCATCTTTTATGTATTTCTGAGTGGTAAGCAGGTAACACCAAGGTGCCATAAGCTTATGCCCTGCAGATTAGCAGGTGGAAAACACCCATTTCTAGAATCTCAGCTCTACAACCATTATAAAGAAACCAATAATTTTATCTTGTTTTTTGACTGGCTTGGTGGAACTTTCTCCTTCAGGGTTTGCTTGAATGAAAACTGATTTATTTACTGAAGTCAATACCCATGATTATAATTTGGCAATTGTTGCTCAGGGGACTGTGAGAACTGAGGGAGCATCTGCCATTGCATTCACAGGACTAACCTGCTGCACCAGAATTGGGTCTGTGAATTGGTTTTCTTTCACCTGCACTTATTTAATGAGTTCTCAGAAAGAATTACTAGAAAAAAAAATTTTACAGAAAGCATCTCTGAAAACAAATCTCAGGTTGGCCTGCCTGAAACAAAGAGCCTTGTGAAAATCTGTTGTTCATGCTTCTCTGGAAATCTTCCTCTATGTTCCTGGCACAGCAATAGGCAGGGGAACAATATCTTGGTGTTTTGTTCTAGGTGGTGGATGTTCAGGACAGAACTATTGACACCTACTTGGAAGATGTTATCCTGAGTAGCATGGAGAGGACAGCTGAAGAGCAAGCCAGGGAAGAGATTCAGAAAATGGCTGTAGAAATCAATGACATTGCTTACGAAATGGAGAGTCGGTAGGTTATTAAACAGCACACGAGGGGCTGTTCACAGAGTTTAGAACCTGCCTGACCAGGTGCATCTGTGGCTGTGTGCATCACCCAAACCATGGGAGGGGAAGAGCAATGCTGCTCATGGTCACTTCATTAGTGTGGCTGCTGTATGGGAACCATGCTGCTCCTACCTCCTACACACATATAAATCCATCAGAGCCTTATTTCCATACAGCCTGTGCCAGGTTCCCTTTGCAAATCACTTGTGTGATCTGTGAATCACCCTTTTCAGATTTCTCCACACCAGTATGAGGCTGTGACTGAGCTTTAAGTGAATCTGGGAACTGCCTAAAGCGATACCCATTCATACCGATCTTTTCATTTATTTACACTACTAGAGAAAATCCATTTGAAAGAGATCCTAAAAGATACAGCTATACACAGCCTTTCATTCTGGGGTGGCTGTTCTTTAAGGAACTGCCAATTTCCATGGAGGTCACTCATACTGATGGCTGCCTGACAAGGCACTTTGAGTAAAGTAAGTTGTGGAGAACACCACAGTCTGTGTTTGGCTGGGGTATCAGCAGTGAATACTTCTTAGGACCTGCCAAACCCCCAGTTCAGTTTCTATGCTCTTTTTTTGGTATTGAGCCATAAAAATCCCAATGACACAGTGACTCTCCTATGGTAGAGCAGCTGTGTATTTTGTATCTAGATGAATACCAGCAGAACGTTGGAATCCTTGGGGGAATGAAGCGTAGATAATGCAGGCAGCCCCTGAGCCAACTGGGAGCCCACCAAACACTGCCGTGGAAAAGAGCACAGGGGCAGCCAAGTGCAGAGTCACAAAAGGGAAGAATTTAGCAAACTCAGCAATGGACTAAAGACTAAATTGACAAAGACACAAACCCTCAGCAGTATCTGTGTGCCTAATTCAGTTTGTCATCAGAGAGAACTGAGCTTCTCAGTACCTTTGAGGATAAGGAATGTAAGATGACCCTGTTTCCAGTGCACTGTTGAACACATTGTCAGTGCAAAGGGGAATAGTCACACTGTCACCTATTTGTAGGATAAAGACAGACCCAGCTGACAACTGCCGCCATGAAAATATGCTCCCATGGAAAGAGTGAGGGTATTTACATGGGAGACCTGTTTTTGCAGAGGTGGTCAGCAGAGAAAATTAAAATACTAATACCACTGTGTATCTGTCCCGTAGTCGAACTCGCCTACAGTCAGAAGAGATTGTAGCAGAGCTGGTTTATAATTTCCTGATCCCAGAAGCTGAGAAAAACTTTATGAGAGAAAGAGGTAAGGAGTCCAGTAACTTTATTTTCTTTGTGAACTGATTTACTCTCCTTATTCTAGCTCCCTGAAAGGAATGATGCAACCAAGAGTTGTCTCAGTTCCCTGAGATTCCTTTTTGGCACTCTGCAGGTAGAAAGTTAAGCTCTTTCACCCTTTTTTCACCAGTTTCTCATGAGCTTTAGTCTTTTTAAATGGTGACTGAAATTCAGACCTGCTGTAAGATCTGGCCTGTGCTTTTGCCAAGAAA
Organism: Taeniopygia guttata; assembly: GCF_048771995.1. Taxonomy (NCBI): domain Eukaryota; kingdom Metazoa; phylum Chordata; class Aves; order Passeriformes; family Estrildidae; genus Taeniopygia; species Taeniopygia guttata. Next base: position 25,412,346 of record NC_133024.1, read on the forward strand.
AGTTGGATCAGATAATCCTTGAGGTACCTTCCAACCTGGCTTGCAATGATAAATTTGGTGTATCTGCAACAATAAAACTGCATGAAAAGAAGCAGCCCATTGCACATTCAGAAACAAACTGGTAAAAATCTTTAAGTAGAGCAGCTGTGAATTGTGTTATTATATGGCAATTCCTAAATTCCTAAAACTGCTTGAGAGTTTAACAAGCAAATTACTTAAATATATGTCATATATGGAAGGAAGATTATACACTTTCCTATGCTTCCTCTCCTCCCCAGAGGGCTGAGAGCAAGAGGGAAAGACAAAATTTTAAGGTTGGCTGTAGTGGCATCACATTGTAAGGAGATAACCTTGCAGTTGTAAAGAGGATGTTTCTGTTTAACAAAAATGGAATAGCATCTGTAAAAATACACAGGGGAAGACACTGGAAAGCTGTGTATTACATTAAGTAATGTCATGAGTAAGTGGCTGTTCCTAACTGGGATGCTTCCACTGACCAGCACAGGTGGAAGACTGTTAATAAAGCAGTCATCCACAGAAAGTAAATATGACCTAAGCAAAGCAACTTCATCACAATAGAGCTTGAAAGGGGGTCCTTGCTGCAGTGCACTTCTCTGCCTTGAGAACAAAGGCACTTAGTTCATTGCCTCTTTTATTGCTTTTTGAATGAAAACACAAACCCTGAGTATGCATTTTGTGGTCTCCAAATTGTGCAAACTTTCTTCTTCCTGGCTTGTGTATTGCCAAAACAACAGGACCTGTTCTGCAGCTGGCATTTCTGCACAAGCTTAAATCAGCTCCCTTCACTCCAGCACTGCTTCTGCCAGCCTTCCAGAGCAGGTGATGTAATGGTAGTCAGTGAAGTCTGCAGCTCAGGCACTAACACACACAGGTTAGCCTGGCTCAGAAAGGAGAGCAGAAAGAAGACCTGGAGATGGGTTAGAATTCTGGACATACTGAGGGCATACATCAAGGCTCAAAATATGTACTGGGCTTAAATGCAACAGCAGCTAATGAACAAAGCACCTCAGATGCACTCCCAAACAACAGAAGAAAAAAAAATCTTCAGAATCTGTGATAGCTACACTGAGTTTGCCTGGAAAGCAGAGCTAGACCCAAATAAAAATTAAAGCAGATGATGGTAGAATAGAGCAGCAGGCTTTTAAGTAAAAGAACTCCTTCTAATGTGATCAGGAGAAATTTGTCACAATATTCTTGTGACAGCAGAAATCAAATGTCAGGAAGAGACCTGGCTCATAACCTCTTCTGTTATTGCTGCATGGGGTGGAGGGAGCCTCATTCACTAAGACAGTTGAATTCTGCCAGATGTACACTCTGATGAACACACCCTGCTGTAAACCTCCAGCACAGTGATACTTTCAGGGAAGCAGAACCATTAACTATTCCATGGAAATCCAAAGGAAATGGTATCAAAGAATGACATTAGATCTCATAAACACATTAGTGTATTGCATTTCTGTGGTGGCTTTGAAAGCCTTCCGTATAGTGAGCCAAAATATTCATTATGAAATGGTGTTCTAGCAACCTGGCCCATGCCTGAGCATTCACCTTCCTTGAAACTATCAGGAAGTGATCAAAGAGCACAGTTATCTGGCCTGTCAAAGGAGCAAATCCATTTGTAAACAAAGATTTGAGGGCCTGCAGTTACAGTCTTTGCCTACACTTTAGCTTCTCCTTAAACACCTGTTTTGCTATTACCTAGTTTGGGGTTTTTTTCTTCCTCATTTTGTTGCATTTTGATGCATAAAAGCAGGGATTATCCAATACTAGCTCACCCTGAAAAACCTCTGTACCTCGATTTTGAGCCCTGCCTCAGTGGAAGTGGAAGTCACTGTGCTGATATGAAAAACCTCGCTTGGAAAAGGACAGTCACTCACCAATTTCAGCACACTGTCATTTAGATGGAATTCACTGTGGATGGAAAAAAGGACTGCAGCCATTCCAGGGGAGTATTCCTGGTATAGTTGATGCAGTTCATGCAAACACAATTGAAGCCAAAATGCCTTGGGCAGAGAAACCTCTCCGGGGAGCGAAGGCTGGCTGGTGAAGATCAGCTTTTCAAATGCAAGTGAGATCCAGTTGCATTCATTGTTGCCAAAGTGGACCTGGGAGATGGATAAACATAAACAGGGTGGGCTGGTAACGCTGAGTGACTGAGACAGGGCCAGCAGAACTGTGTGCCAGCATGCAGGACACCAGTGCTTCAGATTCACAGTCTGAGTGCAGCCCAGCCTTGGAACAGGCCAAAGTAAGTCTTGGACTTCTGCAGGGAGGTGACAGGATGAGAGCCACGCCTTGTTCCTGCATCATTCCTCACACTCTCTGTAAGGCACACAGTACTTCAGTCCCTGTGACTAAATAAAGAGGGAAAGGGCGAACAAAGAACAGCGAAGAGCAATAAAGAGAGCTGTAGGGTGAACACTTAGGCTTGGGTAATTATTTCCCAGGAGGTGGGTTGGAAATACATACAAATGACTTTGGATGAAAGGAGGCAATGCCGCAGTAGCTGAGGGGAGGTGATAAGGTAGGCAGGTGTCTTCATGTGTCAGTTGTGGCTCCGAGTCTTACTTTGAACTCAGTAAGAGTTTCTCAGTGCAGGTCAAATCCTGGCACAGGAGATGGCAGATTTCAGCTGGATCCTTCCAGAGACTTGCTGCAATTAACAGACACAGAAGGAGAAGTTATTTTAAAGCCTGATAATATATCCTGGCCAGTTGTTCCCAAAGCTGGAAAGGAGAACACTTTAGCTGTGCTTCCCAGGGTGGGGGCCAGTCTTCAAAGTGAAATGCAAAGTTGGTTGCTGCTATTAGGTAGCAGTAGAACGCTTTCAGCCAAAGTTAGAAGGGCATGATTTTTTTTTCCTGAGACAGACTTTTCCATAGCTGCAGGATTGCTAAAAGCTACTCCTCCCTTCTCCCCTCCAGAGAACACTTTGCTGTACAATTCCAAGTAAAAGACTTACCTCTTTTTATGCACAGTGAGGCAGTCCCAAAGAAAACACATCTACGCTGCTCATCGGATCATCTACGGGGGCACAGAGAGGGCTCTGGCTGATCTGGCACCGCATCAGGAAGCATCAGCCACCGAGAGAAATGAAGATTCTCCTGCTGGGACAGCCAGCACAGCTCTGAGTGGGACAGCTGCCGGACCAAGTGCAGCTGACAGCACTCACCCTGCCACAGTTGCGCGTGAACTTGGACAAGGCTTCCCCAAGGATCCCACAGCCTCCTAGGACAGAAGATGAGTGAGGTGGGTTTCCCTTCCCCTCTGTGATTTGAGTTTGGAGCATGGTGAGGGAAAGGGAAGCACATTGTATTTACTTTTTCAGGGCACCCTGAATGGAAAACCCTCTCTCTCCCTTGGGCTGTCCCTCCTGCTGCCTGCCAGCAGTGTGGTCCTGGAATCATTCTGTATACATTTTGGTGTGGCAGCTCCCTCCACTCCCTACCCAACTTGCTTTGGACTTCGTGATCTATTTTTCCTTGTTCTGATTATTTAGAGAAGCTTGAGTGAGAAAGCAGTGTGAGCATTCCTTGTTTGTTTTCCTGGCACAGACCAATAAAAATCTGCACCTGTGCTTTTAGTGGTATTTCCTTGCTTCAATAACATTAAATGAAAAAATACTCTATAAATGGAAAAGTTTGAGAAGACCATCCACAGACAAGCGTATCCCACTGATTTCTTTGGTGGTTTAAGGCCCACAGGCTTCCTGCATTAGCACTGCTATTAATAAAGCAGAGGAGCTGAACAAAAACGGTCAGATTTTTTGCATCATCTTTTCACATCATTAGTCCCTGGAGAAAGTAAAGGTGCCCCTGACCTCAGCAGGGTGGTTTCTGCCAAGCATGCAGTGTCTGGCACAAGCCTAGGTGATAGCAGCATGACAGGGGCATGGTAGGGCTGATGCCTTTTCCAGAAGTGTTCCTCTTTGGGCTGCTTCTTGCTTTTTATCATTGCAAAGAGCAGTTCTGGAAAGAATCTTACTTTGCTTGGAACAGTGCTGGCCACTTCGGCTCTCCAGCTCCGAGGGCTACACAGAAAGGATGCTGGCTGTGCTGTGTGCTGGCATTGCCATGTTTGCAGGCACGGGGGTGCTCCAGCTCCAGATGTGGGGAGCAGCGGGCTCAGACACATGCAGTGCATCTGTCACAGAGCTCAAGGCTCGCTCAGCTCTCCAGCACTCACGTGTCAGAAATCCTGAGGGCTGTGGCCTTCGCGCATAAAGGGACATTTACACCAAGCACCACATTTTGGAGGGGCGGGCACAGCCACACCACCACGCCCAAAATGCTCATTCATTGATAGCTACAGTGGTAAGGAGCTGATCTCTCCCAGCTGCCATCATTTCTCCCCGTGGATCATCTTTTCCTTGTGCTGGGTCTGTAAAGCTCAGGTGTGGTTCAGCTAATCCCAGCCATAGTGCCTCTCCTACATAACACAAACCAGCAGCTGGTCAAAAATGGTGCTCATTAATGCATTCCTGTAAAAATTCTGCATTGGGTCTTTCTTTTGTGGGTTAGGCTGGGGCAGGGTACAGGGAAAGGAATTTACAGGGAGGGGAGAGGGAGGAGAAAGGAGTCTGGACACCCCTGTATTCCACTGGGGAGTAAATAACAGCAGGAGAAAGGAAGAAGAGCTGCACCAAACCACTGCTGTTCTCCAGGCTGCTGAACCAAGGGCACCAGGGCGCTGCTGGGGTCGGGCAGCCTCTGTAAGTGCTGCAGTGTCTGGCAGGAGTCGGAGGTGACCAGTTTTGGTGAGGACTCTGTGAGGATGGGGACTGGGGATTTGGAGCAATTCTCATGGTATTTGTAGATAGTCAGTGAAAGGGAAGTTTGGAAATACAAAAATATAGAACAAAAAAACACTCTGCACAGTGTGGGCGGAGAAGCTGTGCAGGAATTGGCTCTGTAGCCTCAGGCCACCTTGGACAAATTTATCCTGGTTAAAAAGAGGGGGGATAACATGAATCACAAGATCCAATGTAATAGGAGAGACATGGAAAACTTGATGCAGCAGAACAGTAGAACAGGAAGACCCATCCATTGAGGCATTTGCTGTATTTCTGGTCTGTCAAAATAAACATTCTGCATGTGGCTCATTGTACAATTTGATGTGGTTTTAGAAAGATAAGTATTCCAACAGGTGTGGGAATGGACAGAGGTTGCAGCACTTTGGTCTTCTGTAGGGACACAGCTCTGCATAACAACGAGGGGGCAGGGGACTCAGAGGACTCCAGATGCTGTGCACAGGCTGTGCTATAAATGTCTCAGCTTCTATCATGATTTAAGGGACACCATCAGGGTAAAGCCATCTTTTCCACATGATATCGCCTAACATGTAAACTGAAGGCCACGGCAGGATTCCTGCAGGAAACTCTTCTGTAGAAACTGCTTTCAATTCTCAAGCTTTGCAGAATGTACTTTCAGAAAGAAAATGAGCACAGTGAGAGGGAATTGGGATCATAAATCAATAGCATAAGAATGCACCATTCCCTCTCCTAGCAGGAGAACAACCCTGGGGAGGAGCCCGTACCGAAACAAACACAGCAGATGCCTCCAGGGCTGCACCAATACCGTGCAAACACGGGGAAAATTCAGCTTGTCCCTTTTCTTTCACCAGCTGCCCACAGGGAGGGAGCCTGGCTGTGCTGCTCTGCTGGCTCCTGTCTCCTGGCAGGTGGGGGAGACAAGGCTGAGCCAAACAGGCCTCTGGGGTCACTGTGCCCTGAGAGTGGTGAAAAATTGGTCTCTGCAGTAAATGAATGGATGCACATTATCCCAGGGCTTCCCTGCTGATACAGCTCTGGTGGTGTGGGAGGAGAAAATCCTATGGCACCAAGAACAGTTCAGCAAAAGGACTTGGGATCCTTCTTTACTGGAAACGTACAGTGCCTGCACTTCTGTAAACAGAAAACCACACCAAACCCGTGCTCCCCCATCTCTCCTGCCTCCCTTAAAAGCAAGATGACCGTCACAAAAGCTGCAGCCATAGACCTGGGTGTGGTGCTGTTAAAAGAGTTCCTGCCACTTTCTGAGCACAGCTGTTCCTTCTGCTTCTGGTCTTGTAAGTGTGCAGGATTTGCCGGATTGGGCTCAATTCATCCGTCACACCATTTTTTTTTAGGAGGGTGGGATTAACCCTACAAGTATGATCCTCACATGCTCAAGGCTTTTAACAAGGCCCAATTGCATTCTTGCTATCTCCTTCAAGTCCTGTTTCTCTGCTTTCACCGAAGTCCTGCTCATGCAACTTTTCCTGTGCTGTAATGATTGGTGAATCAGAATCGTGCTGGCATCCAGCCTCTCCTCACCACAATGCCCTCCAGAATCGGGCCTGGGCTTGGATGGGGAGCTGTTGTTTCCTGTGCCTGCCTTCCATCCCACCTGAGAGGCGGGAATTGGTTTGAACACCTGCCAAAACTGCCAACTCCCCAAGACAGAATGTGTACACCTGCATTAGTAAATTCAATTTTCCCGGGACCACCCTGGACCAAGGCTCCCACCTCTCCTCCCAGCCGCTGCCTGGAGCAGAACTGGCAAGGAAAGCATCTCAACAGACACTGTTTGCATGAGGCAGAAACGCCAGCGGGCCGAGGGGAAGGGTGTACGCTGACACCCATGGAGCAGGGCAGCTCCAGCTCTCTGCTCTGATCATATCATTCATTCCTCTCATTCCTCCTTTTCTCCCACACGCTGCATCAACCCCACACACCTTTTCCTCCACTTCTGGCTGGACTCAAGGCCACTTCTCTTGGCCTCCTCCCATGTGTCACATCCTAGTCCTTCAAGCAGCACTTGGAAGTGATGTTCTATTCCCCTTTCCTTCCTGCAGGGCTGCTTACCTGTATCCATGTGCGCTGCCTGGCTCAGCACACCATTCCAATGGACCTGAGAGCTGTGGCTGCTCCTGCTGCCCACTGCTCTACAGCGGCTTGGACCCACTGCAGAGCCTGGCTAGATGAGATTTATCCCCTCCACTTCCCCCAGTGGGGAGCTTGCATGGCAGCCTGCACTCCTGGCCCATCCTGGAGCTCCTCAGCCAGTGCTGGGGATGTTGGTCCTTGTCCTCAGGGAGAGGCTGTGGGGAGCGTGCAGTGCCCCTGCAGTGCTGATTGCAGTGAGATAAAGGTGGTAGAGACTTGAAAGCTGCATTTGCTGCTCTCTCTCCCTGGGTTGCTGCAGGATTGATCCTAAGAATCTCCCTTTTGTCTGTTACTGAGCCAGTAAGAGCCTCTTACAAACACCCTGTTGGTTCCTTACCTGTTGAATTGAAGCCTCTCTCTGCTTGCCAACATAATTTTTCTGCCTCCAGCCAAACATAAACCAGTTTTTCATTGCTGTATGGGCCCCAAATCTGTCATCTCCAGCAGAAACAGCTTCCATTGACCAACCTCTTCCTAGGCCTGGTGCTGTGAAACAAAAATCTGAAAAGAGGTGTAACTGAGATGGCCCAAAGAGTCGCCAGCTGGGCAGTCCTTTTTCCAAGGCTATTAACTTATGGCAGCATTCCAAACAACATCAATGATCTCCTTGAGTAAAAACACTCAAACCACCTGGGTTTTTCCAGTAAGCACCATCTTCCTTCTGAGCACTCCGGCTTGGCAAAGGATTTGGTTACAGGAATGAGCTGCAGAAGGGAGGTAGAGGGCATGGCTGCTGTTATGCCAGAGGAAACAAGCATAGAATTGTTCAGGATGTAGAGAACCTCTAAAGCCACCAAGTCCAGCCATTAACCCAGCACTGCCAGTCCACCACTAAACCATGTCCCCAAGTGTGACATCTTTTAAGTATCTCCAGGGACAGTGGGTGACTCCACCACTTCCCTGGGCAGCCTGCTCCAGGGCTTGACAAACCTTTCCATTAAGAAGCTTTGTTCCTAATATCTAATGTAAACCTTTCCTGGTGCAACTTGAGGCCAGAGACTTGAGACAGAGACCGACCCCCACCTGGCTGCAGCCTGCCCTTGGGGAGTTGTGGAGGGTGATAATGGGGATATGGTGGGAAGGGTGGGAATGCCCTTTGCTTCCTCTCAAGCTCCCACCACACACTGGCCCTGCCCTGCTCCCTGCAGCCCCCCGTCCCTCTGACAGGACCTGCCACACGTTCCTCTGTCACAGCAGGTGTCTGCACCCTGTGACTGCTCAGCACTTGGAGGTGAGGTAAAGCACAGGGAGGTCAAGCAGCCAGTGACAGTGAACAGTCCTGCTCCAACTCCTGCCTTCCACCAATTTTTAGAAACTTTGCTAGGGAAAAAAAAATACCAACCAGAAAGACCAAACCCTTCAATCTATGCTTAGCAATCCGTTTCATTCTCAGTTCCCTGGGCCTGCCACCATACACAGGGCCTGCAGCTCCTCTGCTGGGATGGGTGCTTGTGTTCTGCCAGGCAGCTCTGCCTGGGGATGAGGATTTGTTTGCCCACAGCCACGTTTTGTCACTCTGCAGCAAGCGAGGGGGCTCTGCAGACAGCCCTGGGCCCTGAGCTTGGGCACGCTGCCCCACTGCAGCTCTCGGGGCAGAGCACCTGGTCAGAAACACCCTCCTGCAGCCACTCACAAGCTTCCACAGGGGAAGAGGCTGTTCATTCCCCACTTGTCCTGGAGGATCCAGCCTTACCTCTGGAGTATGTGAGCAGAGAGGGGTGATGCAGAGAGCAGGGAATTCCTGGAAGAGAAGGCTTTAACTCCACTGACTGCATGGGACACCCACCCAACTGCATGCAGACTCAGGGAGCAATAGGATACACCAAGTAGCATCTGTGCCAGGGCATCAGGAATAAGCTGGGTGTGCAGCAAGGTCCAGGATTGCATTCCTGCACTGGCCAAAGGCAGGTGTTTGCTGTGAAGTCCAGTTCTCCCTTACAGCCCTGAGCACTCACCTGTACTCTCACCTAAGATAAGCTCCAGCAGGTGTTTCTTTTGGGGGTCTGGTCTCTGCTCCAAAGCCTCACATTGTACAACACTCACACCCAGACAGAGCCTGGCTTTCCTGCCGTGCCCTGTGGGGCACTGACACCTACACACCTTCCTTTCCTACCGGAGCTTGGATTTGGCAGCAGCTGTGTCTTGCAGCCTTCGTGCACAGCTGGTTTAGCAATGCCAGGAACACCACTCTTCAAGATTAACAAGGGATGACAAGACAAGGGCCCAGCCAAGCCCTTCCCAGAGCCCAGGGAGGGAAGTGAGGTTCCAGGCTGGTTGGTGAGGTTGTGTACCATCTGCTGGGCTCGCTGTCTCCAAGCAACTGGACGTGGTGCCTCAGACAAACTGCAGCGCTCTTCTCTCCCTTCTGCAGTTTGCGGCTCGCTTCCCTCCTCCTCCTTCTTTGTGGCTCTTCTTCTCCTCGCACAGAAAGCCACTTGGACCTTCCCACCAGCAGCCCAAGAGCTGCCACCTTCCAGATAACAAATGGTGCCAGTAGCCTTGACACTGACTTTTAATTCCAACGCAGAGGGCTGGCAGCTCGCTCGATAAAGACAAAGCACATCAGTGGAGCAGACTCTTGTGCTGCACTCAGCTCAGTGCTGCTTTACTCTCAGATTAGCATTTTAAATCATCCCAAAGCGTTGCTGACCGACAGCTAAGTGGATTTGACCCTGGTTTGCAGATGGGTCTCAAAAAGTATTTTCCCACAGAGTGACAGAATGATGTTCCCTGGAAGGTTGTGCAAGGACTGGCTCTCGATGCTAAGGTGTTTCATTACATCCTTTAGAAGGGTGGTTGGAATATAAACACGATGTGAAACTGCAACAGACCCACTGGCAGTGCTTGCAGGAGTAACAGTGGGAGGGCATGCTGGATAAACTGGACAGCTGCAGCCTCCGTGCAGAAGGGTGAATGCAATCCTCAGGTAAGGAGACAGGCAGCAGCTACCAGATGCTCCCCAGTGCTTTCACTGACATGGGGAGAGCACTATAGGGAACCTCTGGCTGCTTTGGGTACTACAGCTTAAGGAGGGTGTTCAAAACAACTGCAGAGGAGATAAAATTGGAAACATCACGAAGATGTGAAGGAGCTGAAGATCCCCTTCCAGTCAGCTTAGTAAGAACTTATGAGGTGTTTGAGTTCTGTTCATTTGGCTCCGACATTCAGAAAAGACCCGAGACTGCAGCTGAGAGTTCCTGTGCATAGACAGCACATAAGGAGAGCCCACAACTTGAATTCCAGGTGAGGGAAGGTCAGAAGATGCAGGAGATCCCAGTGCATATCCATCCAGAGAAGTGCCCAAGGATGACTGACCACCCCCCCAAATCACCAGGGATTGTGATGAACTCCCACTAGAGGCAAGCTTTAAATAGATAAACTCACCCAGAGAGGTGCTGTAATTTCGGCAGCAACCTGTTTGCAGGCCACCCTGAGGGCCAGACTTGCAGAAGAGAGCAGCGCCAGTCGCAGCACGAGTTGGATGCATCCAGAATCCCGGTGACCTTGTGGGACAGAGTAAGTGAAGGGACAGCAACCGCTACTCACCGTGTTGCTTCTGGGGCAGCCAGGCTGTGGTGGCCACCTGGCCTTGTCATCCCAGTGCCCCGGAGCCGCAGGGCCTGGCACAACCCAAGCCCCGAGCCCGCTCAGGGAGCCGGGGTGTGCCGGCACCTGCTCCAAGGGGCCCAGCTCCAGCAGCCAGGAGGGGCCAGAACAGCTCCCAGACACACATCTGGCAATCAGGAAAGGATCAAGGGGATCCTGACTCAACACTCACGATGTGGACCCAGCAAAGGCCCCTTCCCACCCTGCTCCCACGTGTCCTGGAGGGCCCCTGGAGCAGAGGCTCTGGGCCGGAGCCCAGCAGAGGTTTCATGGGAACAGCCGCGGCTCGTGGCACACAAACAAAGCAAGAGGAGTCTCTTTGCAATATAAATTCGTTTTTATTGAAGCAGCAGTCACATGACCTCGCATCTAGCCTTTAGGATAGCGACAGAATGGATTCGGCCAGGTCAGCCAGCCCAAAAAAGGATTTTTATTTTTTTTTTCTTTTTTCTTTTTGCGCTAATAGACATGTCATGTTTAATACATACATTATCCAGTACCGGAAACCCAACTCAGAGATAGCTATGTGCTGATTTGCTGGAGGAACGGTCCACTGGACGTGGTCTCGACAAACTTTACAGATCACCACCAAATAACATTACTAATGGGATCCAATGATTTAAAAAAAAAACAACCCAAACAACCATGAGTGCAGGATTCAAAGCCAGCAGTTTACACAGGTTCTTAAGTTTGTATTTATAGGTGGACGGTAAAGGAAGATTGGTTGGTTTCAATTTGAAATATTTATGTCCCAGGGTTCCTCTCTCCATCAAATCAAACGGTATCATAGACAAGCCGGCATCTCTTTAAAAATAGCATGGAATAACACAGCTCATTTAAGAAAACATGCTCATTTCTTGAGGTTTTTCTTTAGTATTACAAAGATTCATGTCCACCTATTCTCGCAGAGTGGAAAGAGGCATGAGGGTGAGGAACAAGGGTCAGAGAAGGGAGAGAGGAGGAGGGAAGAATAGGGCAATTTTTTGAAATAAAGACCACACACTTGGTATTTTTTAAATTTCATTTCCAGGCTAACCTACTTTTTATTTAATGCAAATTACAGTACCAGTTAACTATTTCCGAACCGAGTCACACAGAACAAAACGTATTTACAAGGGGAATGGGGCGGGGGAAATAATAAAACATTAAGCATACTTTCCACAAAAAAAGTTTATATTTAAAATGAAAAAAAAATCAGTCACAGAGGCATTCAAGTAGTAATAATGTTATACAGGTTTTGCTTTTCCTTTAAATCAAGACAGATTTGCACAAGTGTATGCAATAGTTTGTATACAACCCACAGTCCTTAATATATATATATTTAGATTTCTGTTTTTAAGATGGAAGTGGTCACGCTAATTGGTGTGTACAGGCCCAAGTGATCCATCAGCAACACATTAATGAACGCAAATTTTACAGGCAAGCAAATTATATATATATAAATATATTTTATATATATATATTAAAAATAAATTGAGAAAGACCAACACAAGGAAGCTACTTTTCTCGAGCTAACCCCTTAGGTACTGTTTTCCTTTCCTGTCGTTTTGCCATTATTGCAGTGTTGCAAAACGAAGCCAACTACGACCGGAACCGGCCGAGAGCCCCGTGGAAATCAGCTGCCACCCCAGGGGTACCCGCTGGCAGTCTCCGGAAGGCAGAGCCCGGACCGAATACCCTACTGTGCTTTTCCTCATCGGCTTTTCCTTTTTCTCCGCGGTGGCTGAAGTTCCTAGTACAGGAGTACGAGTCTGACAGGCTGCTTGACTTCTGCTTTTCCAAGTACTGAAAATTGGGGGGGGGGAATTTTAGGTTGCAAGTCACAGGCACCTGCCATTATTTTAGGTAAAGCTTGGCATCGAAATAAAGGGACAGTGTTCAGGGATCTTCTACCAGTCAATTTTCTTTTGTAGGTAATTTTTTTCTTTTTCCCTAGCAAGGTAGATAAGTTTAATAGTAAAGAACACCAGTGTCTTGACTGAGCGTCCGTTGGGGGAGACAGACTGTGATCCAGCCCAGCTCAGGGACCCACTATGGCAGGGCTGACGTAAAGGACACATCAAGACCACACTGGGTTACAAAAGAAGCCCAAAAGAGTGTAAAAGAAGAGAGGGACAGCTCTGAGCAGACTGTCGCCAACAGCTTGGCATCACTGACCTTCGTGTCACCAGAAAGAAAGTGCAGCCTCTGCTTCACTGGAATGAACACGAGATGCTTCGAAATAAAACAGCAACCTTTGGTTTGGTAAAGAGTTACTTGTTTTCCCATTCAAGACAATCTTATGTGGAATACTAACAAGGTAGTAAAACACAAGCAAACTAGTTTTAGAAACAAGGCCTTCGTGCTGGGCACAAGAAATCAAGAGTCATGTTAAACTTATCTCAAGAAAACAAAAGTGACTTTGGGGAAGGATGTGAGGGAAAAACAGGGAGAAGAAAGGGAACAGAAAGTCCTCCCGGCAGAAAAAACCACCGCAGTCTCCTACAGTGATGCCCCCGCTCCCACCGCAGCTGCAGCAACCCTGCGGGATGTGGGGATTTCCCTCCCTGGGGGGCCCTTTCCGCTCCTGCTGCCCCTGGCACAGCTGCAGGGAGGGTGGGAAGGCCGAGCCTCCTGGAAGCTGCTGCTGCCCAGATGCTCCTGGTGCAGGGTTGAGGGGAGAGACAAGCAAAATCTAAATGGGCTGCTAGGGCAAGGGTCCTAATGAAACCAGGTGCTGCTAGCGGGAGGAGGAGGGCAGGGTGGGCACCTTGGAGACTCCCAGAACAAAGCCACGGCTCCAATGAAGTGAATGACAGTGGAGATGGTTTCTTTTCATTCCGCTACTGATCAGGGTATCACCGAAACCGTACAGCACTCAAAGAGTTAGAAAGCGGGGTGGGGAGGGGGGAGCAGAGATGCGGGTTTGGGGTGGGAGACATTGTTAATAAAGAAGGAGAAGAAAAAATAAAAGGGAAATAAAATTCAAAAATTAATGGAAGCGAAGGCACTCCAAACTATATAGATACACTATACATCGCTAGAGTTATTGTTACAATAATACAGGCCGGTACCTACTGTACAGAGTTAAAACTATATGGCTTTAAAAAGCTCGTCTACATTTTGTCTGATTATTAAACAGAATCACTGCCCTGAACGGTAACTTTTTGCTCATTAATAACAGTTCCTGGGTCCACATATTTACATACAAAACAATAAAACTCAAAATTCAAAAACAACCAAAAATAATAATGTACAAGCTTGAATTTGGTGAGGAGCTTTGTTTTTTGTTGTTATTTTTCTGTGTTTTTTTTCTTTTTTTTTTTCTTATTTACAAAAAAAGGTTGTTCAAAGACCTGGATCTAACTTGTATAAAAGAGTGTGTGATCCTGCTATGATCCTTGAAAACAGAAATAAAACCAGAGGGGCACCCCTGACCCTCCCCCCAGCCTAACACACACACACGAGACACACACAGACGCCGGCACAGCCACAAAACCAGAGAGAAACGCTCTGACTCCCCGCCACCAGTCTTTAACAAAAAAATGAAAAAGAAAAGCCACATGTCCTGGCACAAGCAGCAATTTTTCTTCGATGTATTTTTATTACTTTTTTTTTTTTTTTAAAGACTCTGTAATTTACTGCCTCCAAATAACAGCACCTGTGGCCAATACTTCAGCAGTCTTGTCTATACAGCAGATCCATACCCTGCCACTGTCCTACTTTTTGAGTCTCCTGCATGAATTTGGATCACTGGGTCAACCAAGCCCCTTCACTTACCTTTCAGGACACAGACTAGCCGAGCGCACGTGTTAAGACGCTCTTCAGCCCTTTCTATTAAGTTGCAGGTAAGGATTTGGAAAGCCTTGTTTCTCAACGTGGGTGTGCTTTCCTTTGCAGCCAGCCAGAATGCAAAAAAGCTTTAAAACCTTTGTTTTTTTTGTGTGTGTGCCCAACAGCAAATCGCCGAGGGGTATAACTTGAGGGTTTATTCGGTTTCATGGTAGGTGGTCACTCACCTCTTCAATCAGCTCCTGCATCCCCAAACCCACCGCGTGCCAGGCAGGAGGGAGAGGGCAGAGCTTTTATCAGTTCCGGGGCTGCTAAGAGACAGTTTCCAAAAAATCCCACGTCAACAGCATAAAAGGTACAAGAAGAAACACACCGAGCTCGTGACCAAGCCCCTGCCGCCCCTGCGGTGGCCGAGCTTCCAAAGCCGCTACTGCCGGTTCCCCCCGGGCCACACGAAGGTCCGCGTGTTCCCGAAAAGCAACTGCTTGCCTTAGAGATCCGCAGGTCGAGGAACGGCTCGGTAAGCACCAAAGGCGACTACAGTTTCTCTGAAGAAGGATAAGGCTGGAGCGGACACCAACCGCAAGCCTACCACAAGATCAGGTCTCCGAAAGTCTCGATTCCACGCCGGGGCTGCATCCGGCCGCTCACCTGACCCTTTCGCAAGGAATATTGCTTTGACTTCAGGAAGAGAGACGTGGATGCTCGCACCACACGCCGTCGCAGGGAGGAAACCTGGACCCTGAACTGATGGACTAGAACAAGCATTCACCTCACGCTTCAGTCAGACCGATTCAAGATCGTCGACAAAATAAAAAAAGCAGTATTGTATCTATGTATACATGTATATATTTATATAATATATATACACACACACTCATATAGAGCCAGCTTTCCTACAAGTCAGCAGGTACAAATTACCATCAAGAGCATTTGGATGTGTATTTTAATATTCTACCAATGTAAAAACATAATGGCGACGTGGCAACACGCATCAATAAATAGAGATCAAAAAAAAAAAAGAAAAAGCAAGAGGCTAAAAAAGATGAAAATTAAATAGAGATTCTACCTGTGGATTTAAGATCAGAACTATCAGAGAATGTGGCATCCTGCAAGTTAAAACTGCAGTTAAAAAAAAAAAAAAAAGTATTACAAAATAAACCAGTAGCCTGTTACAGTTCACATTATAAACCCTGGTGTCCTTTCCCTGTATGCATCTTAGGAAAGGGAAGCCTGTTCAAATCAAGAGCCAAGGAGGGGTGGGGAAGAGAAAAAACCCAACCAAACACACTTTCACAGTGGCCACTTCCCAAAAAGTCCCTTAACATCCATCCACCAGCTGGGCCCCTGCCCCTGCCGAGGATTTTGTTTGTCCGCTCTTCTCTGCTGAAGCTGGGAGCCGGCCCGAGACACGGAAAGCAGGAGCTCCGGCTGGGCTAAGGGGATGCCTCGGCTGCTGCTGTTCGTGCATGTGTGTGTATTATATTATATATCACCCACTCGGGCAAGACTTTTCCCACGTGAAGCTGCAGATTTCCTCATCACTAGCACTGATTTTTAAAATGAAAGGCTTCCACTAGCGGTTCAAGCCTTAGACACATGGCAAACCCTCCCCCCACCCCATGGAAACCTATTTTC
Organism: Taeniopygia guttata; assembly: GCF_048771995.1. NCBI lineage: Eukaryota > Metazoa > Chordata > Aves > Passeriformes > Estrildidae > Taeniopygia > Taeniopygia guttata. The sequence continues at coordinate 25,428,307 of NC_133024.1, forward strand.
CTACCACGTCGCCCGCTCCCCGTGCCGAGCCAGGGCAGCTCTTCAGAAAACCTGGGATATGGATTTGCTGACAAGAAACGCTGAGCTCTGTTGAATGACCCCTGCTAAGCTCCCGACCAAATTCAAGCTGTGCACTACATCAAAGTCCAAAACTTCACTTAAAAAGAAAATAAAAAAAGAGGGTAAAAAAAAAAGGAACTTCAGCAGAGAATGAGGTTTGGGATTTGTTTGTTTAGTTTTTTTCCTTCTTTCTGTTGTGGGAGGGGGTATGAGGCAAGAGTCCTGGTTCTGAAGTACACAACAGCAAACTTCCAACATGAAGAGATTGTCGAGGGGAGACATTGGTGTGTTGTATTGCTCCGCTTTCCCTCCTCCCCCCACCTAGTCCCCTGCCCCGGACACCCTGCAGAGTGAGAATACAATGAAACTGGTTTGTATTTATAGATATTTTACAAGGTTAAATAAGAACAACAATAATAATAATAAAAAATTGAACACTAAAATGAACAGGTTGGTTGGTTTGTTGTTTTGTTGGATTTTTTTTTCCTCTTTTTAATTTTCTTTCCAAATGTGACCAGTGTTGCTGAGCAAGACTCAAATTACTGGTGATTTTTCCTGTGCAGCTGGCTGCTTGGTACTGGTTCAGGTGGAGTTGGAGGCTGATGCTGTAGCTACACTATTGGTCTGAACTCGTTCTCCTGCGTTAACATCTGCAAACAACAGACAAGAAGGGGAGAGAGAAAAAGAATCCAGCATTACCTCCAAAACAGAGACACATTGAAAAAAACAGCTATGACATTCTCCACAAGGGGAAACCCATAATTCCCACAAGAAGGTGTTTGGTTAGGATGACTGCCCTGACTTCAGGAGATGCAGATGGAACAATCCAATCTGGGGAAAGATGGAAGATGGTCTTTAAGCAGGGCAAAAGCAACCAGGAGTGCTGAGGGCAGCGGGCTGGGCTCCAGCCAGTTCTGCAGTTTGCACCACCTGCTGTGCAGTGCCAAGTCGCCTGTGTTACATCCCATAACTGCAGGACAAGGCACACTGGCATTTCCAAAGCCAACACCCGTGTCTGTGGTCACTGTGAGGTTTCACACTGGTGAATGTGAAAGTTTCACATTGTTAGTTAGTCCTTCTTATAAGAAGTCTGCCTGTTAGTTGTGTGAATGAGTGCAGGCAAGGAATGCGACAAGTCTGCTCCCCTGGCAGAAACAGCTGGTGTGCTAATGTGCAATTAATGCACTTGTTGCCTGAGAAAGTCTTTCAAATCTGCTGCTGTTGCTCAACCCAAGTTGGATCTGCCACCCTCTGAACTGCTGAAGCAGATTAACATCGAGGCCTGAAGCCAGTAATGAGGTTTATGCAAGCACATGATATGTTAGAGGATTGGATCTCTCCAGCAAATGCTTCCAACACCTTCTCAGGGAGGGTCAGTGCTTCACAGACAGACAAGTCACAGGATCAAGGGCATGTGTCAAAATGCATTTCAAGAAAACAGAGGGTTTGCAAAGAAATACCAAAAGGAAATTATTTGTAACTGTGTTTTCATAGGCTGCATGCATCAGGTACTTCCTCTAAAAAATATTCTTAGTATTAGAAGAGTAGGTAGGGGAAAAAAATGCACTAATTTCACCTGGAACCATTCTATATAGTATCTAATTAGCCAAGTCAGAAAGACTATAGGATACTTATAGATAAGTGGGTGAACACCTAAATGCGTAAAATACAGGATGGGAAAGAGGTATTAAATGAGGTTTTCTCCAAGAGACTGTCATGCATTTCACCCACCACTTAATTTACATAAGATTAACTGCAAAGCTATTGATACTGCAACAGGAAACAACATCAGAAAGACTTATTATCTTGGTACAGAAGAGGGTAGAGTGGGCAAACTGTGTATTTGACAAGACACATGGAAAGGGTTTATAAAAAGAAAGAACAGCTTTGGTGACCTCAGCCTGAAGGGCTGTGTGACTAGCAGGAATCCCAGACATGACAAAACAGACTGGTGGGCACTGGGTTCTCTATCACAGAGGAACTGGACAATGCTCTGCAGTCACCTGTTAGCAAAACCCCCTCCTCTTCAGCCACACTGACCTGACTGCAGCCACGGACACAGGCAATGAACTGAATCATGGACCACTTTGGGTTGGAAGGGACCTTAAAGAACATCCAGTTCCAACTTCCCTGCCAAGGCCAGGGACACCTCCCAGTAGAGCAGGTTTCCCAAAGGCCCATCCATCCTGGCCTTGAACAGTTCCAGGGGGGGTTGTAGCTTTTCTGGGCAGCCTGTGCCAGAGCCTCACCAGTCTCACAGTAAAGAATTTATTCCTAATCTAAACCTATCCTGTTTCAGTGTGAACCCATTTCCCCTTGTCCTAACACTTCATGCCCTCATCAAAAAAGGCCCTTTCTGGCTCTCTTGTAGGCCCCCTTTAGGTCCTGGAAGTTTGCTATATGGTTTTTCCAGAGCCTTCTCTTCTCTGGGCTGAACAGTCAACAACTCTCTCAACTCTCTCAAGGGGGAGGTGCTCCAGGCCCTGACAATCTTAATCACCTCCCTCTGGACTTGCTCCAGCAGGTTCACATCCTTATGCTGGTGGGCACAGAGCTGGGCACAACCCTTCAGCTGGGGTGTCACTGGCCAGAGTCGAGGGGCAGAATTCCGACCTGCTGCCCAAGCTGCTTTTGATGCAGCCCAGGATACATTTGGCTTTCTGGGCTAGAAGTGCATGTTGTCAACTCATGCCCCACCTCTCATCAACCAACACCCCCAAATCCTCCTCCTCAGGCTGCTGTCAATCCATTCTCTGCCCAGCCTGTATTTGTGGCTGGGGTGCCCTGACCCAGGGGCAGGACTTTGCTCTTGGTCCCATTGAACTCAGCCAGCTTTGCACAGGCCCACCTCAAGCCTTCCAAGGTCCCTCTGGATGGCATCCCTTCCCTCCAGTCTGCCAACTTGCCAGCTAGAAATGGGCAGCACTTGCTGAGTCACAAATTAAGTAACATCGACAACAGCGACAAAAATAGGAAATCAAACAAACAGCAGCATCCAGAAACACAACTGACAAGTGGGAAGAGAGGGTAATGCCTATTTGAAAAGGAAATGCTGCAAGGAATGTGTGGGAAGAAAGACAAATCTTCCTGTGGGTTGAGGATGCCAGATGACTGCCCTGGGAGTTTCTGATTCCCTTTCATCTCACCCCAAATTAATTGCATCCCCTCCTTTAAAAAGGAATGACCACCATGACAAAAAAAAAAAAAACAAACAAAAAACTCATGCAATTAAAGCACCAAGGCCACATGACGACAGTACCAGTGTTATGTGGGAAGCTGGCCTTGCAGGAGAGAGACTCCCTCCTACGTGGAGAATTTCCCTGAAGGAACAATTCCCAAATCTCACATGCATGCAGACCAAAAATGACCACAGAAATCAGAAGTGACCCAGCTGGCCAGATAATAGCTTATACATTTTAAAGTCTCACTATGCCTGTTCTAGATAATTTTCAAGTATGGATAAACTGCAGTTAATGCAACATCTGCTGGCAGTGCCTGATGCAAGCAGTCCAGCTGGATTCTATATTATTGGCAGAGGATTTCTCTGTATGTGTACAAAAAGTGCTCGTATTTCATTTGCTGAAATGAAACATGGCTTTTGATCTCAATTTCCTGAAGACAGTAGAGGCTGAAATTGTTATCATTACATTGCTACTATACAGAGATAAAGAAAAAAAGGAGGAGGGGGTAGAGCTACTTCACGTAAAATATGCTCCTTTTCTGCCATCACTGTAACAGGGGAGTTCCTGAGAAATATACATGCCACGTGTTAAAATACTCAGGTGATGCAGGCCAAGAACATTTTCTTGGGGCTTTTCACAATATATACATACAGAATACAGGAGTCCCCCAAGGCTGGGACAGAGTGCAGAGCAAGCTAAAGGCTGCCCTGGCTCCCAGCCTGCAAGAAAATGCAGTATTTTAACATTTCAGCTGATTTGTTAACTCTGCTTCAACAGGACGTTTGAGGACAAAGAGGGGCATATTCCAGCATCGCTTTGCTGAAGCACCAGAAAAAGAGCACAACTGGACTATGAAGTTCTCTGGGCATTCATTTCTCACCATGAAAACTCTGCATTTGGGTCTAAGAGAAGGAAACCTAGGCCCTCAGCAGTGCTGACAGAGGACAGCAAAGCTCTGCTGGGGAGCACAGCTAGGAGCTGGCACACAGCTTTGTGGCACAGGACAGACGAGTGCCCAGCTCAAGGTCAGGGCAGCCTCTTTGTCCTGGACCACTGCCTGACACCTCTGCCTGTGCAAGCAAAGAAGCGTCATCAGGGCTTAAGTGCTAGCTGCTTCCAAAAGTTCTTTCAGAGGGCAAAAGCTTCTCTCATCATTATAGAGAACTTCTTCCAATTCAGCTTTTTCCTCTAAGGAGTGCCTCAGCTTTCTTGGAGGGTACATGACACTCCTTTAAAAACCTCCCGAAAGGGGAAGACAGGGCTGCAGTTCAGAGAGTGACAGAGTTGCCAGCTCAGACTGAGAAAGCCCATTAGCACTGCGACAGCATTAGTTGGGTGCATTTGTGATGCTGACCAGCTGTGCTGCTCATCTGCAACGATACAGAAACAAAGCTACCACCAGCCTGGGAATCCTCACAGGACAGCTGAGGAGACAAGGGAAGGAGGAGAATAGCCTGGTTTTCACATTGTGCTGGCCTATGGATATAGAAATCCAGACTCTGAGCAAACTGTGGAAGTTTTACTTCTCTAGTCATGGATTCATCCCTGTTCTGAGCTTGTAGAACTCTGAGAAAATTGCTTGCCTATCTTCTCCTGGTTAAGGAATTCAAGTTTTTCAAAATTCCTTCAGTGTGAATACCACAAATGCACTAAATCTGATTTCATGGAGCACTGTGGTGTTTTTCAGCTACGACATACTGGCAGGTAACACCAGCTCTAATCTGTTTTGTTGCTGAAAGTTCAGGCACACCATTGCATTTGGGATTACATGGGATCAACACAGCGGGATGCCTAAAACTATGACCCCAGAATCCCTGCTGGCACAACTTCCCTGCAGATGGCAATTATGCTCTTCCCATCTTAATGCTGACTAACAGAGAGGTAGCTACTACTGCTGGCTCATCCAGGAAGAAAAACGTAGTCACAGAAGCAGATATGCATTGCATTCATCTTGCTCTGCACACTCCCGTCTCAGATGCTGTGGCTGCACAGTTATGAAACCATCCTCTTCCTCCTCTAGCCATCCCCAGGAATACAATTGCACTGGCATTTTTCATCAATGGCAGTATAATTCACAGAAAGCTAGCAAATCATTTCAAGAAGGGGCCAATAAATCTCATCTTTTTTTTCCCCTCCACTTTGCTTTAGACATGCCACTATGTCAGAGAGTTTCTCATAAATGTTTAGGAGAATTTACGAATGTCAGAACAGCAAGGCTACATACTCCCACTGCAAAGCCAGGTTCCATTACTAGAGCAAAGTACAGCTTTTTACCTCAAGAGGAGAGGAAATTGACAACAAATGTGTTTTTTTTAACACCACTTGCTAGAGAGCAGCACAAGTTATGCACTGGTAATGCGATTTACAGTTACATATTTGCTCTTCCCTTTCCTGCCTTGAGAGCTACATTTTGCTGCATCATTGCCACTCAGAAAAGCAGTTTCTGAACCTGTACTGCTTACACACACACAAACATTTTGCAGAGGAGTCTCCTGCCTATCAGGATGCCCTGGGTTAGGTGGGAGACTTCTTCCCACACTGCTTTAGCAGTTACTGCTCTGGAAGGTGCAGGGGGTATAGAGAAAGAAGGGACTCCTTGTATGAAAATCTCCTGCTAAATGTAGCAACAGCATGCAAAGCAAAACAGGTTATAATAACCTCAACAGGACCTAATCCTAAACATCATAATTCTGATGACATTCCCACCACCTGCTGTGAGAAACCTGCGTCAGTAAGAAATAACCAACGGCAGAAATCCAAAGCTGTGCAATACTAAACTTAATTTCACAATTTCTTTCCAATCAGCAAGGATATTATTTTTGGCTTCAAACCACAAATAGGAGAACATATCCCAACTCAGTGCAGTGCTTGCAAACAGAATCTTTAAAAATGTTGACATCAATAATATGGGATGGGTTGGGGTTTTTTGGCTTTGGTGTTTTTTGTTTTGTTTTGGTTTTTTTTAATACTTCACATTTAGGACTCAGACTACTGCATCTTCTCCCTATACAAGCCCTTGGAAAGTGCTGAGTAAAACAGATTTCTTAATTCCATTAATTCCTCAAGACATGTGTCTTAGTGGAGAGAATTCCTTAAAAGACATTAAAGGGATATTAGGTGAAACAATATTTTTCAGAAAGGGTTAAAATAATTTTCCATGTTTGTATTTTGTACTTTTTAATCACTTTTACTACTTTATCTGTTTTCTCACTTATTGAGCAACAGATGCTCAACAACATAAGAGGCAAACAGAGAACATGACTATTTGCAAAATACCACCAAGTGTATGAAACAAACATAGTAAATTTGAAAATAGCAGTTTTGCTTTCTCCTAAATTCAGAGTATATAAATGGTACAAGCTGTGTCTTTAATCTACTGCTACTACAATCTCAGAGAGAAATCTCATCTTTCAAGCCTGGGTGCATCTGTCCCGGAGTATGAAAATTCTCTCTTCATCACTGGCTGGACCGAGTGCATCAAATATCAGGTAACTGTCCGGCACATCAACCAGCAAATATTTTCCTGCATATTTCAAGAGCAGCTTTTGAATCAGGCCTTCTCCTCTTCAGCTATCCTACACTAAAGAAGTGTCCTGCACTGCAAAAGGGCTGACAGTCCTTGTGGGCTGGGGCTGATGTGCATGCAGGACATGTGGAAGCACACCTGCTTTGCAGCCTGCCTTTGGTTGCCCAAGCCCTGAGAAAGCCTCTGGTGTGCTGAATCAGGGCTGACTCAGAGGAAGAATGCCATATACTGAATCACCTCCGCCACATCCTGCAGCACCTGGAAGTTTCTTTGGGAGTTTCCCAACTGGTATTACCAGGCATTAAAACTTTCACTGGAAACAGAATACAATATGGAGTGGCTAAAGGCCAACAGTGAGCTTTTAAAAGAAACCTGGGAGAGCAGGAGGCTCTCAAACAAAAAAATTCACTCAGTGCTGGCCAAAACCCAAAAATATCTGCCTTGTGCCTGAAGATGACACAAGGAAGCTCAGCAGGAAGCAACTGCAACTACCAAGATGAGGCAGTGAGCAGGCTGACTGAATTCCCTAACTAGACTTTTAGATGACAATGCCCTTAGGGAAAAATCCTCTCTCTCTATCCACATTACACAGAGGCCACATGCTCTGAGAGCTAGCTGTTTCTTTTCTTTCTAGGAATCACAACTCATTCACCAACTCAGTATTAATTTCAGGATGGCTGAGAGTACAGAAATTAGGTGCAAACTAATAGTGAGAAGGACCAACAAATTAAGCAATCAAATGCAAGTTTGAGTGCCTTGGGTTGAGATTTGGGTTGGTGACCACAGCTAGCACACAAATGACCACCTACCAAGACCAAAGTTCAGGTGATACCAAAACAATCCCTTCCTCCCCATTCACTTTGTGGGCTGAGGTGGCTTGTGGTCTCAGCAGAGGGAAGGTGCCTGGGCAGCGGGAGGAGGGTGGGGAGGAAGGGAGGGAGGCAGTTGCACGTTCTCACCTGAGGCTGCTGTAGCATTTGTAGGGGTTGAAGCAGCTGCTTGGTTCCGGGCATGAGCAGGGATGAGGATCGAAGCCAGAGATGGGTTACTTGACAGTTCTGGAGGGGAGGTGGAACAAACAGTTAGCTCATCATCCACAAAGTGCGCCACATGCAGGATCAGCTCCTAGGGTTTCCCCCGTAACGGCACCTCAGGTGAAACAGATGCCCTTACAGCCCAAGGTCACGTTACATTTTCTTCTTTGCCAACCAGTGAGAGGAAACCACAGTGATATTTAGCAAGGCAGTATCCCAGAGCAAGACTGCCAAAACTACAGACAGTGGTGCAAAGGAGTAATTTCCGAGAGAAAGACAGAGGCTTGGGAGTGAGCAAAAACCAGCCAAGCCTGTACCTTGTCAATGGCCTGATAATGCTGTTTCCTTCTGAGCAGTGGAGAAAGATCCCCTTCTTCACAAGCCCACCTGCAATCAGCCCCAGGGAGAAGGCTGATAACAGTGGTGCTGCTCTGGGCACTGGTTCAGCAAGCAAGCAGCTGCAACAGTTGCTCCAAGAGCTTCAAGGATTAGTTCTTTGGCTCACTCAAGCATCATTTTTTCTCAAGGACCCAGGGACCCAAGACCAATCTCTCACAGCAGTCTCCTTGAGCAAGGCCAAGAAGTAACATATCCTTTAAAAGGACAGGGAAAGGCAAAGGGAATTGGCAGCTGGGCAATTTAAATGGACAAAAAAATGATGCAATCATTCTGTCTATTTTTTCCCTGCTTAATGTCTTTTAGGCTCCAGTATAGCTTCAGTGTGTATCAGAAGGAGAAATAGGCATCTGACAGCCACAACTGTGGGAGGATTAAGGGCAACACGTTGCCAACAAATGACAATCTTTTGGCACCCTTTCAAGAGAAGCTAGTGCCTCACAGAAGGTGGGACTGAGCCGAGACAAGACAGGTCCTGTTTGTTTCAGCAACAGGAGTGACTGGCTGTCTCCTGAGAAAGCAACATCCGGTAAAAAAGATGCGAACAGTCACCTCACGGAAGGAGACTGATGACTTTTGGAGCTCCGGGAGGTCATCTGGAGGAGAAACGGGAACAGGAGAATAGACAGCTTTTTACGCAAGACTTCCAGACTTCCAGATAGCACAGGCTGTACAGAAGCCCAGCCAAATCGTGGCACAGGTTCAGTAAGGGGCTTTTGGACACAGTCTCAAATTATTTGAGCTCATTTTTAAGAGGCTATTGCTATTTTTTAATGCGAGCTTTAAACTCAGGGCCTAAAGGGAGCAGCAGTACACTTGCTGTTTTTTTTTTCTCTGCTGTTATATTAAGTTTCATTACTGCTAGGAGGGCAAGAGGCAGAAGACTCCCCTGATTACATGCCTCTTATTACTACACATTTTAAGATGGTGTTTCAGCACTTATGAATGCAAGCAGGTTGCTACACTACCTGCAACCCATCTATCTTGTAATACTCCATTCAGGTCTAAGCAGACCTAGCTAGTCCTTTTAGAAAGCCTCAGTATCCATAGCACTTGTACAAATACAAAATCCTCAATTCATGTGGGAGTAATTCAGAATTCATATATTCATAATGTTATACAGAATTTGTGACTCTCCATTTTAAATGGCAAAATAAACCGAAGAAACATGAATCCTTACGTGTTAAAGTGGAACACAGTTATAAACCTATACTTCAATACTATCTTGGGTATTAGCTGCTTTGTGCTAGAAGATGTTGCTCCCTTAGTATTTTTTTTCCAAATCTGTTTCTCAAATCTGTTATTACTGTGAACCTACTCTTTACGTTGCTCTTTTGAAAGTTTCTATCACCCCTGCATTATTTTCTGCTCATCACTCAAAACAATATGGGGCTATGATCCAAACAAAACCAGAAACAAAACAAGGAAACCCCATGACACTTGCTGCCTTCTGGTGCTGCACAGTGCCTTGAGGCGCAGCTACAGACTGTCAGTGTTGCTGTAGCCCAAAACCTAGTTGATCAGACAGAACACCACCCTTGCAAGGGCACTTCGACCCTCTCCTCATTCCTCCTTCATCTAATGTTGTCAGAACACGTCCTTTTGTATTATGGCAATAATAACGGGTTTTTGTTGTGCTTAATGCAAGTGCAACCATTTCTCTGAAGCTACCTTAAGGAACTTTCATAGAGACTAGAAGACTGATCTTGTTCCCTTCTCAAACCTCACATTATCTCTCTTGATAGGAAGTTTCTTAAATTCAGCATACTCGGAAAGTCTTGAACTTAAAAGGAGCAGGCCAATTCAGAGGAGATATAAACAAAGTAAAGTGGACTCTTTTGGTTGAAGTTTAATAGCAGCTTTGCTTGAGAACTTATTTGAATTTTTGCTGTAATTTATTTTTGCATCTATCCCATCTTTAAGGATGAGACATGGCAATACTAAGGAGAAAGCTTGACCTGTGATTATCTGCAGTCTCCAAAATACTGAGAATCTTTGTCCTTAGTAATTTTCCCCACAGTATTTGGGCAAGGTGTTCAACTGTAGCCTGATTATGGAACCAAACATGCAACTGAAGGCTGAGGTAATTACAACCAGTACAGCTGCAAGAAGCTATTGTGGTCAAGGCAGCCCAGACAAAAGCTTTTAATATCATGATGTGAATAGAGCAGCTATCACAATTCATTTATGAGACCCAACTCCCATCCACATCACCTGGGAGAACACCTTTGGCTTTCTGCTGATCAAATAATACCATTTGCAGCCACTGAAGATCTCCAAGAAGGAGCAGGAATTAAATTGTCCACTTTTACTAGAACAGATCACCTTCATTCCCCAAACACAAGAAAATTCCTGGTACTGGGAAACAGCACCGTGTTCTTTTTCAGTATTATTATACTTGATATATCAACACTGCAGGAATTACCTGGGAAAATTGTTCTATTGTTCTTCTACCATGTTGTTTTGGTTTTTTTTGGTCACAATAACAAACTTTCCATTATATATACACATAAACATTTACATATATATCTCTCTAAATAAAAAAAAAAAAAATTAAGGGTCACAGGCTAGGGTCATTGAATATAAACAAACAAAAATCCCAATGCACTCCCTTCAATAAAAAGTAATTTATCTGTGAGAAGCATGATAACAATTCCTAAGTGCTGAATCACTGAAAGAATTTTACAATCTTCAGTGGCCAACATGGAGTGATATTAACTTTTGTAACAAAAGCAGCACAATTGCTGACACGTTACAAGTGGTTTAGGAAATGGCAGTCATTTCACAGACTATTTGAAAATGTGGCTTCTAAGAGAAAAATTGGTTTTTGTCTTGCAGCTCTAAAAGCCTAACTAAATTGCAGCTCTGTGGCTAGTAGAGATACATCCTTAGCCAAAATAACTTTTTCAAAACCCAATTAGCATATAATGCTAATTAAAACAAAAAAAAGACAAAATTTCAGGCAAGACATTATAAATGACCAGACAATGGTCTCTTCAACAGATTTAATCTCTAAGATAAACACTCACAACTACATGGCTACCCACCACTACATGCCCCACAACTACAGCTGGCTGCCAAAGACCATGATCTTGATCTTCCATATACCCTCACTGCTCTTTTTCTAGATTCTATCTGAACAGCAGCAGTGCCTAGGTCAGCAGATTTGGTATGCTGCTTAATTTCTTTTTGAAAATCAGTCCAATGCCTTAATGGTCAGATTTATCTTGTCATTTCTACCAGTTTTGCCTTCAAGCCCTCGGCAGTCACCTCCTACTTCATGGGTTTCGGGCAACTGGCTACAGCCAAATCAAACACTTCTAGAACTTAATATTGCCTGTTGAAAACAAATGCTATTTAAAACAAAATTGTCTTTCATTACTTTTTAAATTACCACAGATGACTCAACATGACTCATTACCCATCTAACGATCTATTTCCCAAGTTGGGATTTCTGCTCTGGAGTAGCCAATTTGATGGAACCTTGCACAGTAAAGACCAGAGAACAAGGACTGAACACTAGTCACAAAAGGAGCAAAAGCTTCTTGTATATCTTCAGTTCATAGTCAGGACTGCTGTACATTTATCACTACAAAGTTCTTCAAATCACTGTGCTAAGCAATGTGTTGAGGTATTTTAAAAATAATTCTGGTTTGGGTTTTTTGAGTTTAACTGGTCACCTGCAACAGAGCTTGTTTGGAAATTAATGATCAGCCTATGTCCTGCCTTCCGCTTATAGATGGTAAAGCTGGCACCTGTAGATGACAGAAATTTCCATTTTTTATCTTAAGGAAATTGCTCCACAGGAACTGATTTCTCTTTCCATTCCCAGGAGCTGCTTTGTGAGGGAGGGCTCATGAGCTCTTTAGGATGGCAAAAGAGGAGCTTTAAACTTGCTTGAGCATTATGGTAACTTATCCAGCAGTTTCTACACTATCTGAGGGGAACCAGGGATACACTCCCAATACATATATCTGTTTTTCCCATAAGAAAAACATTTTTAATTGACTCACTATTAAGGTTTTCCAACTCTTTTTAAAAACTTTGTTTTTGTGTAGTAGGTAAGTTCAATCTTAATGTCATCATGTAACTATAAATCAATACTTTCAAACAGAACAGGGGTGAAGCTGTATTAAGGTACTGGGATTGAAACTATTTTAGCTACCGAAGATGGCCTTAGAGGGGCAAAACAAAAGGCAATCCAGGAGTACAAGGACGCACTTGTAACATAACTACTAAATTTCTAACAACAGATATAGAAATCAGCACAGAGGACAGTGACCTGGAAGCACAAGCTATTTACTTGACCACTTTAATGTGTTTATGCTTCATAAATGGCCTTTTATTTTTCAAATTAAAAAGCTCCACAAGTGGAAGGAGAAAGCTGTTTCACATTTTGGCAGAAGGACACGGCATGCACTAAAGAGTTTGAAAAATGACATTGATGCTAAATGGGCCAAAAGGTGTTTTTTAGGCTTTCAACATAAAATGCATAATAACATTATCACTCAAAGGGTGAGAGTTGGCAGCAAATCACTTAAAGAAAAACAACAGAAAAAGTGCTCCAAAATTAATTATAAGCATATTTGTATGCCATACTTCTCACATGTTCTTTCTTGGCAGGCAAAACTATCCTGAGGGGTATCAGTTTTACATTTCTGACTTCTGTTGAAAAAAATAGGTGAATGTTTTTAAAATCTGATACCAGCCTGGCTTCAAATAAGAAAGTTAGTTGTACATTTATTTTTACAGTTTCTAAATGACTGAGTCAGTGTAATGCCAGATGAACTGTACAGCGTATTAAATCTGGACAGTAAAGCATCTGTATTTATCTTGCATCCAGAACCAAAATGGGCAGCAACACTACAAACCTCCGTGCCAAACCTAACATGCAATACTACTTGGCTATGGTGTTTCAGGTAAGAAGAAGCAGGACCATCTCCAAATAATACTCTAACCTACATGGTCCACTGACTGTGATATTTCACACAAAGCCATCAGCCCAGCTGCAGACTCTGACCTATTCATATTCATACTCTGCAGACACATGCTATAAGCATGCAATCCTTCCTGATGAAATCCAGTAACAACCACTCTCAGTACCTCAGCAAAACTGAATTGCAGGAACCAAGACTCTGAAAATCCTGTAACTTCAAGACCCTTGCCTCTCCTTCTGAAAAGGACACCTGGCTATGCAATTACTTAATAAACTTAGTACCACTTGGAGATTTTTACTTCCAAGGGAGTAACACCTGCATTACAGCCAACATTTATCCCACTGCTTCCTCCCAAAGAACGGATTCTTCAACGCTCTCGGGCTACCTTGAGTGGTGAAATTGAAGAGTGCAGGTTTATCTCGCCCGTTTGGTAACTTGACGTTTGGGTCCCGTAGTTCATCGAAGAAAGAGTGCGCGCAGGCCTCCAGGGGAGTCAGGCGGGCCGTGGGGGTGTACTCCAGCAGGCGGCTACATAGCGCAATTGCTTCGGGGGGAGTGCGGGGCCGGAAGACCTGTGGGGACAGCAAGAAAACAAGCAAGGAGAAACACGTTGTCTGGCTAGGTCTCGTCCCTCTGTTGACCAGAAGCAAGTCAGAGCAATTAAACCTCTCATTGCCCAGCAAGCTGGAACAAACTTGCGGTTTGCGCTAATCAAAGTCCTGCAGTAAGTGTGAGAAAATCCATTCCTGGGGTTGAGAAAGGGTTAATTGCAACGCCTTGCACTAGAGTGAAGGTGCAATGCCAGCAAGAGACTTCATGAGAGCGCACTCAGAAAAACGACTTTGAGAATGAAGGGGAAACTCATTCAAAAATCGTGACAAACACACACAGGTGCTACCAGCCATGCATATGGGATGGAGTGAAGGTGGGGAAGAAGGTTCAAAATGAGCAGGATTCATTGAATGTAAAAATATAATACAGCCCAGCTACGGTTTTGGGTTGGGGTTTTTCTGGCTAGGGAAGGAAGTCTTACTAACATGGACTTTTGCAGGCAGGCAGGTCAGACTGTTGCTATGGAGGCTGCTGTTCAGCTTTGGAGAACAACAAGGAAAGCACGGGTGGGGTGCAGGAAATGTCTAGCTCCAATTTGCAAGTTACTCCTTCTGTGACCTTATTCTGGCAAGCTACTCCCATAAATTTATAGGGATAATTCCTGAACATTTGGTATTATAAGGACAGCTGAAAATTGTGTCAAGAAAACCAACTATTTTAGTCCAACAGATTTTCACTTTGAGTGATTACAAAAAGCAGTTCTACACTGCAGCTTTGTTTTAAGCCTCTAAGAATCGTTCTACCCACTGCTAACCACACTCTCCATACTCCTTTCTCATTCCATTATAAGCAAAATAGGAGTTAATCATGTACACGACCTGGATGGCCTCCTCAAGCACTTGTCTCTTGCTATGTTGCAGGTAAAATACAGTCTGGGGTAAATGGAATAGGGTGGGTCTGAGTTTAAAGTTCTGATTGATGCCAGCATTTTTGGTAAAAATTGAGGTAATGCAAAATGCCTCTGCACCAGTGCAGGTGAACTCAAGCCACACAGCACCAAGGAGAGAAAGAAAAAAAAAAAAAAAGAAAAAGAAGAAAAAAATATCAGTGCATGACATGCTAGTTAATCACAGACAAAAAATTTACATAGGCACTCCTTTAGGAGGTTTTAAACGAGGCATATATGCTCTCTTGAATGAGAATCAAACACAAAAGCCAAGTTCTGCAGGGACTGAAATTTCCTGCCCCTTGTACCCAGCACTGGGTTTGCTGCAGTGTGTGCTGTGCTAACTAACTTGTGTAGCAAGGAATCCTGACTAGCGGAGTCAGGGAGCCATGGACAGGAAGACTTGACTTCATTCCTACTACCAGGTTATTGCAAAACAAACTGCAAAAGTTTTCACACGAGGCTTTAGTCTAACACTGCTGGCAGAGAACCTGTAGTGACCACTGTGTTACTGAAAAGGCAGCAGAAGCTGCTTTGTGCCCGCTGCCTGCAGAGCTTGTGACCACAGCACACAGAGGATGCAATTATTACTCCCAAGTCACAGCCTGACCAGAACAAAATCCAAGACTGTCTCCAGTTAAAAAACAAAAAGCCTTCTGGCTTCCCCCCACCTCCACATGGTAAGTAGCACAAATGTGTGTGTCTTGAGGTAAACCCACAGAAGTGAAGTTGTTCTGTATTTAACGAGAGGTAAAATTACTGAGGTCTCCCTCATGCACCTTCACAGTAATATTTTAACAAGTGTGATTATCACAGCTTGAAACTTTAGTACTTCACTCTTAGCTGTGTTTTTCTCCTCAGTACAGTTCACATATAAGCCACTATAAAGATTTTTAAAATAAAATAATTTTATTTTCTTAAGGCAAAGATGACAAGCCTAACTTACATTGAGTCACAAATCTGACATATGTAAAAGGAGTACTTGCTTGTCCACTCAAACTCTTAATTTTCAAGTCCTTGAAACCCTAACATACTTCCTAAACCCTATTATGAACTGCTTAGCCTGCTTTTGGATTTGGAATTAGTAATTTGGGGTAGACACTTCCCAAAGTCTGCCCTAACTGCTTTATGCAGGAAGGGGAAAACATATATATACACACACTAGGAGGGCTCACATAGCCTTCCCCTGCAACAAGTGGTGACTAACACATGAAACAAGTTACAGGTCTGTGCTCATCTCATCTCTATCAGCTTGTGTTACATTTGCCTGGCTACTGCCTCAAGGATGCAGTTTGAATTAAATTATTCCTTCTGGCATTTCTCTCCTTTTTTTTCAAGGCTAGACCTAGTAATTTGAAAAAATATTTAAGTACATACCCGTACTCCTGAGGTGAAATGTCCTGTTCCTGACGAATCCTAAAGATGATAATGCAGTGAAATAATCCAAACAGGGGGAGTCAATCCAAAAGAGAATAGTCCAGCAAGGAAAAATATAGCCAATATTATAAGAAATCCATGGTGTGGGGGACATAGTAAATGTTTATACAATTAGAAACTTTAAACATCAGTCTCCATAGCAGCAAGTCCAACTTCACCACAGTGTATGCCAAAAAATCGATTGTGCAATGGTGAGGCATAGTATAGAAACATTTCTATATGAAATTTATGTTCCAATGCCAGTGCATTTACTAAAAAAATAAAAAAAATTGAAATCAAAACTCTAACTTGAACTAAAAGGGTAATTGAAATTGCCATAATAAAGAATTTTCAGTCCTCGGTCCTGGATATAAATGTCCACAGAACCAAGTGGCCAGATTAGTTTCTCTCCAAAGATGCATCCCACTTGTAAATCTGTCCCAGACACACAATGTAAACTTTTGGATGGTTTTGGGTTTTTATCAAAAAACCCCAAATCCCTAGCAATTTGTAATTTGTGCTGAAGATGAAGTAAAAATCTGTTATCTATACTTTTAATTTTTAATTTGTGTGCACTACGAGTACCTCAGGCCGCCGCGGATTATTCTCCATTTTGGATTGACTTCCCCCTCCACTGGATTTTGTTTGCTGGCATTATCTCTTTAGGATTCTTCAGGAACTGGACGTACCACCTCAGGAGTGCGGGTATGGACTAAATTTCTCTCTTTTGCGGGTTTATTCCCCCTCATACCCATCGCACCCTTAAGAAATTTTTTTCTCCTCAATTTGTCCCCTCCCACCTCCCTTTTGAATAACAGCCTAAGAAATAAAAGCAAAGCCCTCTATGGTCTTTTAGCTCTTCCCATTCAGCAGAGTTCCCCCGGGAAAGCTGCCCAATTCACCCACCGAGAACTACACGAGCAGCTGCCGCCCACGGCAATGGCTATGCCAGCACTTCCATGCCACGGGGCACCGACGCCAAGGCTGAGCTGATGCTCCGTGGTGGGAAGGGGTGGGAGGACAGACAGACAGTGGGACTTGTGAGCCGTGAAGCCCCTTGCACATACATCTCAGCAGGAGTTTAAAGTCTCTGTAGTTCTCAGTGAGGGAATCAATTTAGTAAATAATCCGCGGATTATTTTTAGTCTGCGGACTAAAATTTAGTGCACGGACTAAAATCCGGCCCATCGGAGCAAAGTCTGTCTCGGTCTAAAATACATTTGGGTGAAAGCAAAAGAAAAAAAAAAAGAAAAGAAAAAAAAAGGAAAGAAAAAAGAGAAAGGAAAAAAAAAAAGGAATAAAAGCTAAGTGCACAAAGTGTTTGGGTAGACTAACATTTAGTATGCAGACTAAATATGGCCGGGCAAAAGGCACAGCAAGTCCACAAACAAAATCAAAACCAAAAATAAAACACTGACAGGAACTTTTAAAGCAATCAAATACTACCCCACCGGCGCAGCAATTCATTTTTCTAAAATGAAACAAGACCTTGTGTAAGGCTATTTGTCCACAGGAGGGACCGAAGGCTCAAGTTTTCATTTTAAAAAATGAACCTGTTTTGGAGATAAACAAATGCAAAAAAAAGGCTTTACATACAATATTCTTCAAGAAAAATTTGCACTTGAATAACTCAAAACCTCTTGTTTCTGCAAAGCAAATGCATTTCAGGCTGAGACCCAGGTTGCTGTTTTTTCTTTGGGGTTTTTTTTGGATGAGTTACAAAAATCTCTGGATGATCATGTCAAATGGAAATGCCGACTCATCCAAAGCCACAGCTTTTGGTGCTTTTGTTGTTTTTTCCTTCCCCCCTTCAGATGCCAATAAATCTATACCTCACCAAAAAGCTGAGGGACCAGTGCGAGTTGTTTCTTTGTTCAGGCTTGCTAGTGATGCTCAAATACCGACAGACCATAAGAGCGAGCCAGCAAGACCTGACACACTCCTCTCTCCTCTTAAGCTGAACTGCTATCAATGCAAATTTTTTTATGTTACTCTCCCTTAATTTTTCTGGAACTACCACCCTCTTCAACATTTCAGGCTTAAGTGCCCCTGATGCACTACACAGCTCTCATCCCCAAGAGACTTCAATTCAGATGAAGGCTTTGTGCACATTTTATCTTACTAATTGGAAATACTTCCTACCAGTGTAGCGAAGTTTATGCCCCTTCTGAATTTTATTTTTCTGCACATATGGAAAGATGAAACAAAAAGGATGGAAAGCACAGAATTCTCCTATTTCACTTCACTCACATCAGCATTCAGCTCTCAAATAAAACCACATGGGGCAAGAGCTAAGTATTGTTTTAACGGAATGGTTGCTCTGACTTTCAATTCATTGACATTCCTCAAACAAACTTTCCATGCACAACACGAACTCCATCGTCTTGCCGTAATTAAGCCCCAAAGCCAAAGCTTCACAATGTGACACCAAGGTGCTCTTCTAGCCAGCGTGTATTAAAGACATGATTTCATGCCACCAACCACGGTGCATCTTGCATGCAGATTGTGAATACTGCCTGCATGCTGTGCTACCTAAGAGAGCAGAGGCTTAGGGAAATGACATCTGTTGCTAACGCATCAAGTTTGTGACACCATGGTTAAAAATTTCCTCACCAGCTTCAGACTCACACGCTTTGCCAAGAACCACCCACACCACCAATTCAAGACTGACAGTCTGAGCACATCCTTTTGGCTTGTAAGCACATTTTTTACTGCACATGAACATTAGGTAAGAGAGAAAGCTCCTCCCTTCAACCAAAAGCTTGTACTGTTTACAAGCCAAGTCATCAATGTAGAACACAACCCTCAAATCAACTTTTAAAAAATGCTATCATACAATACAATTACTATGAAGCAGCATTTTGATCACTCAAATTTAACACAATAAGGTTCATGAGAAACACAACACATTCACAAACAAAAGAAGAGGGAAGAGACACACTCAAGACAGCAATGTATGCACTGAGCTCTACCTGGCACAAAAAACCCCAAGGCTGCATCTGAAGTTCTCGGGACTAGTCTTGTTCCAAAAGCCTGAGAATTTCAACATGGGATTTCTGAAATATGCCATTTGGCTATTTTGAAGTGTGCAAAACTCACACGATAAAAACAGAGGTTAAAAGATGTCCACAAAAGAGGTACTGGTGTTGGGAGATATTTTAAAATGTATATTAGCCCCCCAACTTCCATCTCTGATTAAATCCCCTCTATATTTTTTCTAAAAGCACCTCAGAAATAGTAAAGGCATCATTAGTCAAGAATTCCTGTCTGATGGCACTTAGACGGGGAAAATGAAGTAAAGACAGAAGGGTTAAGTGGCTTACAAATGAGCCAACACAGAACTGGGAACTGGACCAGGAACCTGTCTTCAACGCTACTTCTTGTTGAGACCACACACTTTTTACTGGGCTCCTTCCATTGAGAACCCTTTGGAGACAGAATGAGCTCACATTTGTTACCCAGTGCATGTGCTCTGCTTCTATCGAGCTCCAAAGGAAAGCAACAAAGCTAAGAGGAACTAAACAGTTCCCCTCCTCTTGAGAGAGAACCCTCAAAAATGTACCTCAGTGCCCTCAACCTCGCTGGACAGCTGCTATGAATAGCCTAGACAGATGTGTTACAGTGGCATGGCTAAACAGATGGTACACTGCAGAAGACACATTAAATTTAGCATTTGATTTCCACAGTCATTGATGGAAATCCTTTCTAAATGTTGCATTAGTACTCACTCATCTACTGTTAAGCAGTACTTTCTTTACTGCATAAGAATTGGGCAGAGACAGGGCAATTTACCACCCAGCAAACCTGGCTTTTCTTCTCAGCCATGTAAAATAAGAGATTTACACTGTCAAAAATCATTGCTGCTGCAAAAGGAGCTGACAAATATGAACTTGGCAGATTTTTTTTTTCTTTTAAGTTAGTCTCTAGAAGAGCTGTTTTCACTCTTTCCTTGTAAGTCATTACACATCAAGCAAAAACCAGAGCTGTACTCTTTAGAAAAAGGTCAACACACAGTTTTACAACAGGCATAAATCAAGTCCAGCTCATGCTGGAAATGAGAGTTCTGCCCTTTTGGACATACAGGTCTGCTCTGGTCCCTTGTCCCAACATCTGCAGTCTGGTCAGAATGGTCAGTTAGGTAAAGGAAATTGATTCAAATTCTGAACACGTGTTGTTCAAGAAGTTTTTACCACCCTGCAAAGCATAATGCATTTCAGGAATATGCAGGTGGGAGCTGGAGAACTGACCCAGCTTCACAATGAACTTAATCCCAATTACAAAACTGCAACCAAAGAAACATCTCATCCTCACTGTATCTTTGTTCCTCTACAAAAGAGCAGACTAGAATCTCAGAAAGAAGAGTTTGCATTTTCATCTTTAATCCAAATCCAAGTCCACTTACAAGATTTCTGACAAAAGTTTTTGCTTTCTTTTGTCATCAGTTATAATTAGAAGTGACAAAATGAGCTGTCTGTTTATCCATTTGACTGTTTGGTATTCTTCCTTGAATCTACAGTATGAGCAGTCACTTTGGAAGCATTACAAGCAAAACAATCTGCTTAAAAACTAGACAAGAACAAAAAGAGCAGGAGTAGGACAGGATGAAGACATAAAACCAATTCTGGAGGGTGGAAAAACATTTTTATGAGAGAGACCAGGGTCTACATCCCAGTCTCAGAGTGTGAGGAAGACAACAGGACTCTCTGCTACAAGCACAGAATTATTCAACATTGAAGGTAAAGCGATTGGTATTAAAAAAACATACATACATAACACACATGTACACAAGAGGATATCAAAACCAAAGTCTTAGGCAAGTATTTTATAGCATTAGAAGAAATTACTTAATAATGTAGGCAGAAATATGAATTCTGAAGTAAATATCCAAAGCTACTCTTTAGCACAACCAACAGTGGCTCTGCACAACTTCAGCTGCAGGCAGAATTGGCCAATAGCTTTGGAGAAGTGCCAGAAGGGATGAGCTAGAAGCTCAAGTCTCATCTCAGGCACTGTTTTCCTATGCTATAACCATCTGGCTTAAAGACACAGACAAAAAAATACTCTGAACAGTACAAACAATGAAAAAGCCCCTAAAAGAAAAAGGAAGTGCTTACAAAGTTGGGAGGGATCCTGCCCAAAATCTCCTACAAGTTTATTGTGAAGGCAAAGTAATGCAGAGAAAAGTCCTTGTGTATTTATCCACAAGAGTGCACAACAGAGCAGCAGAGGTGCTCAAAACTAATCTAAACATGACAATTTTTCTCCCTGTCTCTCCCACTGTCAGGCAAATGACTCCTGTCTTTTCCAACTCAACACTGACTTGGAAATTATTACTCAGATGCCAGCTAAGTATAGATTTGGGGATGGTGAATAAAGCCATTATCTTGAGTACACTTGAATTTATCTCACCAAAAGTATATTTTAAAAATGCCTGCATGTTTGAAAAAATCTTGCAAGTACTTTCAGAATAGGAGAAACAAAGGCAACCAAACCACAGCACACTGAAGAGACTCATTTTCCATTTTTAAGAGCTGCCTGCAGTAGAAACTGTTTCCATGTCTATACAATGGAGACAAGGCAGAGGTTATGATTAAGTAAAGAAAACTGCCTTTGCTGTTACAACTTGTATTGTTCTGCCTTCATGAAACATGGGCATATATATGCATACAAATCTTTCATTATCCTGACATTATATTTGCAAACATGTAGCAGTATCCTTGGGTGGGGAAAATAAAAAAAATCCAAGAGTCATTTTCCCTACGCAGAAAGGGCCTGAAACACATAATTCTATTACATTTACTACAATCTTAATGAGATCCTTTACTAGCTAGATGCAAGAGGAAAGGCAGGCTGTCAAATTTGGACATTTTATATATTTCTGGAAGTTATCACAGCACTGTCTTGTTTTTCATTACTGCAAGGATCTGAGACCTAAAGGTAGCCTCTGAGTAATGCTGGATAAAGGACAGCTGTAATGGGCCCACGGTAAGTAACACCATCTACCAGTGTATGAAGAGTGCCTTTAGACCTTTTTGTTGGCTGTCCCACTGTGCCTGCCCCCTTCCAAAAGGGCCAAAAGATTCACAGAATGACCAAAGCTGAACTTCAACAGCCCTGTGATTTACAGTGTTGCAGTTGATCCAGGATTTCTTCCTTGGCTTTCCAGTTAGAGAGTTATATGGTATAGATGAAGCTTAGTCAGAAGAACATAAAGAAGTATAAAGATTAGTAGCACAGATCAGACTGCACTTCTGAGAAGAAAGAAGGCTCAAGGAGTTGAGATGGCTGAAAGACACAGAAGCAAAAATATGACCCAGTAAAAACAATAGCAGCAAATCTCCACACAGGGTAGTAACTTTTATTTTATGAGCTGACATCATTGGAAAAAATGAACTGGTTTTCCAGTCAAGATATACCTGAAGACATGATTGTGTGTTTAAAAGCCTACTTATTATTCTCTGACTGTTGTAAGTCAATATTCACATCCCTGCAAAACACTGCTTCTAACAGGATGCCACTTGCCTCACAGACCAAGGGCAGACAGGCTGTAGGGTGCACCTCAATGAATACAAAATATTCAACACAAAATGAAAATAAAGGAAGGTTTGAATGACAAGAACATTTAAGTTACTAAACACACTGGTATTCTGAAAAGGACCTCTCTGCTAAAGCACCAATATGTCTTGGATTCCTCATGTTAAGGCTGGGGTTGTAGGGATAGGTGATAGAGGAAAAGAAGAGGGAAACACTGTTTCTGAAGAATGGTTTGAGAAATTCCTGGAAAGTTCAGATTCTCTTTTCTTTGGCTAGCCAGGGACATGTTGAACTTCCATCTCATACATATCTCATGCACATAAATTGGTATAAAAACACACATGCTTGGCCAACACAGAACTATACTGGAGACAAGAGGCCTCTAAGTTTTATAATGGGAGATTCCAACTCTTAAGTTACAAATTTACTTCAATCTCAAATTATCAATAAATTGAAAAATCAGTCTGAGAACAGTTTGCATTACAAACTCATATATTGCTGCAGCATAGAAAAGTATTTTTAGAGTGTTAATTAATACTGTCTCTTTCAAAAATCCAGAATATATTGCATTGTATTCTTCTTCACAAGTAGGTAAGAGCAAGTGTAAGCAGATTACACAGCATCACAGCAATACTGACTAGGAAAGCAACATATATGTTCCTCCCAGAAATGCCTAAGAGTGCAGACCAGAACCAGATACATCCTATGCAAGTCAGCACCACAGAATTTCAGACGCAACCTACAGATACTGCAGCTTCCAAAGAAAATTCTTAATTACCATCTATGCACACTTTTGCAGACCAAGGGAGTTCCCTGAAAACAAGATCTCCTTTTTGTATATATCACTGGCCTGGAAACAACCAGTTCCAAACTGCATAGAAACATGCATTGGGCACCTCAACTGCATGAAACTCACTCCAGGGAGGGCCCACAAACCCAACTTTGACAAATACCCATGTTCTATTAAACAGCACAAAGCAAGGAGAATTCTCTTGTGTCTAAGAGCTTACAGCTGAGAGTGACTACATTCTCAGTAGTTCTCTTTCAAACATGCTGAAAGTACTGCCTAGAAATTATTTCAGACATACAAAAAAATCCTTCCTGTCTGTCGAGTCCTCTGGTCATAGCTACTCAACAAAAACAGCCACCTTCTGCCTATTGTCATCTTCAGTAATTCTTCAGCTTAGGTGGCAAAGATTTGTGCTTCTGAAGCTGCAAATTCAAGTCCTGTTGGAAATTAGCTGTAGCAGTCTAGTTACAGACACAGTTGTAACAAAAGAACAAAACCAACCAACAACATTATTACTTTCAATTCTTCAGTCACCCCTGTTTTTTCAAAGCCAAAGTTCTGAAGAGGTTTCTGTCACTATTCAATTCTAAGATAGAGAAGCTCTGAGAGGATTGCCTATGCCCACTGACATGTCGTCAGGTGTTATATCAATACAACTGGGTAAGAAGAACCAATTCTATGTAATACTATACTAGTACTTAAATACTATACTAATACTACTACTTAAATCTATCATGGCTCAACATGCTTAAATCATTGAAAGGAAAGGATCTTGAGAAGTAATACACCGAGAAAATAAGCATCATTACCAGCATCATGCTGGGTAATTCATTTTTTAATTTAGCATTTGCATAAGTACAGATCTCACAAATGAAGTCTCATGTAACCCAATTGTAATAAACTGGTTTAAATGCTATTCTACACCCAGCTGACATCCTGGCATCAGGAAGGGCTGTGTGCAGAATGACTTGAGAATGAGAAGCTATGCTGCAAGCACAACTCTCCAAAACTGATTGTGACCTAATGGAGAATGCGAATTTGATCTTCTGGCAAGCTTGTCTCACTTCTTAATTTCACCTGTGATCCTCTACTACAACAAAAAAACCCCATTCTTTATAAACAGAAGGAAGTTTCAGTCTTTTTGTGAAGCTTCCATTTGCTAAAAGCTGTGTTCTAAGAGACCATCAAGTGCATACAGATGATTTATAAGACTGTTCAAGCTAAGATAAGCATTTAAACTAACTATGCAACTCGACTCCATGTCCTACAGTACAGCTCTGCACTTCTACTCCACTGTATATAATTTAACCTCCTGTAATCCAAACACATTCAATGCAAGAATTCAGATGCAAACCTAATATTCAGTGCTACAAGGCATATTCTTGTCACTTTTGCCAGGATACAAGTCCCAAGTGAAGAAATCACTTCCAGGGACTTCATCTGGTCTAACTTTTTCCCTCAGTAACATAAGGTATTAAAAACCCTTGCTGGATTTACTAACCTCCCATACTATTACACATCACTTAACCAACACACAGAAAGTAACTCTGAGATGGAAACACAAACCATGGATTAGTGGGGGAAAGGTGCACAACTCATTGGAGAATCTATCACAAGAACAGTGATGTATAATACTGCCCTGGCATGTACCTGTCAGGTATATGGTCTGCTATCAATTAGCTCTAATTAGTTTATTCAATGTTTCTACTGCCATAGAGTATTTGGTCCAAAGAATCTGCCCTGGACATGTGCTTAGCTAGGCATGCAACCCTTCCACACTCAGATATTACTTTTTTAGCAGAAGGAAACCTGTGTGCTGAGGTAGGATGGAAATACACTGTGACTATAACAGGCAGTTCTCAAGCAGCCAGAGGAAATGTTAACTACCCAGGCTTCAACTGTTTGAGACTCAGTATTTAACTCATTCCACACTCAAGAAGCTGACTAAATGATTGTTACTCTGCCTGAAGTCAAATATTCATCATAGCTTGATATGTGGAAAACCAGTTAATTGTGCAGCAATGTATTTGTTTCATTCCTAGCAGTTTGCTCTTTGCTCATGGAGGTCATAATATTGCCTGCATATACTGCATTGGTGTTTCCCTATGAAAGCTAGAGAAAGCTTTCCCTATGAAAGCTAGAGAACAAGAAATCTTAAGAAGTAACTCCAAGAAAAAACATCTCCATTCAACAGCACACCTACGGAAGTACAGAGTATTATCTGTGAAAGAAGCATTTAAGAAAGTGACTCTCAGCCCTCACCACACTATTTAAGAGTGGCACATTAAATAGTGTGCTACAAAAGTGCCACATACATACTGGAACACTTTCCTCATTTCTGTATGACTTTTGTGCATATTAGCTGATATCATGATAGTATGTAGAATATTGCAATCTGCTACTAGCACACACACCATGATCAAAAAATAAAACAAACCAAAAAACAACCCCCTTATAGGCAAGCCCCAGACCAACACATATTACAATGTACTGCTTCAATATCTCCTTCTCCTCACCTACATCAAAAGTTTGCAGGTCCCCAGCTTAGTTAAAGGCACCTAGTTTAGACTGAAAGCCACCAAATCACTGAACAAACTGAACAACTTGAATTTTTACTTTCAGCCCACATCTTTATTATTCAGATCATATAGACTCACCTTAGTCCATGGATGTGCCTTAATCTGAGGAAATTTGAATTCAGTATAGTTTGGATTCATTTCTCTAATTTGCTCCCTTGTAGGCGTTCCCAGAACCTATACAGAAGAGAAAGAAAAAGGCAAATTGTTTAGATATGCCTCATATGGAATTAGGACTGAAGTATAACCTATCAGACATTGAGATAACTGAAGCCCATCTATGTAACTAGTAAGTTAATATAATGTTGAGAGCAAAACAAAACTTTTGCATCCAGGAGAGGGAAGTCCTTTCTCTGAGCATCCTTCTCCAGTCTTTTACTGTGCAGAGTAAAAAATGTGTTGTACTCTGTGCTGCTGCCACTTCACCAGCCAGTGGGCAACACTAAGAAGAGCCTGGTTGTTTCTTCATTCCATCACAAGGCTTTTACACACACTGATGAGATCCCCCCCACCCCTGGCCAAACCTTCTCTGCTTCTGGCTGAACAGTGCCAGCTCTTGCAATCTCTCCTCATATGACAAATGCTCCAGCACCTTAATCACCTTTGTGGCCCTTGCTCAAACATCAGTGGTCTCATGGACAATTCAGTTCATACTCCAAGCCCAGTGTCAAAAATTTAATTATCTTATAGAGTTTTTCACAAAATTAAAGCATTTCTCTCAAACGTAGTGATATTTTGCTGAGATAGAGAGCTTACTTTCATTAGGTTTATATAAAACAGTACTAACAAACACATTCAGGGATTGCAGTTCACTGCATATGGTTGATTAAGGACCAGACAAGTAGCACAGACTGCATTTTACAAGTCATAAACAGCAGTCCTCTGACAAGCTTAAAAGACCAGCCAGTTACTGCTGAGCATCTCCTGCTCCCCCTGCAAACAAAACTGTGTGGGTTTGGGTGGTGCTTCCTCATCTCAGTATTTCCACATGGAGGACAGACTTAGTTTAAATCTAACTTGGAAGTATCTAGAAGGCATACCAACTGTGGTTTACCTTCACCAAGCTGTATTTCTCATTCCCAGAATCTGCACAATGTTATTTATGGATGCAAATTAGTTGTATGAGAAATAACAAACAATTGCACATCTCTTTGTAGGGGTGGGTACATTTTGAAAGTATTTCAGAAATCCCTTGAGGGAATAAGCCTGACAATATGGCATTAGTGCTTTCTTTTCAGTTAGCACCAAGTGTGAGAGAGCTATTGTCTTCTAGCTATATATTAAAATTGCAAACTAGGTGCAAGAAATCCCATTGTTTTCTGCTTGCACCCAGTTCTGGGCACGTCTCTGCTCTGCCGAGAGAAGGGGAGATGGTAGAAGGCAGGAGTTGCTCCTCTATGCTCATCTATAGGAAACCTGTAGTGGCACTATTTTGGCCCCATGACAAATCCCTCCACACAGCTTAGCTTAGTAATGTTATCACCTCATCTCGTCAGACTGCACTGTCACCACCAGGCAACAAACGATCATGATGCTGGCACTCTACCTTGCTGCTTGATAAGGAAATATCTGGTTACAAATTCTGGTATCTCTATACATTTTCATTCTGTTAGAATGGAAATTAGAAAAATTAACTCCATAAAGTCAGATAAGGAGGTAAAAGAGCAAGGTAACTGCTGTCTGAGTAATTTGTGGAAAAGAGAAACTATCATCAGGTATTATGAACAAAACTTGGTATCTCTTTGCTATTTAAAATAAGAGTTGCACAACACAAAAATATCCTATCCACAAAGCAACCTTTTAAATAAAGAGCAGCAGCAGAGGAAATAAACTCTGCAACTTGTTCAGACAGTTGCTCCTTGGATAACAAATTTGTCCGACAAATTGTATAAAATGAACAATAATGTTTTGTAGAGCACATCGCTCATGAGGATTTAAAACCCACCTAATTCTAAAAGCCAAGGGTTAGACAGAAATGTCAGCAGATTTTTTGGGGGTGTATCTGAAAACACTGGTTTTGCTTAGGGGTTAAAAAAAGAGTGTGTCTGCAGATCCCATATATTTTGCTCAAGTTTAAAGGAAAATGTGCCCTTTCCCTGCTGGTTTTCTGTCTGGCACTCACCAGCTGCCAGCCCTGCCAGGATGGTCCTGCTCTGAAAGCTTTGATGACCATCACTCTCAAACCTTTCCAGTTCTAAAAGATCAGGGGATTTCACTCCCCTAAATATTATTTTCATCCCAATTCAGGATAAAAGTAATTTTTAAAACCTTAGGAGTTTTTCTGATTACTTAAATTAACTTTCTGAAAAATGACAAGTACCTTCTATTGCTCTCTCATGTTTTCTAAAAGCTAAGTTTTCAGGCCTCCCTAGTCTAAATAATACTTTTTAAAAAGCATGTTTACCTTCTTTACCCTTTTTCTCCTCAAAAAATTCCTTCAATAGCTTTTCTAAGAAGCAGCAAGTAGATTTATTTTAAATTTAGCCCAAGTATATCAAACTTGCTTGGTTGCCAAGGCTGCTCAGAACAGGAGCCTACACAGTGCAAGTATATTTAAAGACCACCTATAGCATCAGATAACTCAGATTAGATAAGCAAGGGCAATTTCATGGAAGAACTTACAGACAATGTCTATTCATACATTTCACTAAAAGCACAGCTGTAACTCCAGATGATAGGAGAGGGCAACTCCTAAGCTCAAGCACAGGCATCTAAGCAACAGCACTTCAGTTTCA
The DNA here is from genome assembly GCF_048771995.1 of Taeniopygia guttata. NCBI lineage: Eukaryota > Metazoa > Chordata > Aves > Passeriformes > Estrildidae > Taeniopygia > Taeniopygia guttata. The sequence goes on from NC_133024.1 coordinate 25,456,991, forward strand.
CAAATGCTTAGAAAAGAAGGTACTGAAGAGGGATCATGGTAGCTGAAAGAAGGGATTGTCTGACCTTTCAGCTACATAGCAGCCTTTGACACATAAAATAACTACAAAAGGGAAAGTGTTTACTAGTAGCTACACAGTGTATTTATATTTACTCTGTTCTCTCGAGACTGTAAAAACAGATTGCGCTTCCAATTTGTACTGAAAGCAGATTAAAGGGGGAAAAAACCCAACCACAAAACAACATGCCCCTAAATCCAACCAAAAACTGAAAAGAGAAGTAGTTTGGAAGGAAGAATAGAAGTTTTGAAGACTGTCAAATTCAAGTTACAAATTAGAACAGTGGGATGAATAAAGTGATAAATTGCACCAGTACTTGACATATCTTGAAGAGGTCCTGTAGTGGATCTCTCCTCACTCCCCAACATATCACTTCTGTTTGCTACATGATTTGAAATTGTACCTCAGTGATTTACACCATACACTGTACTCAGTGATTTTCAGTATATTAGGAATACTTTCAAGTAACCTTGGTAACAGCAATCACTTAAGCTGCTGCAAAAATTGGTCAAAATTCTTCTTTTGAGACAGAAGCATGAATTACTGTGCTCATTTTTGGCAGAATTACTCCATGAAACAGCTGGTTTGCATTCAGATTGAATTTCATGTGTTTTAATTTGTGTCCATTCTTCTTGTCCTGTCATGAGATGCCAAAGAAAAGAGGCTGGCTCTCTCTTTGAACTTTCCCTTCACATACTCTATACACTTGTAAGATTCCCACCGATCTTGCAAAAGTCAGAGAGCTTTTAAGAAATACAGGGTCCAATACTGAATTATTCAGGTCAATGCGGATTGGTACATACTATTCTAATTCTTGGGGAATCCTATGGAAAGTGATTTTATCAATTTTTTATTTCTATTTAACACTTGAAAAACAAAAAGGGAACCAAAGTAAATAGTGTAATAACAGAAATGTAGTTATCTGATGGAATCAACTATAACTAGAATAAAAACTCAACTTTCATATGAATGAAGGGGAGGTCAATGTGAGAATATAAAGCATCTTCCTGTAAGTCAAGATGCCAGGTAAACTAGTTTTGCTCTTCATTACTAATTGTCATTATCATCATCTCTTAAATAAAAATAAAGAAGTATTATCTACTAAGATTAACTAAAGAATATACTTGCTGAGAAGTGGACACTGCTCTGATTCTCCTACGACAAAAATTGAACACAACAGGTTTCACAGTATATTCTGTCACGTTTTTCCCTTGACATTAGTCCGTAATGGATGAAGTTCCCCAAAACATTTTTATTCCACAAAAGGGTTCGTGAAGGTAGGGTGATGGTATTTATTTCCTGCAGTTAAAGAAAAGCTACGATAAAGAAAGGCTCACAGGAATGTCATCCTTACCAAAAAAGAAGGGGAGATTTATGAACCTGGAACAAGCTCTGAACTTGAATAAAGATTTTCAGTTTATGTTCTTACAATCAACTTTTTTAGTAGGAAAAGACGGATTATTCAGCTCCAGAAGACACTTCAGTTACACCTCAGTACCAAGACAGCTGCTGCCCACACCTGCTTCACTATGCAAAACTGCACTGAGTCATTTATGACCAAACCCACACTGTTGCAACAGCAGAGGAAAAGGAAACTGCAAGAGTTTCAACAAATCCCAGTGGAATAAAGGCCCTTTATGACAACCACATTGTTATCGCTGAACACTGCCAAAATGTAAGCATTTAGAAGCACAGGGACCTTGGTTAGAACCAAGGGTTCAGAAGCTCCAGCTGGTAGTAACTGCACTAGAGAGGGGAGCATGTGATAATTTTAATCAGAAACCTCTAAAAAGCCATGGTTGCAGTGGTGTAGTGGTCTTCCCTGGGAAAACTGTGCATGTTTATGAGGAAATATATTCCTAAAAGTCTGATGCTTATGGCTTACCAGATGGCATAATTAATACTTCTGCAAACATGACTGCACCTCTTCAGAAAGTTGTGAGAGGTGTGCCAATAGTTATTTAAAAACTCAGTGGAACATCTTGAGCAGTTAACACAGCTTGAGACAATACTTCAAGAGGTCTCTGGTAGAAAGTAAAATAAACTTACTCATTTTATATACACTTCCTTTCAAAAACACTTTCTTGCCAAACAGTAAAAGCCAACTAAATACAGGTATTTTTCTATTCATAACACAAAAGGAGCTATACATCAGGAATAGGAAGAAACCCATTGTCACCGCTGACATGAATATAACTATCCATCAACTTTTTATACCGCCTGCCTGCAAGCACTGGAAGTGATGAATTAAGTGAGGAAGAGGAACAGCCAAATTGTGATGTGAGGGGACATCAGGGAAAAAAATGCCGGGAGACTTCCCTTAGGGTTGAGGACAGAACCCACGTGAAAGCCCATGTCAGATGCAGGCAGGTCGTCAGCACAGGACCACATTCAATACAATGGAACACTCTATAGCTTACTCTCCTGGAAGAGAAGGCTCCTCTCTGCCCATTAACTACTCTGACTGGATTTATTTTATTTCAAAAAGTGAGCTCAAAATAGTACCTTGACATTTGAGCATGAGCCATATATTATAATTGCAGTCTATACTTAGCATTAGGCGCAGTAAAACTGTCAAGAGCCCAAAAAGTTACACATGAATAGGATTCCTGATACTATTTAACTTGCTTTTTCATATATTTTTTCCCCCAGCTCCCCCTTACTCAGGGAAGTATGAGAAGAAGATTTTATTATTCCTCTTAAATTACCATGAAATGCCAGTTTTGGTGCAAGGAATAATCACAGTGCTGTAGCAACCAAAAAACTCAAAGCAAACACCACCTCCACCCCGTAACCCCCACTTCTTTCCTGCAGTTTTCACAAGTTGGTTGATTCATCTCATACTCTAAATAGCAGCACCACGGAAAAAATATTTCCGGTAAAGAAAACACCAGGCAGATTGGCTGATGCTGTCCTCCCCATGTCCCAGGGCTGCTCAGATAATTATTGCTACTTCGTTATTTTGACAGATTGTTTTTTTCTGCTTTTGAGAGGAGTAGGGGGAAAGTACTATACATAAACTTTGAGATGATAATCATCTTAGAAACAAACGCATTACCCCTCTGAGATTCACTTCCTGCAAGAGTAACCACTGTCTACAGGAACTGTACTTGAAGACATTTTAAGTTTGGAAAGCATATTCCAGCCAGTTTTACCTGGATGGTTCTGGGATGCTGTAGAGCTGGTGAGGCCAGGAATGCCAATAAGCTCCCAAGCTTTCACAGAGAGCACAGGAGCCCCTGCAGCCACCACTGCTGCACTGCAAGCTGTGCACACGAGACTGGAGATTTACAAAGGAGTCTGTCCTGATTGCATCTCAAAGAAAAATCACTCTTGTGGTCTAAGTGCTTCTTCTTTCAAACTGTATTCAGCAGGGTCCTACTTGCACAGTGGACTTTAAATAGTGAAGTGGCAACTTCAACCCTTCTGGGCTGCTAGAAGAATCCATCAGGTACAAGGCTGCATGACTGCTCTGAGGCATGGTGTTTACGTGTACATAATTTCTTTATGGGATCACTGATGAAATCCACACTACCACCACTGTGACTGTTTCAGAAACTGAGCACATTTCTGAAGGAGATGTCACTTGAAAGCCAGTAGGGGCATGTATTTTAATGAGTATATTGGGTTACCCACTTGAGGTATTCCCAGCAATGGGACAACCTAACATTTGGATTAGCAAGCCAAAGCTAAAAATAAAGAGTCACCATTCAAGATCAAAATTTTGAAAAAGCACAGCACATGATTTCTCTCCTGTAATAGCGTAAGTATTCAAGAATAGTGTACTTGGGTTAAGCTCTTTCTTCAGATGGAGCTCCAAGACAGTATTCCCCTACATCAAATATCATTTTGTCAGAGGTAAGTGGTCAAAGTGCTCTCTTTCCCAGTCAGACTGAGAACATGTGGAAAGACCATATTTAAAGAAATAGGAACAAGAGGAAAAATTTAAAAGATGACTGTCTCTTGATGCAATTGAACATGATGCTGTGGTTCTAGAGTGGGACAGTTTTTCAGAGCTGTTTGCAAATACGCAGTAGGTCTGGAAAAACTCCAGGTGCAACTATGAGAAGATCTTGCAAGACTGCTTGAAATGAAACTACAGAAGCCTGTTGAAAGTGTCTCAAAGTCTGTCAAAAGCCAAAAATGCTTGTGATGCAGCACGGGACTGAGGATGTTGAGCATATGGCCTGCAGGAAGGGCAAGCTCAGCCAACTGATATATCACCAGGAACACAGCTAAAGAGGGGATGTCATCAAGAACTGCATGAGAAAGGAGAACTAATTTAATGTGCTGGTATTTTGAAATCATTATCCAGTCTAATGCAAAAAACTTCACAGCCAGGTGTAGCATTCACTTGCTACGTTGTGAAATAAACTCTGAATAATCATAGCTGAATAAGCACCTGAAAAGAAAACTAAGTTTATCTTGGCTCAAAAAAAAAAAAAAAAAAAAAAAAAAAGCCTCAAGTGTAACTGTGATTCAATCATCTTGAATTGATAACAACCAGCAGTAATGCTTCTAAGCTGACCTCTTCCTCCAGTGGAATCAACCAAACAGAAAGGATGAAAGTCTGACGTATTTCCAAACGTGTGGGTAAGTATTTTCTTACTATAGTCCATTTTTGGGAGTTTAAAATACACCATCTTCCCTGCCCCTAAGTTTCAGACATACAGTTCCAATGAAGCTATCTGAAAAGCAGGACCGCGGACAGTCAAACAGCAGCTCCCAGGTTGCAACCTGCAAGCTTCTACCAAGCTCACTGCTCTTCTACAACTGTCAGATCCCACAGCTCTGCTCCTCCCACAGCCAGCTAGCATTAAAATAAGTCTGTGTTACAATGAAAGCTTGAAATACTAATTTTCTATGGCAGCAAATGGAAGAGGTGGATGCCATCTGTCAAATTTTTTTTTAATGAATCCTACCCTAAAGGAAACTTTATACAACATCACGTTTTACATGTTGTGCCAAGATTTTAACATTTCTGGTAAGTTTTATGCTGCAGAATCCTCAACTATCCTGAGGCTACGAAACTTAAAACTCACTCAAGTGATTGCTTCTTTTATATCGTCCTTTCAAATTTAAGTTGAATTTAAGCATAATTCTGGAAGTGCGTAAGAGCAGAATGTTTAAACTAATCTTTGCAGAGTTAAACAAATCTGCTTAAATCCATTATTGGTCTTTTTTAAAGGATACACAGTAGACGGGACAGATCTCTCCCAACAGTGGGCAGAATGGAAAAAAATTGACCTCACTTCCTACTTCTTCCCCATTTTCAAAAGATGAGGAAAAATTTGAGGTAAACACACTTTTTCCCTCTACTCCCACCATGAGAAATACTTGTAAGTGGAACAGCGTTACAAGGGAAGCACCTTGTTATCCATTCCTAGACAATTTTTCATGGCTGTTGATCTTGAACACAATATTCAATTATAACTTTGCTCTGTATTCCCACCTTCACCTTCTGCTAGGGCTTTTGTGAATAGCTTTTACAAAACTCCACAACAGAAGATTAGGGAGACAAGGGCACTGAAAAGCACCCTATTTCTCCAGTTTGCACTCAGCTTCTCTTCCAGCCTTGCCTTCAGAATATATGCTCCATCAGTAACAAATACTGTCAGAACCCACTCATTTAGGCTCACATTTTACATTACACTTTCTTCAAGTTTCAGTGATCATCCTTTTTTGTGATTACTGCCATATGATTTACAGTATTTTTTCCCCAGACTTTCCTAAAACATAGTGCATCAGTACATTTTATTTCACTTCACTTCTGTGTGTAGTGGACTACATATGTGATAAGAAAACACCAGCACAACACAAATGTGAATGGTCATTAAATATCCCCTTTTCTATATTTAAAGAACTTAGTCAGAAGCTTGTTTCTGTGAGGGTGAATATCATGTCAACCTGTAATTTACTGAAATACCTTTACACTGGGTACTCCTTCAGTTGCCTTGAGAAATAACATCAGTTTGCCAGTACTATATATCGTCACTACCATGAGTTAGTCAAGAAAAGTTACCACCACAGATGGTACAAAGGTTATCAACAATTTTAATGAACTACTCCTCTGTTTCAATACAACTGAAGTGTAAACAGGTAAGTGCCACAATTGGAGAACATATATGCTGTGAAATTATTGTGCTCGTGGATGTTTTCTTCAGTAGTGCAGAACTGATGTTAACAGCTTCTTAGCACACTTTCAACCAAACCACAAATTTCTGCTTGCCAAGCATGTCAATAGTAAGAGACCATCTATCTCCTCATTATTTTACTTTCACATTGTGAAATCAAAGCAATGGTAGGGCAGAGCACTACAGCTTTACCAATAAGGTCTCTCTACACTCAGATTCCTGATCAAGTCATGGACAGTCACCATGATATAAAGTTCTATTTACAAAAATTCAGGTGGAGATTAGGCTCTTCTTGTGGACAACAAGTGAAAGGACCAGAGGACACAGTCTTAAGCTGCACCAGAGAAAGTTTAGGCTGGACATTAGAATGCATTTCTTCACAGACAGGGTAATTAGATATTGGAATGGACTGCCCAAGGAGGCAGTGAAGTCAGTGTCCCTGGAGTGGTTTAAGGAAAGACTGGATGTGTCCTTTAGTGCCATGGTCTAGTTGACATGGCAGTGTTGGGTCATTGGTTGAACTGGATCTCAGAGGTATTTTTCAATCTTGCTGATTCTTTGATTAGCTTTAGTTTTTCAAGATTTTAGACATCCATTAAAAAAGAAACCAGGACTTTTCAGAAATGTCCAAAGGCAAACATGACACGTTATCACAAAATCCTGAGGAGGTCTGGACATCTGACATGGACCCCTTCACAAGTCACAAAAGCAGTGTAGCAAAAAGCAGCACACCACTACAAGACACTTCTCAAAAGTTAAAAATATTTTCACTTGTACCATCATCAGCCTTACATCTGAAAGCAACTCTAGTTTTTCTTGAGTGTTTCCTAAGCAAACTGACCCAACTTGGATAAACTGAGTTTGAAATACCCTGGGTAGAAATGCAATAAGAAGACATCGAGAAAATCATAGGAGAAGTCTGTGCAAGACATGGAGTCTCCAGAGGAAAGCTGCTGACTGGAGGATGTTCAGGAGGACAGACAGAAACTCACTGTAACAGAAGCCAGGTTTACGTGGTCAAAACCTTCAGGAGATGGGGTGACAGTCTAGAAATGTCACAGCACACCCCTGACAGCCCATGTCCTTCAGGGAGGAGAATGATCAGTCAGCGCTGGTTCACTCTCTTAGGACAGGGACAAACACAGTGGTAGCTCTCCTAATCAATGACACAGACAAGTATGAAGTTCTCCTTTTACACTCACAAATTTGGGTTTTGAGGGGCTTTTCACATGCATGCCACACAATATATTTATGCATCAAGGAAGTGGCAAAATCAAGGAGGAAATTCTCTTAATACAGTCCCCGCACAGTGATGAAATCAATAAAGCTGAACAGTATGTGTACACATCTTTTCCTCTGTAATAATGGCATCTAATTATGTGCATAGTATAGATTCAGAGGAAATTTATACTTCTCTCTCTGGAAATCTTGTTTCCTTCACTGCAGAAGTTGAAAAAGATAGAATAGACAAGGGTGCTGGGAAGTCAGACACCAATGTATGAACTATTCTTCCATGCCTCCAGTTTGAGAACCATAGAATATTCACAGCTTTCCACATGAAATCAGTCAGGATGTGCTTGGACATAAGTGATATATAAGTGTTACATATTTTGACACATTAGTCATTTTACCTTGGAAAAAAAGACTCTTCAGGTGGAAGGTACCTTTGTTCTACATGTTCTGATTCTCTATCTGCAAAAACAAGTGCCCTTTCTCGCCTTTCCTTTTAAAAGAGCTAGGAGGAAGGAAGACTAGAAGGCAACTATATATGTGAAGAATCTGGCATAAGGAATTTAACAACACTGTTTCCAAAGCCAAATACTAATGGTGTGCAACAAAGGAAAAAGAGAGAGACTCCAAAGAATGAAAATCATACATTAATAAATGCTGGCCCAGTATGTAAGGACTTCTTCAAAGCACACTGGAAGTGCAGTCCTTTATGAGGGAAAAAGCCTCAATATATCATTATGCATAACTGCAAGAAGAGAAAGTAAAGATCATCAGGTTCTCAAAACAGCATAAGTGTTTTCAATCACTGTTTACATGCAAAACCCTGTACAATCTTGTCAGAATATATGTATGTTCACCAGTTTATAACAGTGCATGTTTTCCTACTGATTCACAAGGAATAATGCAGTCAAAGCAACATTTAACATTCCATACCTTGATTATTTCCACCAACTGATCCACACCACTGTCACCTGGAAAGATCGGTTGTCCTAGTAACAGTTCAGCCAATACACAGCCTGCTGACCACACATCTAAAAAGGGAAAGGTGGAGGACAGGGAAAGGTATCAGTAAAATACACATATTAAGCCATTCATAAAAAACCCAGCCATTTTAAGCTACTTACTTTATCCTTTGCTATGTTTGATAATGTGTGCAACACAGCTAAAAATAAAAAACATTCCTATGCTAATGTTACCAGGTACCTGGTATAAAACACCAGTGTGCAGATAGTCTTAGAAGTCAAATTGTGAGATAATGAGAACTGGAAAATCACGTTAAATGCCATAATATACCGACATGAAAACTTACACATGCAGGGAGAAGACCATAAAATGCTTGCCATTTGTAAATTGAGAATTTCCCCGAAACCTGTGTTGGTTTAAACCACACTGATAATGAACTATATGCATAGGTATCATCCAACACAATGGCTGATGTTTTTACTGTTTCCAAGTGTTGAACAGACTCAGTTTTTCACACATATATTGAAAGCATACATGCACTGACAGATGAACCTGTACTGCAAGTATTACTGGTATCCTGAAGTACATGATGATTAAGGGATCTGGGAGGCAGCCTCTCTAACCAGTCACTTCAAGATCTAATCTTTATCCCAATTCCATTTGCCAACTTGGATGAGTAACAGAACTGCAAGTCATAGATCACACGTCAACAGCATCTGTAGAAGAAGCATTTAACTAATTTTTGTATGTATACCAAAACCCTCAAGTAGTCCTTAGGAGCTATTCCTCCCACATAAGGAAATTTTTCACAATCTATTGCAGGTATATCTTCTTAAATGATTAGGCAATTCAGTATTACAGAAGCAACTCAGGAATGTATTTAAGTGTACTACAGAATATAGCATTTGATTTTTGGAAGTAATTAACTACAAAGAAAGCTCTAAGAAAGTAAATGCAATAAACACTGTTTAACAGTATTTGCGAGAATCAAATGTAATTGTACAGCAAAAATGGGATTTTAAGCTGCTCAACACAGTAGAAGTATTGTACTTCTACTGATAAAGAAAACTGCTTCTCCCCCAAAATAGATTGACTATAAGGTTTTCTAGAAAGTCATCAATTGTTGACCACCTGAAAACTTACACCAATATCCACTTTCAAACAAGCAATCAGCAACAGAAGATCTGTAAAGCCTATAATATAAAGAAACACTCCAAAGGGAAAACCAATCCCCTTCCACCCACATTTCTTTAAACTCTCACCTACTTTTATGAGCTAGCTTTGTCCCCTAGGAGACATGATCTCCTGAGGCCTTAGATAATTTATGCTATGACAGAAATCTTTATTCCCTCATCTATTTAAACTATGTCCCATCCCTGTAAGTGTTTGAGGCCAGCCTGGATGAAGCTCTGAGCAACCTGGTCTAGTGGTAGGTGTCCCTGCCCATGGCAAGGGGTTGGAATGAGGTGATCTCTAAGGTCTGTTCCAACCTGAACCATTCTATGACTCCATGGTTCTGAGAAGTAGGATATACACAACCCTGCCAGTTATGGCTAAAGGTCTGAGTAAGGAAAACATCTCTGACAGTTCTCCAAGCCATCTGTTATCACCTTATCAGTGGTGCAAAATAAAATCAATAAAGCTTTCAGGAGTTTAAGATTTATATCAAAATAATCAGCAAGTTAAAACAAAGCTTTCCTTCCCGCATTTCTAAAGGAAAGAGTGAGAATGCTATGTAAAAATACTTCCCCTCCTCAAGAATATGGTTCAATTGGAACATACACTAGACTAACACCCCTTTCATTACTTCAGCTTTTGAAATTATTCACTTCCAAATCAAATAGATGCACTTTTACCAAATGTATGGATACAAACATTGAATTAGGGTTAATTCTAAAAAATAACTACTTACAATGTAAACAGTACCATAAATAATTTGAAGTTTGAATCTTGAATTTTAACAAGCAAACATACAAAATTATGCTTTTTAATCTTTTAGCCACATTTAACAAAAGCTGATATGGCCACCAAGGTGCTAAGATCTCTTTTGGATAACAAACTAAGAAGGAATCATGTAAAGAATGTTTAATTGCATCTAACTGCTCATCAGTGTCTCTCTCTGATAGCTCCTGCTATCAGAGGTAGCTGATAACTGATAGCTCCTGCTATCAGCAAAACCATGATGCAAAAAGCATCACTTTTTGTGTCTCCCATGCGTATTAGTTTTAGAGGACTTACATAACAGTTCAACAGACAGCACAAATTTCTTCAGAAGTATTGAAGAGATAGATTAAATGTACTAAGCAGTCAGAGCACAGTAACTTAAAAGTCTATTTAAAGATACCTTTAAAGGGTTTTAAATAAGCCAAGTCCTTTAGAGTGTCTTTTACAAAAACAAGTAGTTATACCAAATCTGTAATCATTATTTACAATTCAAATCCTTATTTTGCACTGAAAATGTTATATATGGCAAGGAAAAATATTTGACAGAATATATACAAACAGAAAGCTGACAGGAGAGTATGTCTTCAACCACAATTCACTTCCTTTTAAGATTTTGAAACTTTCAGATTAGACTGTGGCTTTTTTAAACTGTTTTAAATGACCTTCTGGTCTGACTGCTCCATGAAGTTGGCTTTGAGCTGTTTTTGCTCTTCCTAGTTTCCCTAAATGCTTTTGCACTTCTTGCAGCCTATTTCAGAGAAGTCTGCAAGGCAGAAGTCTTGAACCCAATACAGAAATTTATAAAAGCGGCGGGAGCGTCAGTGTTGCTGCCAAGGTGAGGAGGGTTCAGTCCTTGGCAGAAGTGCTGGGCTTCCCCAGTCCTGCCAAAATGCAACTGCAAACAAGTCAAACAATGTGCAAGTCCTTGTTCAAGAAGGCCAAGCAAGAACAGCATAGGACACATGAGAAAGCTGAGGGTATCTCATGGGAACAGAGGAAAAACAGCAAGGATGTAGATCATGAGGAAATAGGTGACAATGGCTGATGAATACTTGTGGCATTCATGCTGGGTTTAATTCCTCAAACATACAGCAAAATCCATCAGAAACCTGTTGCTCTTTATGCACTGAAATCTTCTAAACTAGGCAATTTAATATCTTGTTAAAAGGCTATTTGCTTTTCCTTTATTTTACTTGCTAACACTTCAAATACACAGTGAAGTAAGACACAGGCATTTCAAAATCCCCATCTTTTTCCAGGCATGTAATTTCACCAACTTCCAAATTAGGACTTGGGCAATATTCCCTGGACAAGGAAGTGAAGAAATCCTTGAAACATCCCCAGCAAAATCCAGAGAGTGGAAGCAAACTCGAGCAGCTCAGAGGAGTGACAGAAATAAAACACAATATACATAGGTATTTATACAACTCTTGATAAGCAATGCTCAATAAGGAACAAACTAAGAAATTTCACCTCTGCTGAAATTGTATATATTCTTGATGGAATTTAAACCATGGGCTAAAATTTGGTTCCAGGATAGTTTGCTCTTTTTTTCCTCACACCCTTTATATCTTGCATTTTAAAATTTATCTACATCAGGATGATAAGATTTTTCCTCAAGCCCGAAGTAAACAAGTACTAATTTCTGTATTTTAAAGACATGTTACTTAAAGGAAGCGATCAGCTTATGGTAGTTCCTTCCAGATATTTTTCTGTCTCAGTACAGTCAGAGCTAACTGCTACAGATTAATACGTGCTGTAACTACTTGCTCCCAACAGGAGAAGAAGCATTTTCTGAACTATTTCTTTTCAGTATGTGCAAGTTAATTAAAGCAAACTAGGACTCTCATTCACATGCTTTGAATTAGCTAACAAGGTAAGAGAGAAACTTAAAAGAAAATACGTCAACAAATGTTCCTTATGCCAAACTACTTGTGAAATTTTAGGAGAAAATACTGAAAACTATTCATTTTAAGAAAGCAGGCAAGAATACTTTCTTCATACCTTCAGTGAAATGTAGTCTAAACAATACAAAGAATAAATACAACTGCCAGGAAACAGCAACCTTCAAATAAGCTTATTTCAGATGGTTTTCACACATTACAATGGTAGCTAATGCCATATCTTTTCTAGACTAAAGAACACTTTGACAAATACCATTATCACCTAACCTACCCCCATTGATTTAAACACACAAAAATTCATATAGGGCCTTGTACCACATAACTTTTCTTAAATTAAGTTTCTACTACTTTACTGATCTTCAGAGCTGTTAGATGGACATTGTCTAATAATATAATCTTCCTAATGCCCTTGCTTTTGAATGCATTCTAGCATTACAGAAGGTAAGAAAACAAGTATTTCTTTTTAAATCAGGAAGAGGCATTTGGGAGGGCCACTGCAAAATACACTCCTTAGCTTTAATTCTGTAAACATGGAATGGCCATTTTGAGTTGGGAATTAATACCCTGTTCACAAATTTCACTTTTTCTGATCTCAAAATCTGCCTTTCCAAGCTGAAAAGCTGGCTCTCTTTTTCATAGCACAAGCACCATTCATTGTATTACACTCTAGCTCCTCTAACTCATTATTTTGAAGAGGAATGGGAAAAAAAAAACAAGGTTTCTCTCATCCACCTAGTACAAATTAAGAACTTCCATTTATCTGATGCTTTATGGGGCACATTTACCTCCTACATTTTTCATTACCCTCATCTATTCATCTCTGCCTCACTATCCCTTCATCTTGATGGACTTCCTCCATCTTGGAGGTGACTCAAAGTTGCTGCTCTGGAAACTGTGGAAACAAACCAAGAGTCAGAAAAGCAGCCCTGGGAAGCCATAAAATCAACAGCTTCTAGTTGCCAAATGCCAGACCCAAAGTGCTTTTCACTGCTGCTTGTTTGAAACAATATTTGGGCAGTCAGAACAAAAGCAAAATTCAGGATTACAGGCAGGCGTGCTAAGTTGGTGGAAGTTTCACATATCAAGCTACCACAGACCCATGGATTGAGGAGAAAGAGTAAGGCTGAAACATGAAAATGCTTGAAAAGACATGCTTGCTCCAGTATTTGGAATAAAAGCTGAACACAGGTATACCTATTCTTTTGCAATGAAGAGATGAAACTACAATGACAGATGGTAGAGTGGTTCAGTAAATTAACACACCTGCTTACTTTCAGCACTGGAAGTTGCCATCTGAGAAAGAAGCAAATTCTTCTGACTGCTTGGCAACAGTGCAGGGACACACCTGGTGGTCGTTCTTCCCCAAGAAACTCTGAGACAGGCCAACTACAGATACCTACTGAAGAGGTTCTGCTCCAGACTGCTGAGGGGAAACACTCGTGCTTGCTAGGAAAATGAGCGAACATCTTCACAATACCTAGTTTCAGACACCCCAAGAGAAGCCAGCAATGGTCATGCAGATCAATCTTTCCCTGCCAGTGGCTATAAATGTTCCCTCTGGAATGCTCCCAACTCCTGCCAGCGCAGTGGTGCAGCCAGCTGAGACCAGCAGCCCCTCGTTGTGCAGAAGCACCACCAGGATGTGGTGAACCCTCCCCTGCCTTGACACCTCACCTAGAGAAAAAACACATGAGACTGAGGCAAAGCTCAGCTGCACAGCTTCTTTCCATACAAAAGGAGCTCGAGGCAACAGAAACATCTGCACTCACCCCTACCCCAGTGCTTGTCCCAGGACAGTGTAGGGGAATGCGTGCTGCCATCCCAGGGTTTTTCAGCAGCAGCATCACCCATATGACCAGCACAGCCAGAACCATGCCATCAACACACTCTGGGATGCTGTAACACACACAGACTGGCAAGGAAGAAGCCTCAGACAAAACACTGTCAAAGGCATAGCTGAACGGCTTGGTTTGGGAAAAAACCAACAAACCAGCCCCCCACTTCCCTCTTCCCCCCTCAAAAAACCCCAAACAACCAACAACAATAAACTCCTGCAAATCAGCTGTGGGAAGTAAATTGTGTCCATTCCAAGCAAGCTTTAGGGACACAAACACACACACTTGCAGAATTCATAGCCAAAGGTACACAAAGGCACAATCTGTACAAGCTATGAAGGCACCCAATTGACATGAATATTTGTGCCTGACCACTGAAAAATCCTGTAAAGTTGTAGTGCAGGCACATAACAGAGCTATTATAGGTAGAGATTTGTAGCTATTTGGCAACAGTGACTATTTAAGAACTCAAATAGGTAATTTCCCAGGTCATTATTTTAAAAATAGAGTCCCAGGTCTGCTGGAGGCACTAACTGCAGCAAATGCCATTTGATGCTACTCTTACTATGTTATATATTTAAATGCAGCACTAATGTGGTACTTTACAGAAGTGCAACAAACATCACATCCCTGGCTCAGTTATTTTTTAAAGGGACCTCTTAGGTTAGAATTGAAGTGATGCACTTCAATGAAACAACCAAGATCCTAGAAGTTAAATGCTAGTTTACAGTTTGCTGTGACATCCAGGATGAAAAGACACATCTGGAACGAACTGCTACACTGAAGAGCACATAATGTCATGAGGACAAATTCATGTGTTTAAAGACAACCTGGATGAAGCCAGACAGCCTAATGCAACTCCTGGTTACAATGCTAAACAAGGTGACAAACAACTGACATCATCATAATGCAGCTGGGTGTGCTGTCAAGTATTGGGCCACCAGTGTCACTGCCTAGTCTTAAAAAGGACTTCTTGCTCAGAAATACTTCCAGTCATTATCCTATTGCACACATTGCAGTCATAAGCCCTGCAGTAACATTAACAAACAACAAAAACCTTCACAAAAACAGCTGGAAGCCTTGCAGATAATGTAGGGAAATTTCTACTTGAACACTTTTTGGCTTTGTATTCTTTGATTTTACTTTTACTATAGTTTTACTAGAGGATATTTAACAGGGGGAATAAAGATCCCTGCCTTACATGTAAAGCTCACTTTTTGTTACCTCACACACACAAGTGATTCTTACACAGTGATAAAGACTACAGTGGGAAAAGGTTATTATGCTAACAACTCACAATAAAAATAAGAACTAAAAAAAACCTAGCACGCCAGCATGTAAGTTTAAAGGACAGCAGTACAACACTGAAGCATTTCACAGTTCCCTATACTCTGAGCTATGGATAAAGGACTAATAGTTACATGCTCTTTTCCTTCTTTCAATAAATCCCTCTATGCTTATTGATTGATTTTCCAACAAGCTGGATGAGTTCGGATGAACAATCCCACGTGAAATAAGGAAGAGTTCTCACTCTGTACCATTGCTGCCTACCAGCAAGAATTAAAATTAACCCTTAGAATTTCTAGCATATTGCAGAACACTGGGAAACTGCAGAGATTGCAAAAGCATTTTATTCCTGCTCATCTCCCAAATCCAAAGACTGCTGAGAAAGAAGTGGAAGGTGGATAGGATAGGAAGGAACAAAGAGTATTAACTTAATTTTCAAGCAATTCAGTACAAATTTCAAAGAAAGGACTTGGAGGGACAGGTGGGGTTTTTTGGCACAGCAAAGAACAATGACTGAAATTCAAGATATTTTTGGAGGCAAGTGAATAATTGCACTTTAGAATGGAATTTTTATTAGAACCATTTTAGAGACCAGCAGGTAAAACAACAAAAATGGAAAGCACAACTTGAAAAAGGATCTGCAGTTGGAGCAAGAGACACTTCATAGAATTATCTCCAAAGCAGTCTCTCCTGCTGACACATAAAATACAAGTTTTATGCAGCTATCCTCTGAAACAAGAGGTCTCAGTGCACTCTGATAATGCAGCTGAGCCAATCTATTAGCTCTCAGCTGGCAAAAAGATGTCAAATGGGATCAGCCACCCTCCCCTCATTCTTGAGCTCACAACACTTTGCTTTTACCTGGGCTTTGCTGCTTACTGGACTGCACAATACTGCTGATTGCACTCACTCACACAGCAGGAAGTTAACCTGCACAATATCTTGTCACTTGATGCTGAATCAGCAAATTAAACAGTAAACTGTGAGAGCCAGGGTATCCAGGGTCAAGAGCAGGGGTGGGGCTGCCACTTCTGGCAGCAGCCAACAGTAAGTTCTGCCCTTGTATCTTTGTTGTGCCATACCTTCCCCAGACTACTCTTGGTTCTGACTCTTTTTCCTACCAGGAAGATATGCAAGAGTTGCTACAATACATACTGAATAGTATTAATGGGAAAAAATTAATTTCCCAATTAATGGGAAAAAAATCCTGAGAGCAAGGAAGTCTTCAGGAACATGTTGAGGTGGGGCTTTTTGTTCATTTTTAAGAACTGCAGAGTTAAGTCAGCCAGCCATTGAGTTTCCTGCTAGTTCAAACACAGTGAGTTTAAATATACAGGTTATAAACATAATCTGCCAACAGTTGATCATGATCTCAAAATCCTTTTGAAAACATTAAACCTTGCCTAAATGACTCAAGTCCATAAGCAAGGTAAAAGATTCCCCACTATTGTGCTGACTGCCAAATCTGCTCTCTTTTGCACTAGAACTCAGAAGGAGCCCAGGCAGCAACTTGACTGAAAAACGGAAGTAGTTACCAACAATCAGCCCACACACCGTTCTTCATTTCAAAGATTTTTCATTTTGCTCTTCATTTTTGGTTCTCTACTGTAAGAAAACTTGGTTGTTCCCTGATCGCCATCAAACCTCCAGCTTCCCTAGTATTTCCATGACACAGCTATGTCTCGGGTATATAGAAAGAGTTCTTTGTGTTCAAAATTAATGACTAAAAGACAGTGAAAGCTAGCAGAATTAGTTGAATTAGAAGGACTGCTGTACACAATATATTAAGGTTGTAAAGAGAATTTAAAGTCAATCATGAGGCCACACTTACCTCTCCCTATAAACTCTTTACTAAAAGCCAAGTAAATAAATTACAGATTTAGGTCTATACCACAGCACATCAGAAGCTGATTTTCTTTTGATACAGTTATTTTAAGTTATTAAAATGCTTTTCTGGCTTGAGATCTCATACTTCCTTTTAAACTAAATGGCAACATTACATGGATATTTTTTTCACTTGTAATTAGATTTCCCCCCTCTACATTGAAAAAGCCCCTTTCCTAGTGTAATTAATGCTGAAATCTCGAAAGGTGTAGAAAGCACAGCAGCCATCTACAAAACATTTATATGTCTTTAAAAAGTGGTATCTAAATTTACAACCAAATTCAGCCCTGAGGATTACATCTGAGATCTCTGGAAACCTTTACACTTCAGTACAGGATAAAAACTAAGGAAGCTGGCACAGATTTCAACCAAAAGCACGCACATACCTATACTGGAGGTATAATCGGTGGCTCCAAAGATCAACTCTGGTGCCCTGTAGTACCGAGAGCAGATGTACGACACGTTGGGTTCTCCACGAACCAGCTGTTTTGCACTGGAAAGGAAACAACAGTATTTCAGTAATGAACACTTCTACAATATTGCTGTGCACACCAACATTAAGCTTTGGCACTCTTCACCTACTCTCTATTCCCAAATGTTGAAGTACAATGTTCTTCTAAGCTAATGCAAACTGACTCCTTGATTCGCTGTGAAATCAGTCCAGCTCATCAAGGATCTACCTTGTACTTGGGACAGCAAAGGAAATTCTGACTACAGTCTAGGTGAAAAACAGGGTCAAATTTTTGGCTGCCCGTTGTCTTTTGCCAGATTCAAAGGCTTGTTTACAGTGGAAAACAGTACAGAAAACAGTTCAGTCAAATGTAGTCACTGTTTAGGGTTGTAAAGGTCTGGATACTCATGAGGACTGAGTGGGGTATTTTTGTCTGTTTGAGTTTTTTGTTTCTTGGTTTGCTTTTTTTGTTCGGTTGGTTTTTAATTTCCATTGCAATATTCTGCTCCTTTGCTACTTAAGGGAGCATGGTCTTTGCCATTGTATTCACATGTTAATGGTCTACAATTAGCATGAAGGTTTCTCTTATACTGTAATCGATCGGCCCAAAAGGATCCAACCTACAGTATTGCCTCAATACTTCTCTTTGAAAGAATCCAAGAAAAGAAAGGACCACAAGACCACATTACTTTGGAAACATGAGTCTATGGGCACATTACACTTCTTTCTTAATTAAGAAGTGCAAGAGAAAAAGGAGCTGGAAGACAAAACTTCCCTTTTGGAAATACAACATTCACCTAAATAGCACCAAACACTGCAGAGTGGCAAGCCAGTCAAATCCAGTGTCCAGCTCTCCAGACACTCCTCTCAGCCTTCAGTGAAGAACTTTCACCACCCATTTAAAAAAGTCTCAGTTTTCTATATAGAAACTACAGTTAACAAATTCCCACTGATAAAAAATAGTAGGTATTCCCTTTATGCATTGGCAGTTCCTCCAATGCTGGTGAGGTAGAGCTGAGGAGATCCCGAGGCACCAGTCATGACAATGCACGGCTTGAATAACCCCCACCTGACATTCCCACTCGCTATGGGCAAGCAAATTTAGCAACAGCAGCTTCTGTGACCTCTCACACATATACCCCCCCAACTATTTTAGTCTGCAGAGTTACAGCACAATCTAAAGATTGAACTTTCTCAGAGAGAAATCTATGTCCTGTCTCACTGCAGATAGCCAGAATTTCTGTATCAGTTCTAAGGTGGGGGCTGGACTCTAAAAGTGATTATGAGTGGATATTGGAAATAAATGTGCCTTTGGAAACTAGAACATAGATGTCCACTATCCAAGAGCTTCAACTGGAAGTGCTGCTTCTGATTTTGAGCCTCTATGGTATTTGCAACATTAAGTGAATTATTGTAAATGCAAGTAGATTGACTAGTGTAACATCAGCCTTTTTAAGTTACAATGCCACCATGCCTGTCCTCTCTTGCCCAAAACACACTTCACTGCAATAACTGGTTTGGTTTTTCTATGCTGCAGTATTTTCCCTATGTCATGGTGTATTTATTTTATTTTTCTAATACCTGCAAAAATAAGAGGCGTGAAGTTTAATTCCCTCCCTCTTAATATCCTTTTCCAGCTCTTCCCTGCCACTCCTTTGAACTCATTTTGGGGGGAAAATAGAATGTCAGTAAATCCTCTTTTAAGGTAGAAATAAAGACCTTTGAAGGGACACAGAATTTCTTGGCAAAGTTGCATCAAGGTTCACTTTGAAGAAAGATCTTTTCACCAGGTTTCAGGCCACAAATGTGCTTACCTTCCAAAGTCACAGAGTTTTAGAACAGCTGTATCAGGGTCCAGCAAGAGGTTCTGTGGTTTTATATCCCGGTGGCAGATCCCAAAGGAATGGATATAGGCTAAACTCCGGAACAGCTGATACATGTACAACTGGAACACAGAAATACCAGTCAAATCAGGGTAAACAATTACTTTAGCAATGAAGAAAAACAAAATCACTGAGAAAAAGACCATACTGAATGCCTATTAGGGCTATGAAGGTGGGCAAGGTATTTGCATACCTTCCCCACATGCCCTTTGCTACATACATACATGTGCTCAAAATCTTTTTATGTGTCCTTTGAGACAGCATAATTAGCATGATTCCAGAGAAATAATTGTGCCAGTTTTCCAACATTTGTAAATAATGGCAATCATAAAAAACATACACAAAATAAAAGTGTTTTAATCTGCTCTACCAGCAGCCTCTTCACAGCAGTGAAGTATTTCAGGTTATTAAAAAATCCCAAAACAAACAAACAACTAAAAAAACACCCCACAAAATCCAAAAGAAAACCCTTTACTTAGTGAAGCTATATTAAATGTTGCTCAAAGACAAGGGTAGTGTCTCAGCCTGTCACTGAAGTGAATCTCCCAGTGTTTCTTGCTGAGGGGACAGAGTCATTTTAATTTCAAATCTCTGGACAAAAACAGAAGGCAAACAAAACCAACTGTTCAGAATAAGTTTATGCAAGGCACAACAAACAAGTATGCAAAGGGAGTTTTCTCTGCCCACTTTCCAGGGCTGGCTAACCCCTTAGCAAGGAAGAACACAGCACAGGAAGATATTATGAAGCCAAGAACTTCACAGGACAAGCTCATAGGGCAGGGGGAGGATGTCCATTTTCTGGAGCTACACACTTTTTGTTGTGGATAATAAAAAGCTGCTGGATACAATTAAGGATGTACAGCATATACAGTCACAAAGGCATGGAAAGCCCTGTTCTATGGTTGACAAAAGGCTGCCAGATTATTTTTTATTTTTGTTGTGTCCCCACAAGTTTCCACTTAAAATCAAGCTAGAGGCAAGACACCATACCAGAGATGCATCTCCACACTTTTCTTTTACAAGCACATTTTTCACAGTTCACCTTTAATGGTCTATAAAAACAGGTGCAATTACTTGATATTGATATCAGGTCATGTTTGCCTCTCTTTCACCATTATCTTTGTTGTCACACTTTCTCTCTGCCTTGTTTTTTTGCCATTTATTTGGCAGTAAAGTAGGAGAGGGAAGAGAATTGCTTGAATTTTGGCTCTAGGACTCTGGTTTTCATACTTGTTTCTGAAAACCACAACTCTGCACAAAGAAAAGCAAGCAAACATTTTTTCCGAATTGCCTGTTCTAGTCCCTTAAGTATGTATTGTGCAAGTGTATTGCAAAATAATGCAAAAGACTGCCCTAACTTGAGGGGTCAAGTCAACACATGTGGGATTTATGAAGTATGCCTTTCATCTCCACACAGCAAACCCAAAATTTCCAAGGACTCCTTATAGCAGGTTAGAAATTACAAATAAAAATTAACCAGAAGATTACTAGAACAGCTTCTGTGCAGCTTTAAGTTTCTTTGTTACCCAGGGAAAAGCAGCTCTCTGCCTGCATAGTTATCCATCAGAAGTGAACAAATAGGTATGATCTGACCTTTGTGTAGCCAAGATGCCTGGAAAATTGCAAAATCCTTAATGACATTAAGGTAATGTGATATTTTAAAATACAGGATTATATAAAAGCCTTGCCAGAAAAATAAGAATAGCTTTCCAGACTACCTGGAACAGGAAGACCCAGACATCCTGCAAGATGAAAGAGTTGAAGCAGATTTTTCTCTGAAAGTGTAAGGAAGAATTTTCTCAAGTTCCCACAACAGAGAACAATGAGGGCAAGAATACTGACAAAAGATATATAAACAATTTATCAAAAGCCAAGCCTACAGATTTTGGGGAGCATATAACCTAAAGACATGATGTTCCACCAACAGACCAAAGAGAGTGACCTTGAAGTCTGCTGGATGATAAAATTCTGTGCTTTCTTAAAAATCAGGCAAAAGGGATGCTATTGCAGAGACATGTCATTTACAATTTAGTTATGGCACAAAACTTCATTATTGAAATAATTACTATTTGTAGCTTTCACCTTTGAAACTTTCATCTTCTTTTAACCAAATTGATTGTTTTTTCTTAAGCCAACCCTTACATTAAGCATTATACTTTTAAAGAGGAGTCTGGAAAAATCAATATGCATCAGGAAATTTTGTTGGTAATTTCTATTAAATATTACCTATGTGCCATGTTAACAAGTTAATGCCATGTGAAAACATCATCATTCACTAGTGTGTGGACTGTGGTCAACACAACATATGAAACAGAACTATGAGGCCCCAGAAGGGTCCCATGTTGGACAGCAAATGAGGAATTTTATTTACTTGAACTCCTGTGTAAAAGATGTAGACAACCTGAGTAAGGTGCTTGTATGCACGCTACAATGTGCATACAAACACCTTACCCCATGTAGCTTTTGAAGACACAAGCCAATGAGCTTCAAGTAGAAACAAAAATGTGCCTTTCACAACCACAACAAAAGCACATGAACTCTTACTCATATGCCAGGAAAAGGGGAAGACAACAGATTAGAGAACATCCTCCTAACATCCTCTTTCAGTTCCTGACCTTTGTTCTATTATGCCTTCACCATCTCAGGAAACTGAAAGCTGCTAACCGGCTGGTCTCAGTCATCATCTAAGCTGCTTCAAAAACAAAACATTCCCCCCACACTCAGTCTCCCCAACCCATTCCAAGATTTCTGTAAGGTCAGAAATTGTAAGCATTGTTTAAGTCTCAACCCTCTATTCTTCCTTTGCAATAACAACAAGTATTTCTAATTTTTTTTTTCCTTGACTCAAGATCTACTTGCTTCTAAATACTTCTGAAAATTTACTATTATGTCAGAAAAGAGTATCCACAGTGTATTTTTAGAGTGTATCTTTCTTCACCTAACCACATCTGTCAGTTACCTACCTTGACATAAATCATAGGGAGTGTCTGTTTGGCCCGACTATAATGTCTGGCAACTCTGTATACTGTTTCAGGAACATAGTCCAGCACCAAGTTGAGGTACACCTCATCTTTCTGAAAGAGAACAGAGAAGAAAAACAAATCAGCACAAGATTTGAGGCATGAAGTACAATCAAAGTGTTCAGAGAAACCTAAAAAGAGAAAGCTGTGGACATTTCAAGTCCCATCTTTAGTGTGGGAACTGCCACAGAACTATTTAAGTTTTGCACTCGTGCATTAATACTTTTGTCAAACCTATGTTTAAGATCATGTTAATTGTTCTGGTCTCCAGTGTAAGATATTTTCTGATTATAAATGGAGACAAGGATATAATTGTTCTGCTCAGTCAATATTTTCATTAGGAGAGTATTTCAAGGTAACATCTGCATAATTAGTTAAAACAGCCTATTAACTCATTAGTCCCTTACCTGCCAAAACCCAAGAAGTGCAAATTTAAAAGTTCAAAACTCATCCCCCAACAACAACACATCAAAAAAAGTTCAAACAACCTTCATCTTTTAGAAATGTTACTTTGATCTTACTGAATTCCCAGCTATTAAGAGATTAATACATATTAACCATTTGTATACAATAAGCCAGTGTTAACATTTGTAACCATTCTATTTACATGTATTTCTATGTCCCAGTAATCTCCAACTTAAACATATCAATTTATTCATGACAAAAGAGAAGAAGCCAAAACCAAAGTCTCAAGTATAATTTTTAATACCTAGGATTAAGTTAGAGGTTCATGTGAACATAACACAGAGAAACAACAAAAGTAGTTTTATAATAAGGTTACATTATAAAGTACCTTATTATACACTAGCAAAGGAAAGAGGAACAAAGAGGACTTAAATGACAAAGTACTGTAATCATATAGTGCCTAACTGCAAAACTGAGAATTTTCAGCAGCAAAACAGGTCTTAAAGAGACTTCTGATATTTTAATGCAGTCTTCAGTGCAAATCCTACCAGGATTGTGAATACACTTAATGGTGGGGAGTGGGTAAAATTAACTATTTCAGCATGAAAAATTATTTTGAAAGCTAGTGAATTAACTAGAAGTAACCTCTCCTGTGCCTGCTATTTCATCACCTAGAACTTTCTATAGAGAAAGACAATACTAGAGAATTTACATGGATGGAAACAGAACAGAGCTCCCAAGCCTTCAACTGGAGGCTGTTATCAGAAGATCCACTGGCTATCTATATCTTAACACCTAAGCCCAAACCTCATCTAGCTACAGCAATTTAAGACTACTACTCTAGAGTGACTTGAGCCATCACTTAAAGCACTGAGTGAAGTATGTTTCTCTCAGTGCTCTGCTGTCCTGCCACAGCAAAGAGCAGCAGCAGTCTGGTACATGGTAACACACAGAGAAATACACACCTTGAATACATAGGCAGAAAACTGCTGGCTTTGTGTGTTTTTAAAGGTTCAGAATTCAAGATCTCTCCTTGCCCTTATTTGACAATAAAGGCTTGTATTTTCAGGACATGATAATAGATCTTACCAATACCTCCTAATAGACCAAGTCACCTTGCACAGCCCTGCCTACATCATTCTTCCCTACAAAAAAAAAAAAGCTCTTTTCTTAATATTATTGCTTAAATGACAGTGGCAATAGCACAACACCAAGCAAATGACAATGGCCCACCAACTTGTATCTATCTGGTCTTATCAAACATAGATGAAGAGAAGCCTCCAAGACCTTGCCTATGCTGGTGCTTCTCCCAGGGCCATCCCAGGAACTGGGAACAATGTGAAGGCTTCTGGAGACCAATCTGGGGTGAAGAAAATTTTTGAAATGGATGAGAAGGGACAACTACCAGCAGTGCAGAGGAAATACTAGACAGCTCTGGAACTCCACAGACGTGCAAATATATGCAAGGAATAAAAACCCCAAACCACTTGTATTTTAGCACTTTTCCTGCAGCAAGGAAAGTTCTCCTTTCCCTGACTCTCACTTCAAGCCAATAAAATTCATCCACTGCCTCTTCTTAGGTCAGAGCTTTCAAGGTTTAGTTATAAAATGCCAAAAATAAATGTCCTAAAAAATTCAAAGTTAGCTTATGCTGGTAAGGCAATCTGTAAACTATGAGAGAAAACAGTCACATGAATATGAACACTGTTTGCTACAGTGTAGCTACAACCTGATGAATATGCTAAATGTCTGCCTCTCAGAGGATGGGAAAGTCTTACTGGTGACAAATCACTTCACTGAGTACTGTTACTGAGGTTGGTGACTTTGATCCAAGGATTCATGTTTCATGTATCAAAAAAATTTACATAAGAAATTAGAGGGGAAAAAAAAAGAGTAAAAATTAAATTATAGTGATTTTGTAATCTTCTCATAATACAAACAAAAGGACGCATGCAAAACAGTAAAACATATGATCAGTAAATACTGTCCACACTACTTCACAGCAGTGAGTTTAGAGAATTACAGAACTACTCTCTAGTTCACATAATCTTTGCTTTGCTTTTACTGCCTCCATCTTTATTTCAAATTTTACATGCTAGAGATGGAGGTTTCACTTCTGAGTTTTGATGCCATCTGTGGTAACTGAACAAACAGCATGGGTTTTGTGTTGTGCTGCTCCTGTATAAATGTATATCACACAGAACACAAAGGCACATGAACACCTTTCTCTGCCTCATCAACTATCAAGTTTTAATGTACCACTTGAGGGACCCAGAACTCCAATATGCAGCTATAAAGGCAAAGCTTATGACATTGGCCACGTAAGTAGCGGCATATTCCACTCCTACAACATATTCCAGTAGTTTTCTTAATGACTACTATAATAAATTAAAGATTATTCAAATGTTTTGAGTGACATCCTCCTGATATCATCTGGAACTGGTCTGATAAACATACAGGAAAGAGTTTTCATGAGCCCTGATCCTTCCCGGTGAGCATGAAGTGGATGAAAATAATATCGAAGTTACCTGGCTTCCCCTGAACAAGATTCAGGACAAGCTAGGAAGCAGTCATGGCCTGACAAGCTCTGAGCATGATGTAACCTGGTTTGCCTACCTCATGCATTCCTCCTAAACACATATTTTTCCAGTGACCCAGATGTATTGCAATAGGAAACAGGGTTAGCTCAAAGAGCTTGCCAAATGAGGGCAACAGCTCAAGGATCAGTTGGGACGATCAAGGCTTATCTTTCCATTACAGGGAACCTCACCACATATTCCATAAGTGACTTGTTTCCATTCTGCTGTTTCAAAACTGCTGGTCTGGGAACAAAACAAGGTACCCTGGACTGACACAAGCATGTCTGAAATTACCTACAAGGAACAGAAAAGGCCAGAGGAAGCTGCAGCATGTGAAATATAGAAAGCAAACATAAGATGTCATTAATTAACTCACTTCTCCTTAAAGACCTTGGGCTTACTAGCTTTCTGTTGCAGGTCAAATGTTTATGTGTATTTGTATTCTCCTGTGATTGCTACTAATGTTATGACCATGTACAGTTCAAAATAAAAAAAGGGAAGGGCAGAAAGCCAGATCCTGAAACCCAGAATCAAAGTATTTCATTAGGATTTTTGACTTCAGCAATGCGGCTCATGTACCAGCATCAAGTGCTAGAAGATGTTTTTTGTCACTTGGCAGATGAATCCTCAGTTGACAAACACTGCTCCAAAATGAGCCACAGCATGATGCTTTGCCATCAAATTGCTCTGCACCTCCCAAGAACCACCAATTCAGGCACTGCTTCACTTTGGTGGGAAATACTTAATGCAAGTAAATACTCACAAAACCTGTACCATAATAAGAGGCATGAGAAAGACTAGGACACAAGAGCCAAAACATTTTAGCAACTTCATTCTTTTTCTTGTGCCAGAAATTGGAGACAAAACAGGATCAAAGTACATGAGCATTACACACAGTGCGGCTGAGGACTGAGTAAAATTGAAAACATTGCCTTACTGACAAAGGGAAGGCTAGAGGTGCCAAACCCCATTTTAAAATTCTTGTGTCTTTCAGTCCACATAAGCAATCTGTTCAAAGCATCCTCCAGTTGTGCTTGAGGCCAATATAAAGAAATAGCTATTGAATTAAAATAAAGCAATAGGTATTGAATTCAAAGATTCACTTTTCTAGATTGTTCCTTGCAGTGGTAGTTAAAATATTGCTTCTCTGTGATCATTCCCTATCTCAACAAACCTCAAATTGATCCAAAGTGGTTCCTACAAGCTTTTGTTACCTTTTGTTTTCAATTATTAGACACGCTACATTTACAACATGCACATCTAAAGCAGCAACCAATATTAAGCCAGTCACAGTCCAACTATTCCCCCT
Source organism: Taeniopygia guttata (assembly GCF_048771995.1). Lineage (NCBI taxonomy): Eukaryota > Metazoa > Chordata > Aves > Passeriformes > Estrildidae > Taeniopygia > Taeniopygia guttata. The sequence continues at coordinate 25,483,876 of NC_133024.1, forward strand.
ATTTACCACCATAATGACAGGAGCCAGGGAGGTCATACATGCCAAACACCAAACTGACAGCAAAAGGAGAATTCTTACTCTGAAAATATGTCAGCATCTAATAAGATGTTGGAAGTATTCCTGAACTGTCAAGGCCTATGTGGAATCTAAGGAAAACTCTGAACATCAAGTAATAGGGTAAAAAGGTTAAGAAACTATTCGGGGTGCTCTTTCTTCTAGGGTGACCATGTTTACTGCTCAGCATTTGGAAAAAGTGATGAACATACTCATTTCAGTTTTCATCTCCTGGCAAATCAGTAACAGTGTGACAGTAGTACTGGTGTTGTTTGGGATGGGTTTTTGCTTATTTTCAATGGACTTCACCTGATCAGCTGTATGAGCATAACTGAGAGGACATGAACAATACAGGAGTTTCTTAGACTAACTTTGCATTAGGAGAAATAAATGTGGAATTGCACTTGGAAGAAACTCACTTCATATGTCTACTCAAGCTAAATGCACACAGACAAGCGATACACCTAAAATTACGTAATACGCCTCTAAAATGTACTTCTCATTATTAAAATTATCCCAAGGCTTCAGTATTAGGGCTGTATGAGGTAAATAAACCAATCAGTTTACCCAGGAGGATTTTTTCCTTTACCGTATGCCAGCACCCCACTGATGATGTTTCAGAGGTAGGTGCTGCATGGAGCAGTTAGTGACAGGATGCAGCAATGCAAGGGTTCTGTCAAAAAGCA